>NC_090449.1:765563002-765866033 GCF_031143425.1 Pleurodeles waltl | reverse complement strand
CCTGTCAGAATAATGACATTCCAATGAAGACTCTGTATTGACTATTTCTCCAGGTGATTCTGGCTATCCAAACTTGCATGAGGACGGATGCAGAGAGGAAATAAAATAAGGCCCATGGACGTACTAGGAGGGTGATAGAGCGTACTATAGGTCTCCTGAAGGCCAGATTCCGGTGCCTACATATCTCTGGGGGTTCCCTGGCCTATGGGCCTGATAAGGTGTGTAGGATAGTCGTGGCGTGCTGCATGCTGCACAACGTGGCAGTGAGACTTTCAATCCCCCTTTTGGAGGTGGAGGGTGCTATAGGTCATGATCTGTTACCTTAGAGAGGAGAGTGATGGTGAGGATGAGGAAGGGGAAGATGTCAATTCCAGAAACCAACTGATACAACTCTACTTCCAATAAATGTCTGGGACTTCAGCCTGTATATGTGGTTAGTGACTGATACTGTAAGTGTGCCATGTCAACTAGGGGGAATTGGTCACGATATGCGAGTCATGGACCTCTTCAGCATGGTACAGACAGACAATATATGCATTCCCTGCTTGACTATTTTGAAACACACTGTACCACCACCATGCACAATTTGACAATAAAGTTTACCACTGCCTGTTGCATCATTACTCCACTTTCTTCAACATTGTAGACAGGGGACAGTGTTACAGGTGGGATATATTGTTTATTGGTGGAATACAATGAAATGTGCTATGTACAGTGATGGAAGTCGTAATGGTTGGGTGTCCTCATAACCGACTTGGTGGCAGGCCTGTTTGATATCATAGGTGGGTCTTATTTGTAGTTTAGTACTTTATTTAGCCCTCAGCTAAGTGCAGTTGGTGAGTGGGTGGGATGGTAGCTTGGCAGTAGTAGCAGTGTCCATTGTTGGAAGGGGCCTTGTTCTTAGCTGGGTTTCCAGTGCCATATCTTGGCCTGAGGCTACGTTTGGGTGCCTGCTGTGGAGCTACTTGGGATGACTTGGTTGTCCCTTGTGATTCTTGGGAGGGTATTTCCTGTGCTGTTTCAGCAGGTTGGGACAACTGTTGCTGGTTGTCCAGGGCTGTTGTGGGGGCCTCTTGTCCAGTGTGGGAGTCTGAGGGTTTGTTGACCAACTGCAGCAGTGCTCCAGCAATGGTGGCCATTGTGTTCTTTCCACTGCTCCATGGCCTGTTGGTGTTGTTCCAGCTGCATCCTCTGACTTTGCTCCAGGGTGGCTACAATCTGTGCCAACCTGTCTTGGGTATGTTGGTATGCCCCCAATACCTCAGCAATGACGTCCTGGGCTGCTGCATCTATCCGGTGCCCTACACCCTGACCCACTGGGACGCTTGACCTTGCCCTGGCCCCCTGTGCCTGTGTCCCCTGCGCCGGTCTTGACGTGCCACTAGTACTGGGGCCCTCGTCTTCTTGCATGTTGGGGTTGGGAGACTTTGGCCTCTGTTGCTATGTTCCACCTGTTTGTCCCCTGGGTTCACTGGTGTGGGCACGCCTCCCCTGGCCTGCTGGTCTTGACTGGGTGTTAGGGGTGACAGTGTTTTCCTGGGTGGGGATGCATGGTGAGCATCCAGGGCTGTGTGAGAGGCCTGCCTGCTCATCAGTGTCCAGGGATCCTTCACCAGGGTCCTGTGATGTGCCTCTCTCTCCCTGGAATGCTGGGGCACTCCTTGTCCCCTCCATTAGGGTTGCATGGGTGGTGGTGCCTGTTGGGGGACATAGAAATGTTTGTTACATATGCATGAGGGTTGAGGTGGACTGCACTGTGCAATTTAGTGCTGGTGTGCCTTTCAGTGGCCTTCAGGGGTGCCTTTGTGAGGTGGGCATTGCATTTAGTGGCAGTGGTGGCTTTACATTGTGGTGGGGGTTATTATTCCATTGTGGGTACATGCAGGGGTGGGTGGCTGTGCACAGTGGGAGTGATGTGGGCCTGGTAGTGAGTTGTGGGTGATGCAGGGTGATGGATGTGGTGGGTAATGGCAGGGAGGGGTGTGGGTCAAGGTGGATGTGGGTGGGGTGAGGTGGTGCATGCATTACAGGTATGGTGTATATGCGGTAAATGTAGACGGCTTACCAGAGTCCATTCCTCCAGCGAGTCTCTCTGGATGCAGGATGGCGAGTACCTTCTCCTCCCAGTCGGTGTAGTCGGGTGGTGTGGGTGGCGGTCCTCCCCCAGTCTTCTGCACTGCGATGTGGTGCCTGGATGCCATGGCCCGGACCTTCCCCCGCAGGTCGTTCCATCTCTTGCGGATGTCGTCCCTGGTTGGTGGATGGTGTCCCACTGCATTCACCCTGTTGACAATGGTCTGCCACAGCTCCATTTTCCGGGCGATGGGTGTGTGCTGCATCTCGGAACCGAATATTTGTGGCTCCACTCTTAGGATCTCGTCCACCATGGTCCTTATCTCCCTTTCGGTGAAGCGTGGGTTTTTGGGGCGGGACATGGTGAGGGTGGTGGATGGCGTCGGGACTGGGGACGGTGTTTGGGTGCTCCTGTGTAGGTCGCTATGCGTGTCCTGTTTGCTGGCGTTCTCTGTCTGGCTCTGGTGCTCTCTGTCTTATGGTCCTGGTTTCCTTGCAAGGGATTGTGGGGTGTGTCTGGGGTGTTTTATGGGGTTCTGGATGTGTGTCAGGTGTGTGGGTGCTAATCCTAGCCAATGTGTGCATTGGTTGATGTTGGGCCCACTTGCAGCCCGTGGTCATCCGGCCACCACTGTCTGCTGAGGTGATTTGTGCATCATTATTTGGAGGGCGGGATGTGGGTGTGCTTGGTGGTGGCGGGGTGCGGTGCGGTGCGGTGGGGTGAGCCTGGATTCCCGCCGATAGGGTCCTGGCAGGGAGTGATGGTGTGGGAATGTTTGGCAGGGTTGGGTTTTTTGTATGGCAGGTTTCCATTCGCCGCCGCATCGGGATTCTGTTCACTGCCGCGTCGGCGGTCTTTCCCACCATGTTCATAATGACCGCCTATGTCTCCAGTTTTCAGTAGTAACTCATTGGGGGGGGGTCCCCAGATTCCAATAATGATTCAGTGGGGGTCCCCGGGCTCCAGTAATGATAAAGTTGGGGTCCACAGAAGTCAAAAGGTTGGGTCTAGTAGATGCGAGGGGTACATGCCTTCTAGCAGTCTGAGAACTGCTACATGATCTGCCGGTGCACAGAAATGAAGAGAAGGGTTGGCGAAAGGAGCAAAGAAGTGTTCTCGTGGCTGCTACAGACTGAAAGACACAGCCCTGCAAATGGAAAAAAAATGCACAAAAAATACACAAGAAAAAATAAACAAGAAATACACAATAAAACACATGAAGCAACAAGGGGGATCAGACGCCCTCTACTTAGGTTGCAGTCGACTGTGAGCAGCAAAGAAAGAGGGCAAGAGAAGTGGGACAAGAAAGGTTGATGCCACTCCCTCCTGCTCACTAGAGGTTGGACTTTGCCTTCTTTGACCTTCACTTTCCATGGATCGATGGGAAATTAAGTTTTTGTTATAATATGTTGATATGGCTGCTATGCTATTAAACAAAGAAAGAATCGCTTAATCCTCGCCTCCGGGTCCTGTTTTAGAATTAGAAAATCTGTCACGTTGACAGAGTAAATTGAGATACTACGTATTTTAAAATGGTCAATTACCCTTTTATAGTTGAATCTTAACGAAAGTTAAGATAAACACATGGATATGAATTTTATGAAATTATTACACAGCTCTTGCTTACATTCACGTACTTCAATTTCAGTGTGACTTTATGTAACTAGAGCTGCAAGAACTCAAAGCAGTGTAAAATTGCTTCTGGACTTTATGCCTGATTAATCACTGAAGTGCCTGGAGAAAGAGGTGCCAAGTGCTGCATGCCATAATGCTATCCATGCTTGTAGAGCATCCTCAAGGCAATATCATTTGCTATGCAAGTTCGGTTCTATAATTTAAAATGTCAGCTCACTGCTGCAGGCAACATCAGCCTAAAACACATAGTGGTCTACCAATCGAATTAAAGGTCCCTCTGTAAAGATGCATGGTATTCTGAGAGAGAGCTTACACCCAACGAGTTTAGAGCACAGAATTTGCAGTTTTTCACCTTAGACTGGAAAACTGCATAGCTATTATTTCGAATTAGCGTCCAATTATTAGCTTGAAAGTATAAACATGAGTAAACATGTTTTAAGCTACGCTTCAGTGATCATGTTGGATGAGAGGCGATTCACTGAATTTGACTGCTTTGTTTTTCAGGAAACATTGGCTATTCGAGGAGTATTTCCAAAGGCTATCTGGAAGATTATAAAGGCTATAAATAGCCACAATATATTTGTATTATTTTACGGTAGATATTTGAGGTCAAAGACTTTCTGAGAGCTTCTCTGTTTTATGACCTCGCCCAATATATAGTCTATGCGACACACGGGTCAACAGGGTGAAAGTCGGCATGCAATGAAGTCGATAAAATCTGCATCGTTCATAATGATTGCATTATCAAGTTGGCGTACCCTACTGAGAAGTGAGTAGTTACTTTGATTCAGTAATTTAAATTGAAGTAATAGAAGCGCTTCATCACATGAAAAAATGTGGTAGAGTGCAGTAGCTCTGGCATACGTAGGTCATTTAGTTACAGCGGCTTCAAGGTATGATTACAATGCATATATAGTGTACACATACTTTAGTGATGAGTGCAAGAGGAATCGCCAAATGGAATTGACAAGACAGATTGTGCAATAACCTGGGTAGAATATACATTTCTCCCACTGTCCACCAATTACAGCGGAATGGATTGGTGCAAAATGTTCTAGATGCAAATGTATTTAGACAGTACGTGTGCGGGGAGTGTAACAATATATGCATGGTGTAAGCTGAGAAAAAAGGGTGCACCTCATAAATGATCTATCATTAGGTGAAATGGGGGTAGAAATAACAAGAAGCCATCGCACTCCCCACCTTCTCAACCATTCACTCAAGGAAACAACGATGATGGTATTATGGAATTATGAGGGGTATCACTGAATAAAGGGGGTGTTTTTCAACGAGGGGTTCTGACTGACATCAAATAGACAAGAAGAGTGAAACTAGATTTGTCAAATAAATCAGGTTTGAGAATAAAAAATACCAGAGTTACAGCCGAAAATGACAGATGGTTCAGCATGACAATTATAGCCGGAAAACAGCAGGATACAGACAGCATATGATTCATGGTGTTTTCTATATTAACAATTTCCAAGGGGTAAGGAGCAGTCAGGCACAGGTTTATAAATTGGACCTGTTACACATCTTATCTTCACCACAGTATTTAAATGCCAGTTGCCTGGGGAGGAGAGACAGTCCTGTCGTAAACGTCTCTTCTACTCTGATTGCTTTAAACATTTTTTTTTACAAAAAATGAATGTAGTGTCCTCACTCCCTGTGCCCCAGCCACCTCACCCACAGGAGGGGTGGAACCTGTTTCTTTCTTTAGATCATCTTATCCAATGTGTATATTATACACATGAGGCAGACCTCACTGTAAAGGACTGTAAAGAGCTCCTCCGCTGTATATTATTTGTGCCTGTGTTCCCATACCTTCTTTTTTTACTGCATATTCTTTATTGATTTTTGGTAGGTTACAAATAACAAAGATAAATGCTATATCAGTAAAACATAGTCAACAGATCATATCTGAACAGGCCTATCCGACTGTATGACCATCACATGCTCATCAGAACCGTAGACATGTCTGTCCAATAGCATGTGCCATAATAACATTGTATTGAGCATATGCGCTCATGTGTCTATTGGTAGATAAGTATTGTCATTGTAAGCTTCTAAAGAATACCACTAATCATATAGGATAGACAAAGCAACGAAGAGCCACAGAATATCACCCATTACCCTTTCCTCCCTGTTGAAAAAAAACACACGTCAGTATTCTCCCAGTACATATTTGTTCCCCGTGTGGGCCAGTAAACCCAGCAGAATGCCAATGGTATTGGTGTGTACTTGATAAAGAAAGACAAACAAGGGTACATCTACTGCCCATTCCCTTAAGTAGGTCCTCCAGTTGCGATCACATCTTTATAGTTGATTGTTTAACCTTTTTAAGGTCAAAGTATGCAAAGCTTCGCTGTTGCTAGTGCAGTTGCAAACCATCTGGTCATGTGATGTGTGAGCCACAGGTAATCAGCTGTGTCATCTAAAAGTACTGTCCGGCTCGAGAGTGGACTTTAAGAACCCAGAAAGTGTGACATGTGCCCCGAGCTACTCCCTAGTAAAGAGTTAAAGCTGAGCACTCCCAAAGGATGTGGACAATGCCACACTGCAGTTTGCTGTATCTCCAGCACTTCCCTTCCCTACTGGTACAAACCCCATGTAACATAGCCATTTAGGGGTCAAGTGCCATCTGTGGAGTATTTTAAAGTAGATAAATTTAAGATGTGATTCTCTCAAGGCTTTGTCATGATTGGTCATTGTCAACCCAGTCGTCATCCTGGTAGTAAAGGCGTAGGCTGTCAGTCCACCATTCTTTAACACCACACAAAGTAGGGTAAGAGAATACCTTATAACTGAATGTTTTATAGAGGCCTGACACTATTCCCTTAAAAGTTCCCCACTTGTAGAGTTAGGACGAGATCAGGAAATCTAGTATGGTCCCAGGTAGTGACAGGTATAGCAAAAGAATACAATGCTGTAGTCTTGGGAAATCACAAAAGTAACTCCCTGGGAGGTGGAAGTCCTCCTGAGCCTCCGTGAAGGTTTTCATTGTGATGTTTAGAAGGATTTGATCGATTGTGCAATTGTTTCTGTTTATCAAGTGGTGCAAGATGGGTTCTTGGACTCCTATGTGGATCCTACCATTTTCCCACAAGAGCACCCCTTTGTGTTTAACCCAGTCTTCCCTTAGAATCAAATGTCCACATTTTCACGCATAAATGGTTGTTTGTGTTATAGGATTATGAGACTGTTCTGGGTTTTCACAACTCATATATAGTAAGTGAGGGGTTCAGTCACCTGCCCATAGCATTTCTAGAGGTGTCAGTTGGTGTGAGAGTAGTGTTCATTGAAGCACAATGCACCATCTTTGGTGGCAGTATGGAATTTATACATTTTAATTCTAGGTTTGTGTCCTGCCCAAATGAATTGTTTCATCATTGTGGTGGGTTCCTAAATCGTATTTCCTGGGAGACAAAAAGACCGCATTGCAAACAAGTAATTATTGTAAGGCATCATATTCATCTTATACACTTGTACTGTGTCCCACAGAGACAAGTAGCATGCAGACCATCGATGCAGGTCTGCCGTGATCATAGAGATCAGCGGGTTCATGTTGTCTTTCCTCATGTTAAGGAGCTCAGTGTAAATGTAAATGCCCAGGTATTTCATGTTACATTGTTTCCACCTGGAAAGGATGGCCAAGGATAGCCGCCATCATTGAGGAGTGTGTGGAGGGGTAGGGCATCACATTTACTCCAACTGATTTTGTAGTCCAAGAAGGCTGGTAATATTGAGATCATGATCTTAAGGTGTGGGATGGAGTGATGAGCATTTTAAATGGTGACTAAGATGATGTCTGCATGGAAGAAGGTTTTGAATTCCCAAATTACTGTGTAGATGCCTTTTACATCCTGGTTCTGCCATATGGCAATCGGCATGGGTTCTAACACTAGAACAAAGGGAAGATGGTAGAGAGGGCACCCCTGTCTTATCCCGCTGATGATCCTGAATTCCGTGAAAGAATGGTTTTACAACTTACCACCACTGAGGTATGCATAGATAGCCACCAGACCATTTGCAAAAAAAGGTTGACAAGTCGAAAGGGGTGTAGTATCCAAAGAGGTAGGGCCCTCCCATTCTTGATCCCGGTGTATCAAAGCAGGTAAGAAGCATTTCACAAGGTTGTTCCATATTTATGCTGCAAGTTTCATGTCTCTATTTAACAGAGAAAGTGACCCACAACTGAGGTAATGAGGGAGGTCTGTTCCTTGTATCAAGATCAAAGTAACCCTGGATTTGTTTGCATCCCAAAGGGTTGTAAGCCTGCTCAGATTTCTTTGAACAAGTTACACAGACGAGGCCCAAGTAAGTGTTGAATGGGTCTATAATATTCCATTAGGTGACCATTCAGCCCTGGAGTTAACTTAAACAGGAGATACTTAATGACCAGTTGTATTTTATCCTCTGTTATATTTTGATCCAGGATATGTTGTTGGTCATCAGTTAGGTGTGGTATTCGGAGGGGCAATGAATATTGTCTTCAGCTAGCAGAGAATCAGTTTCTCTCACTGTATGTAGGTTTGTATATTAATCCTTGAACATGTTTACGATGTTGTGGGATGGACAACTAGCTGGCCTAGCCCATTCATTAATCACAGTTCTAGTCCATTGGGCTTCCTGCATCAGGTATGCGATGTGAGGCTGGGTATTGTGATTTATATAGATGCAGGTTTGGGGGCATGTTCCAGTCCCTGCCAAACAAGATGTTCATATGTGGGTGTTGCAGAAGTATGCAAGAGAGGTCTTTGAACATGTTCGTCCTATGTGTCACTAGACCACATAACAACTATGGAACCCGCTATAAGGGTGTGGTGCTGCACAGCTAATTTGATAAGAGTGGTCAGCTGGGTCAATCCAACGCTTGAGCTATTTGACCAGAAGTCGCTTTCATATAAGAACAGCCACTCCCCTTCGCGATATGGATCGCAGGGGACTAGTGAGGAAGGGTCGAAAGATTTCCATTTAGATGTGTGATATTCCAACCCAGTACTTTGTAGTTTCTGACTTTCTGCATTGGACAAGTGTGTCTCTTGGATAAGTGCTACATATGGCTGCAGGGTTCTTGAGCTTAAGGAAGTTGTTCATTCCATTCAAATTTAAAGATGTTATTTAATGCTGTGCATGGTGTATGGCATGCACTCATAAATTGCAATAGGAGATGAGAAGGGGCAATCAGTGAAAATGGAGATGAAGTTCTACATGGCAGTATTTGAGGAACTCTGAGGTTCAATAATGAACCCCCAAAAAAAGAAACTGTGACTATGGGGCACGTAATTGCCCAGGAAGTAGACACTTTGCTCTCGTCAGTGGTAACACAAATGGTGGGCCTGTCACAGAGCAGAATGTCTTTGATTAAGGAAGGTGAAAGTAAATTTAAGGGCAAGTGTTGGTTATTCAGGAGTGTGGCATTATCATGGTGTAGGAAAACAACACCCCCTAAAAAGTGTATGAGAGGAAATGCAGTCCCAGAGCTCAGAAATAAAACAAGTGTAGTAATACTTTAACATGCACAGTTATGCAACAAAGGATACCAGAAGAGGTGGGCAAAGGGGCAAAATTCATCAGAGTCATAATCGCCTCATAGGCAGGTTAGAGCCAATCAGTGGTTATTTCTCTATGAAGTCCTGAATGGTGTGCGCTATTTGTCTCAGTGTTGTTGATGTCTCCCTGCCTGATTATGTTTCACACATGCAGCCCAGTGCTGAGCGACATTTTCCAAGTGTTTCAGCTTGTCCAGCTGAATGAGAGACCAGTGTAACAGGTGGGTCTCAGAATAGTTATATCCATTTCCATGGCGTCCAAAGATTATAGCCGTCACTCTAACTGCCCTGGGTCATCAAATCCCAGTCTTTTATTATGCCAGGTAACTAACATGATGGTGGGGTCTAGGAGACCGACCATACGAGAATTCAAATTTCTTCAGTCATGGGTGGAGTGACAAACATCTCTTCCTGCGGGGAAGGGTCTCCTGCAAGAAAACCTATGTGATAGTAATCTTTAAAGCCCCATGCTCAAATGGGACATGTTTCTTGGTTTCCTGGATACTTTGTCACACTCTGTCACAGTTTTGACAGTAGTGGTGTCTTCCATGGTCATAAAGAACCAGAGTGCGGAAAGTTAAAAATGGTTTTAAGCACTGAATCAGCTGGTGATATTGGTGATTTGCTGTCTGTTTCAGAAGTATCCCACAACAGTCTTCTTAAATAGTAATTGTCTACTTGGCTTGGACATTGCAGCACATGCAGCAAAGGCAAGTCGCGGAGATAAAGTGTCAAGAGACCTGTTAAAGGTAGAGGTCCATGTACATTCCTTCCTGACCAAGACTCCAAAGTACTGTGGAGTCATACTATACTCTGTGGTAGGGTAGCCAGCCCCCTTGTCATGGAAATGAGGAAGGATCTGGGCTGTTCATCCCCGTATGTGCTACAACCGGGAAGAAAAAAGTAGGGGGATCTGCCTCTGAAATATGGCAAAAATCAGAAGCTGGTGGAAGTATGATAGAGAGAGTTGCGTAGCAGTAGAGGAGGCATCGCATCTCAAGAAGTAGTAGAGCATTCCCCACCATCTAAGTCGCAGTTGATCATGAAGGGGCGCAATGCTCCTATGCCTCGTCTTCTACGATAGGGCCATGGCACACTGGCATTGTCTCATTGTACCCAGGGACAGGCTGCTGAGGAAAGGTATCATGCACCCATGGGGTAGTGGCTCACAAGGGGAGGTCTAGCTTTGAGTGGGGCATCTGGCAGTGCACTGCTTGGATGCAGTGACATTCAAGATGGCGGCAGCCGTAGTCCCCTTTTGATCATTATAGATATCCTGGCCTAGGAGTAGCAGGGAGCAGTGAGCTCGGGATCCTCATGTCAGTCCTGGTGAGTAGTAGTGATAGCCCCAGCTCAATGCCCCTGTCACCTAGGGGAGGGAAAGGAGAAATTGTCTGTCGCCCACTGCTGCAGAGTTCATTCAGTGCACCCACAGTCCATTTTTCTGGGCAGATCTCATCACGACACAGACATCACCACCCTTAAGAGTGGTTCCAGGTGGGTAATTAGGGGTTCAGGCCCTGTGATCGCCCTTTGCTTGCCAGTCCCCCAATACTGCACATCGGGTTTCAGCTGCATTTGAAGGTCGGTGCATATTATTAGGCTATAGGGCACAGGTCATGCAGAAGTTCCAGTTAGAGACTACCACCTTCCCGGGCTCCTAGTCTCACCCCTCATAACTTCTTTATTCTCTATGACTTGAACCTAACGCTCTTCTATCTGGTTCCCAATTGTCAATACTCTTATCTGTTGCTTCTCTTTAGTAGCTCCATACCACAACTCACCAATTCAGACCCCTCGATCCTGCAATACCTACCTGTATCAGAACCATTAGCTCAACATCTGCTACCTCACTGTATACTTCCAGACTGTCCAGTCTTATCATCCCAGAAAACTGTAAATGTAATGGAGCCCCTTGTGAGACATACTGGAAGTAATATCACTCTGCTTACTGAGATGAGGCACCAGAGGGAAGACACCAGCTACTGCAAAATTCTAGAGTGATAGACTGCATGCAACACATCAAGTTCAGCTCAATCGGATAAGGCTGGGCTGATGGCATATAATACAGCAACTCAAAAGATGTAAGAAAGCCAGGTTGAATTTACTGACCAAACCAAAGAAAGACAGGTAGGAGAATATTACATTATTACAGGGTGTTGCACCTCTAGCAAGAAAAGCAATTAATGAGTAGAAGAAAAAAATGTTAGTGACTCAAATGTAAATATGACTCACAAAGCAGGAAATATCTGTGTATGTGAAAGGGGTCAAAATCAAGTTGAAGACAATCAGGGTGTAAGATAATAACATAGAGGTCATTCCAGGCTCCAATGAAGACTCCCACTGATGGCTATTTTGAAGAGAAGGCCTGGCCAACAAGAGCCATGAGGATAAAAATCTAACAGCCAGTGGACATCTAACAACAGAGGATGAATGTAGTTGAAGAACAAGAAGCAATATATCTGTCTGTTCATGGGTATGGGAACCCAGGATAGATGGATGATCTGACTATTGCATAGAGGTAGCAAATGTCCTGAAATAAATGCAATCTGAGATATGTACTATCCAAACCAAAAGGCAAAATTGGAGAAAGGATTATTATTAGAGAAAGGTAGATTATGAGAAGCATAAGACAAAGGAAGTATTCCTACTGGTCGCATTAGGAGTATACAGATTTACAGCTGGCTTCATCCGTCCCGCATCTTTTTGCTTCCCCTCTGGTCTGACAATGAATGTCCTTGTTTTTTTTATATGTGGGTCATTTATGGTGTACATCAGTAAAATGACTAGTCATCTCTTCTGGGCAACTAGCAGCAGGAATGAGGTTTGAGACAGATCAAGACTATTTGAATGTACATGAGAAATGTTTTTTTTTTTTCAAAGTAAACCTATTTGTTGTATATTTTGCATGTGATCTGACAGCTCATGCAAAGCAATGTGTAACATATAAAAATATTTTTATTGAATTTTTCATTTGTGCCGAGATGCCATATTTTCTTCTATTGAACCCAGGCATGTCAGATCAGGAGAACACAGCAAATAAAACACACCTGTTGTGAGTTAAAACAGGCATTTAGTTGTCACTAGTGGAAGCATTTAACTTTGAGATTTGGAAATGATGTGTACATTTTGCTGGAACTAAGTCATCATTGCTTGGATTATAATTTTAAAACTTCACTTTAAAAAAAGTTACAGAATATTTTTCAGAATTACAACTCTGCATATCCCCAACTCTATATTACTTTTAGTGGTATTGACCAATGCTGGATGAAAAAACAGATTGCTAGATATCTCAGAAAAATTAAACTTCAGTTGAAAGACCAAATGAAGGGTCTCCAATGATTTGTCATTAATGGAGCCTTTTATCTCTTTCACAAACCTCTCCATCATACGTTGTACTTTGTGCCTTAAAACTGCTGCATGTAAACATGCTGATGGTCAACCAACAAGCAAAGCCTTCTAGCACTTCCAGCAGGCAACGACCACAAAGAGGCACTTTATTCTTTACTAGGTTTGAATGCCCCTTTACCAAATTAGAGTCTGCTGTACTCTATTGAACTGCTGTTAACTGTTCTGGAATGCACTTCCAAAAAAAGGGCATGAATGTTAAACTTATAGAATTTTTTGTCAATATCCTTCAGAGTAAAAAGAAACATATGTTGTTTTGAGATTAGCTAAAACAAGGCTTTTACAAATATAATTGATGCTTGCTAGGCGTCAATAGACTTTGTAGAGTAGCAAAAATTAATGTATGCTAAAACCATATCCTATAGAGATTGGAGGTATTTTTGGACACTGACCCCTTACAGTTAAAATATCAGTTAACCGAATATTCCACTGGTAGATCTTCAGTTTGGCTCCCACTTGCTATCCTATTTTACCCAATCATTGAGAACAGACGTAAGGTGTCTTAGACTCCTCTGAACCAAATTGTGCAATGCCCTCCCTTCTCACTATGGGAAACCCAGAACCACCTCTTGACCGACAGATCATTGAAAAGCCTTTTTTTGTGAGCTGACAATCTAGTTCACTATTCTTTAGATGTCTTGTATTGTCGCATAGGTTCTCATTATCCTAATGAGACTACTTGGATTCAGGCAGCATAATCACTTGTATTGTGGGGGACTGAGTCTGATCACACAGAAGGTGACACCTGTCTGCCTAATTCGGGTTTTGTTCCGGCTAACTAGCAGTGCCTCATCTCCATCCAAGGGTAGGGATGATTGGGCAACCGAGCGCATGACACAAATGACTCTTAAGGGAAATCATGGTTACTCAGATCGCAACTGTTTCTCTCAGTTACATTAGTCTCACATATGCAAGGGCAATCAGGGGCAGAGTATAGTTCAATAAGGTTTTATTGAAGCAACTGCATCTTAGATAATAAAGCATGTATTTCAATAACTAGGACTATGACTATGACTATGAAGCATGACAAGATTAAAATGGTAACAACAGGAGTAAAACACAAAAATAACACTACCATGTTGTCACTACGGTTTTTAAGAATAGTTCCTACCTAGACTATTTTAGAGCACAGCATGTTAAGCTCTAATTCTGCCCTTTCAGGTTCCCCTGGGAAGACATCATCCCTCATACCTGAGCAAGCAGCTGCAGTGAAGCACTCAGTAATCCGCATACAGTCGTGGTCAGCTGGCTGGAATCTCCCTCTAACGTACATGGGTCAAAGTAGTGTTTTTATAATAAAACAGCTGATGTTCCAAGATGGCTTGTAACTAAATTATTCTCTGTCTTTTTTGTGGATCCCAATGTGCTTCACATAATACTGAATGTATTGATTTGTTGACGAGGCTCAGGAGGTGGAGCACCAAAACCCTTAGGACGTTAACACCACTCCTGGTCCATTGAAAGAAGTAATTTATAGCCTCCGAATTTGCCACTGTTAGAAATGGGGTTTCTGGTTGGCTAGGGTATGCACCTCAGCCAGGCAGAACTTACCCACTCTAGTCAGGGCAAGGGAGTTACACGTCCAAGATAACCCCTGCTCACCCCCTTGGTAGCTTGGCACGAGCAGTCAGGCTTAACCCGGAGGCAATGTGTAAAGCGTTTGCACAACACACACATACATGTGACGCAATATCCCCACCACAAAGGAAACACAACACCAGATTATATGAAAATATACTGTATTGTACACAACGTAATTATTAGACCAACATCACATAACAGTACTATCCTGCTACCTTAGCAGTTGTCAGAACGTTACACATTAGTTACTCTGCAAACTAGCAGTAGTCACACATAACACACAGGTTACTCAGTATTCTGTAACATAAGCAGTAGTCAGGAAACACGTTATCACATTAGAACACTTGTCATAAGAATATCATAAAACGCCCATAGTAGGAACATTAGAAAACCTATGGCAAGTTAGGGAAACATATTTAGCAAGTCATGCCCATAAAAGGAACATGTGCACACATATGTCAAAGCATCAGGGAACAGGTAGGCAATACATCATAATTAATAAAGTCTGTAGAAAGAACTTTAGATTATCATCATATTGGTCCATTTTAGACAGTACCTGTTTTGATGAAGCAGGCACCCTCCGTGCCTGAAGACAAAGAAGAAAGGGGCCCCCAGCGCTCCTCTGCGCAATGAGGGGGCCTCCTTAGAGTCCTGGGGGAGAGGGGGGCGGCACGCACCCACTCTGTACTGTTGACGGGCCCCTCCTGGGGCCCGCGACCACTGGGGACCCCCCCGGGCCTCCACCGGCCCTCCTGTGGGGGGCCCAGGTCACCCAATACTGGTAGGGGGAGGGGGCGCCTCGCACCCCCTCCTTGCTGCCACACGGGCCCCTCCGGGGGACCCGCTAACCTCTGGGGTCTCCCTGGGCCTCCGTGGCCCTTCCTCGAAGGGAGACCCCTAACTGGGATGTTCCTGGCCCGCGAGGGGGCCAACGAGGGAGCCGGGGGCCAGGGCGAGCCTCCGGCGAGGCAGCCGCCCGGCCCAAGGTAACAGTGGAGTCCTCCGGGACTCCGGCACGCGAGGGAGAGGCGTCCTCCTCTCCCTCGCTGTCCGGATGACGACGCGGCCCAAGGTGGGGCCTGTTGGTGCCCCGGGGGCGCTTTGAAAAGCGCGCGTCCCCCGGGAGCACGCTAGGAGCGTGCTAGCTCCTTCTTTGGTTTTTGTACGTGCCCCGGGGGCACTGGAGACAGCGCGGACCTCGCGCTTAGAGACAAATGCTCTGCCCGGGCTGCGGCGGTGATTCTAGCACACAAAAGGCGCCGTGGAGAGCGCAAAGGCACCAAGAGGCTCCCGGGTTGCGGCGGTGAATTTCCATCAAGCGCTTTTCACAGCGCTAAGACAATTGTGCAGCCTGGGCTGCGGCGGTGAGTTCCCTGGGCACAAGAAAGGCGCTTTTCAAAGCGCTAAGATACTCATGCTGCCTGGGCTGCGGTGGTGATCTTCTACAGCCTTTCCATAAGAGCGCTTTTCCCCTAAGCGCTAAGACAATGTCATAGAAAATCGGTGCAGGGGTCAGGGGCCACAGCACCCTGCCCCTGGGAACAGTAATCAAGGAAAAGGTACAGGGCTGGTGGGCCCAGCTACAGGCCAGCACAAGGGGTGCAGATGGTGGCAATTCCTCCTAATGACCAGGCAGGTCACAGGTCAGCACAGCAGCAGCAGTCCAAGGCGGTTTCCTGGTGAGTCCATTCATCAGCGTTCTGTGTCCAGTTTTAAGTTCCAAGAATGTTCAAATTGTGGGGAAAATTCCCCTGTACTTATAGTCAGTTCTTACAGTGTTTTACAATGGTAGGGAGAGGAGGTGCCAGCCAGTTACAACTGGTTCTGGGAGTGCCCCCTCTCTCCTTTCAGCACAGGCTCCAAACATCAGTGGGGGGTTAACGACCCTATTGTGTGAGGCCAGGGCACAGTCTTTACAAATGCAGGTGTGCCCCGCCTCCCCCTTCTCTCAGCCCAGGAAGACTATTCAGTATGCAGATGCACCTCGGTGACACCTCCACCCTCCCTGTGTACAGGCTGTCTGAAAAGTA
The DNA here is from genome assembly GCF_031143425.1 of Pleurodeles waltl. Lineage (NCBI taxonomy): Eukaryota > Metazoa > Chordata > Amphibia > Caudata > Salamandridae > Pleurodeles > Pleurodeles waltl. Next base: position 765,849,756 of record NC_090449.1, on the reverse strand, counting down.
TGCACAAAGCCCCAACTGTCACTCTGCCCAGACGTGGATTGGAGTCAAGCTGCAAAACACCAGAATTATAAGCACAGATAAATGCGCACTTTCTAGAAGTGGCATTTCTGTGATAGTAATAAAAAATACACCCACACCAGTAAGCAGTATTTATTATCACCATCACAACCATACCAAACACGCCTACGCTACCCCTCATAAATCAGACAATACCCTTTACACATAAGGCAGGGCATTTCTAATGCAATCCTATGAGAAGGCAGTACTCACAGCAGTGAGACACCAAGTTAGGCTGTTTGTCACTACCAGGACAGGCCATGCAATATGGCACATGTCCTGCCTTTCTACATACATGGCACCCTGCCCATAGGGCTAGCTAGGGTGTACTTTAGGGGTGACTTACATGTAGTAAAAGGGGAGTTCTGGGCCTGGCAAGTAAATTTAGATGCCAGGTCCCTGTGGCAGAAAACTGCGCACACAGGCCCTGCGCTAGCAGGCCTGAGACAGGTTTGAAAGTCTACTTCAGTGGGTGGCGCAAGCAGCGCTGCAGGCCCACTAGTAGTATTTAATTTACAGGCCCTGGGTATAGAGATACCACTTGTTCAAGGGACTTATAGGTAAATTAAATATGCCAATTAGGTATAAGCCAATCATACCAGCTTTAGATGGGAGAGCACCTGCACTTTAGCACTGGTCAGCAGGGATAAAGTGCTCAGAGTCCTAGAGCCGACAGCGAGAGGTCAGAAAAACCAGGAGGAAGGAGGCAAAAAGACTAGGGATGACCATGCTTATGGCCAAAAGTCCAACAGCCACCCAGAAAAGAGCTGACACAGCTGTGGCCATGAGGTAGTTCTCTTTGCAGGCCGGGATAACCTCAAGACAATGGAGGGTGTTGGTAGTGTCAGTGCCTGATTCTTCATGATTTACAGCAACATTTGATATCATGAGCCACCCCAACATGCTTGGTCGACTGGAGGTAGTTAATATTTCTAACCTGACATTGTTATGGCACAGATTATTTTTAACTAACCATCAATAGTCAATCAATCTTTACTCTCCTTGGCTCTTGGACTGTGGTGCCCATAAAGGATCAACCTTGATCCTCATTTTCTCAACATTATTGATCCTCTAGCTAAGCTGGGCTGCTCTTTTGGATTTTGTTTTTGAGGCCCTCAATATGAGTTTGTAGATAATTACTGAAATTTGAGGAAATTTCTCTCACTACGTGTATTAAAATTATGAGTTGCATGTTTTTATCATACATGGTAGATACCAGGTGCAATAAAACATGCATCCCCTGTTAATATTTATCAGGTTAGACCTGATGGAATTTATAGGGAGAAACATTTCCAGTATTTATAGGGCACCAAAATATGCATGTCATGACTCATCCCAGGTGCATCATGGGTAATTATTGATAACTATTGTGTACAATAAGTTCCAAACACCTCACCTACAGAGTGGTTAAGTGGGTTCTGGCTCAAATGAATTTGGTAATAAAGCGATATCTGTGCTGACCAATGCAGCTGATCACTGTTTAGACAGCAATGGCTAAAAGAGATGGTTCACAATCATGCTTCCACAGTATAAAGTCTCTGGTTTGTTCACATGGGAACCTTCAGGTCCCAAAAGATCCTTATCACCCACAGAGTCCCCCAGGCCTATACATGGAGCCACTTGGTGCTCTAGCCAGATATAATAACATCACGATTCACCAGTATGCTGATAAGACACAACTCTACTTGAAAGCCTCCTCTGTGTCAAACATTCAATGCCTCAAACACCAGACCTCATCCAGACCAGTCAGACCTGGATCAGCCAGACCTGGATGTCCAGCACGTACTTGAAGCTCAACTGAATGAAAAAAGAATTCCAGTTGCTAGCAAAGAATAAGAAACAGGAAACAGCACAAACTTGGCTCAATGACATAAACCTTGCCTGTATTGAACCCCAACTTTCAACCAATGCCAAGTCACATGGATTCACCCTGGACATCAAAGTCACCCCAGGTAAACACATTTCTTAAAATCCAAGCCAGTCTGGTACCAGCTATCTCTTCTAAAGCATGTGAAACCGCTTCCTCAAGAAAGCAACTTCAGAACTGTTGTTCAAGACCTCATACTCTCCCCTCTGTGCAGTGGTCACAGAACTTAAAACTGGCATTCCTAAAGGACATCCTACACACCCAAGTATGTCTCATCCAGTGCTTGAAGATATATGAGAGCATTAACCCCACCCTGATGGAACTTCATTGCCTCCCATTCCGGACTGCACTATCTTCGAAAACAGCTGCATTGTTTACAAAGTCACGATGACCAGTACATAAACTTACCTTGCAGACAAGCTCACGATCTTTGATTGTTCTTGGCACACCTGCAGTCAGGACACCATTGGACTGCAGATTAAGAAATAAAAAAAGATGAAAAAACAAAGCCTAAGGCCTTTTTCTATCTATGAACTTAGAATCTGGAACAAAATCCCCATATCTATCAGGACTGCGCCAACGCGCCTTCAATTTAGGAATGAGTTGAGACTCACCTCTTGAAAGAACACTACATCACAGTCCATTAACTGTTCACAACCCGGCTATCTCTCCTATCAGTTGTTGATTTATGCTTGCCTTTAATCATGTACAGTTCTCCACTGCCTTTTGGCTTGGTTTGTGCTATAGACTGCTATAAACATTATTAGAACATTGGAACGCTGGCAGCTCCATTGAAAACAATGGAGAGCTACGGGCTTTTACTGGCCGGTAAAAGCCTGCAGCGCCAACATTCCAATGTTCGCTTTGTTCACAGCAACAGCTGTGAACAAAGCCTCACTGAGCCCGAGGGGATTTTAATCCCCTCGGGCTCGGTGAGGAATTTGTTTTATTTAATAGAACATTCTGCCCTGAGTGGCAGAATGCTCTAATAGCCTTAGAACCCGCCGTAGCGGGCTCTACCGGCTATTAAAGGCCCTCTCCCTTGTTAAAGGCCTTTGCCTTTGGCTCGGGCCTTTAACGCGGGAGCGGGCCTTTAATAGCCGGTAGAGCCCACTACAGCGGGTTCCAAGGCTATAATACATACATGGATTCTCATTTGATTCTACTTTCACCTTATTCTCCAAGATCTCTTTTTAGATGTCTCGGTTCTTCAATTTCATTAATTGTGGAAGGTAGTGCCCCTTCAGAATGTAGAAGGAAAATGGCTGGGCATCCCTGCCAGTGTAGACTCTCATCTGGAGTCTCTTTGCTCCTTATACTTGGGATTGCAATATATAGCATCATCTTCATGTGGTATAGAGCCATGCAGCCTGTCTAACTTACTCGTGTAACAGGTTTTACTAAGGCCAAATCTCATTTGGAATGGCTTCACTGTCTTCCCATCAGAGCCTGAGAATCTTTTATGATTTTGGGCCAGATGTATCAACATATGGAATAGCAATTACCTAATTGTCATTTTCTACGAATCACAATACGGTGATTGCTATTAGAAAGTATGACACTCCAGGAGTGTCATTTAACGTTTCCCAGTGGCTCGGAAATTCACCTACCTCAATAATATTCATGAGATAGGTCACAATTTGCAACCAAAGAGGAAATGCTAAAATCACAAGGATGGCGGCTTGTGGACTCAGCAGACCACCGTGACTGTGATTCTTTTAAATAAAGCAATATTTTTTTTATTTTAATGTAGCCCATTTTTTCCTTTAAAAAAAACGGCCGTTTCCGAAGTCAAAAATGCATTATACATCTGACCCTTTGTTCATAGTTCAGTACAGAATCTGTGGTCATGTACCTGCCTTTATTATGCAAAGGCTTCATCATGCCTTCATATCATTTGTTACTATAGTTTCTTGCTCCTCACTGTGTTTAGATATTTAAGTCTTATTTGGTGGACCAAAAATGTTCTCTATAGGTCCTGTGCTTTACAACTCCTTTTCTCTTGCACCTGCTGTCCATTTCTTCTCTACTCATCTTTTGTAGAACTTTTTTTATAAATGATCACAATATAATTTAACATCACTATTGGAAATGGACTTTTTTTAGAGTTATCCCCAAATTTTTGCTTTTGACCTCCTGTTTTTAATCCTCTGCTGAATTTTTTTTTTTGCTGGCTTTAGGACTCTGGGCACTTTAACGCTACTGACCAGTGCTAAAGTGCAAGTGCTCTGTCTAAATGGTATTGGTGACTGGATTTTCCATGATTGGCATATCTGATTGACTGGTAAGTCCTTAGTATAGTGCACCATGTGTGCCCAGGACCTGTAAATAAAATGGTACTAGTGGGGCTACAACACTGATTGTGCCACCCACATGAGTAGCCCTGTAAACATGCCTCAGACCTGCCTCTCCAGTGTCTGTCTGTGCATTTTAAACTGCCATTTCAACCTGGAAAGTGCACCCACTTGCAGGCCTAAACCTTCACTTTTACTACATGTAAGTCACCCCTAAAGTAGGTCAAGTCAGCCCCATGGGCAGGGTGCAGTGTACTTAAAAGGTAGGCCATCTAATAGTGTGTTTTACATGTCCTGATAGTGAAATACTGCTTAATTCGGTTTTCACTATTGCAAGGACTATCTATCCCGTAAGGTAACATGGGGATTGCCTTGAAATGTCTTTTAAGTATAAGTTCCCATTGGGAGCAGATAGGTATATGGAGGTTGGGTTCTCTGAGCTCTCAGTTTAAAAATACATCTATTGGCAAAGTTGTTTTTTAAATATGGAGGTTGGGTTTTTCTGAGCTCTCAATTCAAAAATACATCTATTGGTGAAGTTGTTTTTTAAATTGTAGGTTTGAAAATGCCTCTTTTAGAAAGTGAGCCTTTTCTTGCTTAACTATTCTGTGCCTCTGTCTGGCTGTGGAATACACATCTGGGACAGGATGACAGTTCGACTGTTTGTGAATTCACTCTACACAGTCACACAAAGGGAGCTGAGGTGTGCCATGCATATCCTGATAGGCCTTTCTGAGCTAGAGTGGTGGGAGGAGCTGTCACTTGTACCTGAATAGGGCTGTGCCTGTCCTTACACATAGCAGTCTCCAACTCCATGGAGTGTGTCTGGGCCCAGGGCAGGAAAGGCATGGTCTTGTGCACTACAAAGACTATTCATTGAAGTTTACCTACTTCAAAGGCAGAAATGGGTGTAAGTACTGGACCTAGGACCCCACAAAGTTAGAATCCCTCAGGACTGAGGACATTCTGCCAGGAAGAAGAGCTGAATGCTGCAGGAGGGATTGCCATTCTGCTTGTTGCTTTGCTGTGCTGGCCTGCTGCTTGCTGCTTCTGTCCGGGGAGGGAAAGGACTAGACTTTGCTTTCTACATCCTGCTTCCAAAGGTTCTCCAAGTGCTTGGACTGACATCATTTGTTACTATAGTGTATTGCTTATATCTGTGTTTAGATATTTGAGTTTTATTTTGGTGGACTAAAATGTTCTCTGTAGGCCCTGTGCTTTGCCACTCCATCCCTCTTGCATCTTCTGCCCATTTATTCTCAACTCGATTTTTGTAGAACTTTTCATACTTGTCTCTTTAAATGATCACTACATAATTTAACATCACTGTTTCTCGTGACCCAGGAGTGAAACAACTTTTTTCATATTGGATGTGTGGCATTAGCGGATCTAACAAACTGCTATGTGTTGTATTGCTAAGCCTTTGTAACAGCCTGTTTTCCTAGCAGTGTCCATTAGGGCTTTATGCGGTTATGTACACTGAAGACGTTTAAAGTAGCTTCAGAATGGCATGTCAGTGCTATATAATTCACAATAAATAAATAATCTAAGATTACACATATTCTTCAATATTCTGCATATTCTTCAATCTAGATGAATGAATTGCAACTCTAAACTTCAGGTAAACTCACTGTATTTCTCCCTCTTGTCAAACATGGCCCGCTTTCTCACTAATTGGACAGCAGTTATCAAACCGTAGTTTAATCAACAAATGTCTTTCTCTCATGTAACATTTGCTCTGTCCTCACACAATGGAAGTCAAACTCAGCATCCCTGCGAATCTGTAGATTTAAAATGCCATGGTTTCCATCCAATATAAGGTACTGATTGCAGAGTTCTGTCAGTCCCGACCCAGGCTGCTCCTTTCCAGTGTTGCTGCAGGCACAGGCTCCCAGCCTGCCATGCGCCAATCCTGATACTGCTCAAAGCAGCATCAGGTTTGGCTGGGAGCGCCCATCCAGGGTGCTCCCAGGCAGACTTGGAGCCTGTGCAGGATCTCTCCAGTCTGGCAACAGAGTTGCTGGGCTGGAGACAGCCTACTGCGCATGTGTATTTGACCGGCGCAAGATGGCTGGCCAAACACACATGTGCTCTGAGGGGGAGTGCTGAGCACTTCCCCCAGTGCATGTCATCCCCCCACCTCTTTCAGAACAAAAGGATAAGAAACATAGGTGGTCATTCTGACCTCGGCGGTAAAAGGCGCCTACCGCCGGTCAGAAATCCTCCATAATCCCGCCGCGGTCGCGGAAACCCGCCACGGTCATTCTGACCCGCAGAAGGCAAACCTCCGAAAATCCGACCGCCACAACAGACCGCCAGACCAGCGGTCGGCGGAAAGGTGGAGGTGACCAAACCTCCCCCGCCACGCCAACAGAAATACGCCCATGCCATTACGACCCACGAATCCACGCGGCGGTCATTCAAACGCGGTATTCCATTGGCGGGACACACCGGCGCGGTCAGAATACACACAAACGAACAAAACTCACCCACATTGGACGATTTGAATCCCACACACCTGATACACATACACACACCACTCCCACACACACAATACAATATAAAACACCCACCCACATCACCCACAAACCCCTACGCTTAAAAATTCGTAAAGAAGGCAAGAGCGAGACACCAGCATCCAAAACATAACAGCCACAGCCACTCAACACCATCACCCACACACTATCCACACACAAAACAACACACACCACCACACTCAACTCACTTAAATACACATACTCCACCCCACACATCATACACACCACCCCATGGCACCCCAAAGACAACCCCGCTTCACAGACGAAGAACTCAGGGTTATGGTGGAGGAAATCGTTCGTGTAGAGCCCCAGCTGTTCGGCACACAGATACAATACACCAGCATTGCCCGGAGGACGGAGCTATGGCAGAGGATTGTCGACAGGGTGAACGCAGTGGGACAGCACCCCAGAAATCGGGAAGACATCAGGAAGCGATGGAACGACCTACGGGGGAAGGTGCGTTCCATGGTATCCAGGCACAACATCGCCGTGCAGAAGACTGGCGGAGGACCCCCACCTCAACCCCCACAATTCACATCATGGGAGGAGGAAGTCTTGAACATCCTGCATCCTGACGGCCTCGCAGGAGTCGGCGGAGGAATGGATACTGGTAAGTTGAAGCTTCAATACTGCTTCCCCCCCACCTGCATGCCAAATCAGACCCCAACCCTCACCCCCATCCTCGAACCCCACCCTCACCCCCACCCCCACCCTCACCCCCACCCTCACCCCCACCACCATCCTCACCCCCACCACCATCCTCACCCCCACCACCATCCTCACCCCCACCCCCAGCACACCTATTCCCCGCCAATGTCTCACCATCACAACCCACACATCCCAAAACCTAGGCCTGCATGCGTCCACTAAGCATGGACACCCATCACCAAAGCATGCCCAATGCATATACACATCCCCCCCACAAGCCACCCTCACCAAAGCCCCTACACACGAATGCCAGCACTTGGGGACACGGGAACCCACAGATACACCCATATGCCACACATTGAAACTATAACCATACCTCTATACCCCTGCAGGACCCGACCGTCAACACACCGCGGCGGAGGGGCCAGAATTATCCACACCCCCCACCCAAGAGGCCGTCAGCGATGACAGCAGCTCTGTCGATCTGGACACCGATGACCAGCCCGGACCATCGGGGACCTCTGGACAGTCGGTTCCCCTCACACAGGCACAGGCCACTATAGACCCTAACCCCTCTGGGAACACCAGCACAGCTCCCACCCAGCGGGCCCATGCCTCTGTCTCCAGGGCGCGTCAATCTGCGGTGTGTCTACCACTACAGGGCACCCAGGATAACCCACCACCCCAACAACAACAGGGACCTGGGGGCAGTGGTAGTGGGCACACCGGCCAGGGGGCAGCGGCCCAGGGAAACAGGGCAACTCGGCGGGCAGCTGTGCGACAGGGGGGGGAGGAGAGGCCCAGGGAACCCACTCTCCACGAGGTCCTCACCACCATCATGGGAGCATACAACCGCTCCCAGGAGACGATGGCGACGGTACTGGCCCGGTTCCAGGAGATCCAGGTGCTGCAGGAGGAACACTATCGGGGGTACAGGGAGGACATCCGAGCCATCAACACCACCCTGGTTACCATGGTAGGGCTGCTGCAGGACCTCGTAAACAGCAGGGCGGACACTGAACAACACCCAAGGGCCCCTGCCACTAGCCGGGACCAAGAACAGCCATCCACCTCCGCCGGCGCTAGTGGACAGGAGGCCCCCGCACAGCAGCAGCCCACCAGACCCCCACCTCCTGCAGGAGAAGAACCACCCCGCAAGAGGGCCCTGAGATCTCGCAAGACAGAGTAGGATGTCAAGACCCCCGCCAGCAATGGATACCACCTGATGTCATCCCACTGTCCCACATTGTCACCCTGTCCATCCTCGAACTGCCCATGCTCCATCTCTCCACAGGCCTCTGGACAATGCACCTGTGTGACTGTTACTCTGGACTCTGCCATGGACATTCCTTCACCATAGCCCCCACCCACTTGAAACCACCCATCCCATTTTGAGCACTTCAATAAACACCTATTTTGCACCAAAATATCAGGAGTCTGGCTGTAATTTCAATAGATTGTAATTGACATGACAGTGCAAATATGTCCTTGTACATGGTGAAGTCAACAAACAGCTGCCACAAAGCTGTAGTCCATGGGGAAACGAAGCACAGGACTCGTAGTGGGGACCCCAGATCTGAAATAGGGAGGGAAAAGCCAAAACTCAGTCATCATACACTGGGGCAAATAGACAGGCAGCAGAGATGCTGCAGAGTAGTTAACATTTACTAAATTATCTTTGAAATGTTACCTGTGTCCTATTGGAAGTACTGTTCAATGATTCTGTCCCTGTTGTCTGTTTCAGCCCCGTCGTCTTCCTCCTCGTCACTCTCCTCAGGTTCCACCGCTGCCACAACACCACCGTCTCGACCATCCTCCTGCAGGAAAGGCACCTGGCGGCGCAAAGCCAGGTTGTGAAGCATGCAGCAGGCCACGATGATGTGACACACCTTCTTAGGTGAGTACATTAGGGATCCACCGGTCATATGCAGGCAGCGAAACCTGGCCTTTAGGAGGCCAAAGGTGCGTTCGATCACCCTCCTAGTACGCCCATGGGCCTCATTGTACCGTTCCTCTGCCCTGGTCCGGGGATTCCTTACTGGGGTCAGTAGCCACGACAGGTTGGGGTACCCAGAGTCCCCCACTAGCCATACACGGTGTCTCTGTAGCTGTTCCATCACGTAAGGGATGCTGCTATTCCTCAGGATGTAGGCGTCATGCACTGACCCTGGGAATTTGGCATTTACATGCGAGATGTACTGGTCAGCCAAACACACCACCTGGATGTTCATTGAATGGTAACTTTTTCTGTTCCTGTACACCTGCTCCCTGTCTCTTGGGGGAACCAAAGCCACATGGGTCCCATCAATGGCACCAATTACGTTGGGAATATGTCCAAGGGCGTAGAAATCACCCTTCACTGTAGCCAGTTCGCCCACCTCAGGGAAAATGATGTAGTTCCTCACGGATTTCATCAGGGCAGACAACACTCTGGATAACACCTTTGAAAACATGGGCTGAGACATCCCGGAAGCAATTCCCACGGTTGTCTGAAATGACCCACTTGCCAAGAAATGGAGTACTGACATGACCTGCACCAGAGGGGGAATCCCTGTGGGTTGGCGGATGGGGGACATCAGGTCGGGCTCCAGCCGGGCACACAGTTCATGGATAGTGGCACGGTTAAGACGGTAGGTCAGGATATTGTGGCGTTCTTCCATTGTCGACAGGTCCACCAGCGGTCGGTACACGGGAGGATTCATCGGTCTCCTCGCCCAACCCAGCGGACGGTGCCTAGGAAGGACAACATGGAGCACACAGTCAGGCAACCCACAGGTACGTACTCACAGCTAGCACAGTATACGATTCTCTATGCAGTGAATGGCGTGTCTGAGTGGCTATGCAAGGCCTAGGCCTGTGTGACGCAGTTGAAATTGAGCCATGTGGGCCCTGGAAATGGCGGCTGCCTGACCTGTGAAGTGTGACAATGGGATGTGAGGTCAATGCGCTGGCGTGGCACACCGCGGCGGGCGGCGGGCGAAGACCGCGGCGCGAAGCCGCATTGGTTAACATTGAAGCCTATGGGTTTCAGGAGCCAATGGCGAAGGGCGCCGGCGGTGGCGGGACGCACCGCCGCGGTACGCACCGCCGCGGACGTGACCGCCATTTTTGTATCTACTTATCCACTTGCGACTTGAACTTTCACAGGAGAGGACCTATACTGCAAGTGTTGCTGTGACCTCGGTCTGGAAGGGACAATGGCTGCTGCGACTGGGGAAAGGGCCCCTGCCTTCACTGGAGAGGAGTTGGAGAAACTTGTGGATGGGGTCCTCCCCCAGTATGCGCTACTCTACGGTCCTCCAGACCAACAAGTGAGTTTAATTCTATCTGGATTTGGGGCCACTGGCTGGCTTGGGGGCCTGGCGGGGATGGGGGGGCATGTTGGGCCTGGCGGGGGGCCTGGCGGGGATGGGGGGCATGTTGGGCATGGCGGGGGGGCCTGGCGGGGGGCCTGGCGGGGATGGGGGGCATGTTGGGCCTGGCGGGGGGCCTGGCGGGGATGGGGGGCATGTTGGGCATGGCGGGGGGGCCTGGCGGGGTGCCTGGCGGGGATGGGGGGCATGTTGGGCCTGGCGGGGGGCCTGGCGGGGATGGGGGGCATGTTGGGCATGGCGGGGGGCCTGGCGGGGGGCCTGGCGGGGATGGGGGGCATGTTGGGCCTGGCGGGGGGCCTGGCGGGGATGGGGGGCATGTTGGGCCTGGCGGGGGGCCTGGCGGGGATGGGGGGCATGTTGGGCATGGCGGGGGGTCTGGCGGGGGGCCTGGCGGGGATGGGGGGCATGTTGGGGCTGGCGGGGGGCCTGGCGGGGGGCCTGGCGGGGATGGGGGGCATGTTGGGCCTGGCGGGGGGGCCTGGCGGGGATGGGGGGCATGTTGGGCATGGCGGGGGGCCTGGCGGGGGGCCTGGCGGGGATGGGGGGCATGTTGGGCCTGGCGGGGGGCCTGGCGGGGATGGGGGGCATGTTGGGCATGGCGGGGGGGCCTGGCGGGGGGCCTGGCGGGGATGGGGGGCATGTTGGGCCTGGCGGGGGGCCTGGCGGGGATGGGGGGCATGTTGGGCATGGCGGGGGGCCTGGCGGGGGGCCTGGCGGGGATGGGGGGCATGTTGGGGCTGGCGGGGGGCCTGGCGGGGATGGGGGGCATGTTGGGCCTGGCGGGGGGCCTGGCGGGGATGGGGGGCGTTGGGCCACTGGAAAGGAAAATGCTGAGTAACTTGAACGTGGTATTTCTCCCTCCCTGTACGTGTCACATAGGTCCGCGCCCATGAGAAGATCGGGATTTGGCGTGCCATCGCCAAGGAAGTCCGGGCCCTGGGGGTCCACCATCGACGGGGCACCCACTGCCGCAAGAGGTGGGAGGACATCCGCCGCGGGACCAAGAAGACCGCCGAGTCTCTGCTGGGGATGGCCTCCCAACGTAGGCGGGGTGCCTGCCGTCAACTGAGCCCCCTGATGTTCCGGATCCTGGCGGTGGCCTACCCTGATTTGGATGGGCGCGTGAGGGCAGCACAGCAGACACAAGGGGGTGAGTCCAAGCATTATCTACTCTGTTGTTGCGCAGTGGAGGTGTCTGGGTGGGGGAGGAGGGCTGTGGGTCCCCCTAGGCCAGGGCGATATCTGTAGGCTGGGCACCCCCGTAAGCCCCTGTGTCCCCAGCCACCACCCTCAGTAGTGTGTCAGTACAGCCATCCCTGGGCCGTGTCATCCATGGGTGCAGTTGTCAACTCTAGGCGTGTAGGGCATGTTCCACGGAATGCGTAGCGGATCCCAAGTGCGCAACTTAGTGCAGGGGGCATCTGTGTCTGTCATGTCCGCTAACTGTACCGGAGATCCATGTAATCAATATCCCTTTATTTCTCTCTCCCCCCCCCCTTTTTGTTTGTCTTTCTGTGCTTGTGTGCATCAGCATCATCAGGCGGAGGAGAAGTGGCATCGGGGCAGGAGGGAGCTGCATCTCACATGGCCCAGGAGGGCCATGCCACAGAGTCAGACTGGACCAGTGAGACGGAGGGCGAGGGGAGCTCCACGACGGGGACGACTGGAGCCTGCAGCGACACGGACACGTCCTCGGAAGGGGGCTCCCTTGCGGGGGTGGCACCATCCGTGCCCCCCGCCATTACAGGTACAGCCGCCACCCAGCGCACCATCTCCGCCCTCCCAGCAGCCCCTCCGCGTTCGCCCCGTGCCCGCTCTGCCAGGAAGCCGGGCATCTCCTTCGCCCCAGGCACCTCAGGCCCTGCCCCTGTTACCCCCGCTGCCCTCAGTGAGGAGGTCATTGACCTCCTCCGAACGCTCATTGTTGGGCAGACTACCCTTTTGAATGCCATCCAGGGGGTGGAGAGGGAGGTTCATCGCAGCAATGCGTACCTGGAGGGCATTCATTCGGGTCAGGCTGCCCATCAGCGATCGTTCCAGGCTCTGGCCTCAGCACTGACGGCAGCCATTGTCCCTGTCTCCTGCCTGCCTCTACTAACTCCCTCCTCCCAGTCTCCTGTTCCTCTGCCTGTCCCACCCACACCATCAGACCAGCCTGCACACACCTCAACACCCAAGAGAAGCTCATCCAAACATAAGCACCACAGATCACGCAGACATTCACACACGCAACATTCCGATGCAGACATGCCAACAGTCACTACCACCTCTGTGACCCCCACCTCCTCGTCTCCCTCCTCCCTCCCTGTGACGTCTACACTCACACCTCCATTCACCTCACCATCAGCCAGTGTTTCCATCACCAGCACACCCTCCACTCCAGTCCGCACACGTGCAGTCACCACCCCCACTGCCATTTACACGTCCCCTGTGTCCTCTCCCACTGTGTCTGTCACCCCCTCTTCCACACCACACAAACGCAGCCACCCACCCACCCAACAGCCATCCACCTCACGACAGCCTATCCCTCCTGCACCTGCACCCAAAGACAGCAAACGTGACTCACCTAAAACCACATCCTCTCCCTCCACTCCCATTCCCACTGTACCTACCACTCTCCATTGTCCCAAGAAGCTCTTCCTCGCCACTACTAACTTCTTTCCTGACCCTGAGCCCCCCCCTCCTTCTCGTCGGGGTAAGAAGAGCACCTCAGCCACCACCAGCCCTGCAGCCCCCTTGACAAGGGTGCAGGGGTATTGGAGCCCGCCAGCCCGCATGTCTGGATCTTCGCCCAGCAGCAAGGGGACAGCCAGCCCACCCCCTGGGAAGAGGAGCAGAAGGCGGAAGGGGCGCCGCAGGAGCCCGCCTTCTACATCCCCCCCGGACACCACCCAGAGACAGTCACCAGCCACAGCTCCAAAGGGAGGAAAGGGCCACAGGCCGACGACTAAGGAGGGCAAGGGCAGCAAGTTGGAGAGGTCAGGCAGCAGGCCTGCTGCCCAGGAGGAGCCCACAACCCCCATAGCCGCTGCCCCGGGAGGAACCGGCACAGCTGCCCCGGGAGAGCCCACCAGCCCCATAGCCGCTGCCCAGGGAGGACCCAGCCCAGCTGGCCAGGAGGGCCCCACCACCCACAGCCCAGGTGGGCAGTGAAGGAGCACCATCCCCGCTGCCCAGGAGGGCACCACCAGGCATTTAGCAGTTGGCCATAGACCGTCCGCCGTCTCAAGAACCGCTGAACTGGGCCCTTCAAGGCAAGAAGCGCTGAACTGGGCCCCGCCGTCTCAAGAACCGCTGAACTGGGCCCTTCAAGGCAAGAACCGCTGAACTGGGCCCTTCAAGGCAAGAACCGCTGAACTGGGCCCCGCCGTCTCAAGAACCGCTGAACTGGGCCCTTCAAGGCAAGAACCGCTGAACTGGGCCCTTCAAGGCAAGAACCGCTGAACTGGGCCCCGCCGTCTCAAGAACCGCTGAACTGGGCCCTTCAAGGCAAGAACCGCTGAACTGGGCCCCGCCGTCTCAAGAACCGCTGAACTGGGCCCTTCAAGGCAAGAACCGCTGAACTGGGCCCTTCAAGGCAAGAACCGCTGAACTGGGCCCCGCCGTCTCAAGAACCGCTGAACTGGGCCCTTCAAGGCAAGAACCGCTGAACTGGGCCCTTCAAGGCAAGAACCGCTGAACTGGGCCCCGCCGTCTCAAGAACCGCTGAACTGGGCCCCGCCGTCTCAAGAACCGCTGAACTGGGCCCTTCAAGGCAAGAACCGCTGAACTGGGCCCTTCAAGGCAAGAACCGCTGGACTGGGCCCCGCCGTCTCAAGAACCGCTGAACTGGGCCCTTCAAGGCAAGAACCGCTGAACTGGGCCCTTCAAGGCAAGAAGCGCTGAACTGGGCCCCGCCGTCTCAAGAACCGCTGAACTGGGCCCTTCAAGGCAAGAACCGCTGAACTGGGCCCTTCAAGGCAAGAACCGCTGAACTGGGCCCCGCCGTCTCAAGAACCGCTGAACTGGGCCCCGCCGTCTCAAGAACCGCTGAACTGGGCCCCGCCGTCTCAAGAACCGCTGAACTGGGCCCTTCAGGGCAAGAACCGCTGGCCCTTTGGCAGACGTGGCAGGGCAGGATCTATCTCGGGCAGGGCTGCAGGATGTCCTCTGGCCAACTTGCCTCCTCCAGTGGCAGTGGGGTCTGTTATGGACTGTATGGACTGTGGCTTTGCTCTCCCCAGGATGGCCCAGTGGGCAGGCCACCCACTGTATGGACTGTATGGACTGTGGCTTTGCTCTCCCCAGGATGGCCCAGTGGGCAGGCCACCCACTGTATGGACTGTTTGGACTGTGGCTTTGCTCTCCCCAGGATGGCCCAGTCGGCAGGCCACCCACTGTATGGACTGTTTGGACTGTGGCTTTGCTCTCCCCAGGATGGCCCAGTGGGCAGGCCACCCACTGTCTGGACTGTGGCTTTGCTCTCCCCAGGATGGCCCAGTGGGCAGGCCACCCACTGTATGGACTGTTTGGACTGTGGCTTTGCTCTCCCCAGGATGGCCCAGTGGGCAGGCCACCCACTGTATGGACTGTATGGACTGTGGCTTTGCTCTCCCCAGGATGGCCCAGTGGGCAGGCCACCCACTGTATGGACTGTTTGGACTGTGGCTTTGCTCTCCCCAGGATGGCCCAGTGGGCAGGCCACCCACTGTATGGACTGTATGGACTGTGGCTTTGCTCTCCCCAGGATGGCCCAGTGGTCATGGAGTCCCCTCGTGGATCTGGCGTCGTGTACTCAAGTGGCTGAGGTGCCCCCCCTTCCCTTCCCCCTGAGGTGCCTGTCCTATTTTCTTTCTGATGCCCCTGCAGTGTTCTCTCCGTGGAGTTCTTGTCGTGGGACTGGGCCTTGCCCCTTTGCACAGGACCCCTGTGATCCACGGACAGTGGTTGGACTACATTTAGTAGCTGTATATATTTTGTACATAGTTTATTTATTTTTTGGGATTAATGGCGTACATATTTCAATATATCTGCCCGTTTATGATCTCTTCTTTTGGTCTTTGCATTATTTCGGAGGGGGGTGGTTTGTGGGTTGTGACAGTGATCTGTGGAAATGCATTGATGTGTGTGTTGTAGTGGGTGTGGGTGGGTGGGTGTGTGCCGGTAATCTTTTCCCTCCCCTGTGTCGTAGGTGCAGTACTCACCGATGTCTTCCACGCCGCCGGGCGTGCTCCTGGTATATGAGGAGGAATAGGAGTGCGGGGATGACCTGTAACTCTGGCTCCATACTGCCGGAATCTCGCCTGGAGTGCGTAGAGGTGAGCGTTTTCCCGTTCGTAGTCTGTTTCCGCCGTGTTCTTATCGGCGGTGCTCCCGCCCCGGAAAAGGTGGCAGATTGGTGGGTCGTAATAGGGTGGGCGGTACTTTGTCTGCCGCCGGGCTGTTGGCGGGAACCGCCGCGCTGTTTGTTTGTACCGCTGTGGCGGTCGGAGTGTTAAGTTGGCGGGCTGTGTTGGCGGTTCCCGCCAGGGTCAGAATGCCATTTTTAATACCGCCGGTCTGTTCGCGGTCCGACCGCCGCCTCTCCGCCGACCGCCAAGGTCAGAATGAGGGCCATAGTTTATTATCCTTTTGTTCTGAAAGACTTGCAGCTTTTGCTGCTGGCGGGGGGCTAAGCTCCTCCGCCCTTATGGAGGAGCCACCCGTGAATACAGTGCTTGTGGAAGAGTGGTTATAGCACAAAGTGATTTTCGCATGAATGCTGGGGCGGAACTATCAAGAGGTACAGAGATTGTAGGGGCTCAGGCCTGGGAGCGGCTAACTGAACCCCAATTACGGCTGCCCTTTACTATTCAACTTTGTTCCGGGTGTTTATTTGCCTTGCTAGCCTTTGAGCCTATAGCATTTTTGATAAGCTGTTGGCTCAGTGTCAGGGACCCTTGGCGAGTGAAACACAGTCTGCATGTATCACTCAGTGCAGAATTTAAAATCAAACAAGTTCAAAATGTGTATTTTCTAATAGAAAATCCTAGGCACTATTCACAGATGTAACTGTTATCTTAAACACAGGATTGGCACTACAGATACCTATTTTTACGATTGTCCGGAATACACAGAGGTTCTTGGCAGACATATATATATTTACTACTGGAGATTTCACCAGTGCGGAAAAATCTGTAGTAGTAAATCTAAAACGATAGAATTGGGAGTTCCAAAGTGTGGTGTACCTTAGAAATGTGCGCATGCCCAAAGGCTTATCTCGAGTCTCTTTCCACCCTGGAAATAGTAGGAGGTTTACTCCAGGCATGGCCTAGAGCAATTTCACTTCCAGGAAAGAAGGGCGAGCAGCTCACCCGGAGATCTTGTGAGGATGTAGGGGAAGGGCTTTCGTCACACGAAGAAATGTTTTCCTTCAAAGAAAAAAATGGGCTTTTACATAGGAGGCTTCATTCCTCCTGTGATGAGTTCTCCATTATGGAGCACTCTCAGTGTGGGAACAGGAGCCTTCAGAAAAAGTCACACGACATTCCCAGAACTACGCCTGTAATGCTGTGCATTGTAAATGCAAAAAACAAAATTGAAAACGTATATTCCGGTGGCGGAGTAAATATTCACCCTTACCTTTCTGGGCTTTTTTGTGAATAAGGACCCTTGTGTCTGTTCTTCAGCCCGGACCACTTTTCAGTAGTCTTTCTCACTGTAATCTAGGTCAACTAGTCTTCAGGTTTTGAACCCAATCGTAATGCTGAATGATTTTCAAAGACCAGTGCGATTCTGCACCACATATCTTGTCTAGCTGTCTCATATCTGGTCTCGAATGTCAAGCTATTGTAAGTGCAGACCACTCATGTATTATAACATTGGATTTACTTTTAAACTATAATAATGTGCTTTAAAGTACTGATTGAGTCAAAGTTAAACTGCACAGTGAACTAAAATAGTTTCCATGCTGGTTTGAAAACCAATCTTTTCAATATTTGTTTTTAGAAATAAATCGACCTAAAAACCTATGGGCAATTTAAATATTTCCTAGTATTTTTTCATTGTGTAGTAGAAAATCACTCTTACCTAGCAACGGCCAAAAAGATGCAATTATTAGTTTTGATGTCAAATGGCGAAAATTATGCACTTTACCCAAATACCCTTGGAAACAGTTTTGTAGTAATTTCCCTCTAAATTTGTTTTAAATGTTTTTTTCTATTTATAGGTGTGTCCGCTCAGTTATCTAGCACTCGTCTCCGGAGGAACACGTCTGTAGGGACTCCATTTTGGATGGCACCTGAGGTATGATTATAGTGGAGATAGAATGTATTTTGGTCAAACTGTCAAGTAATTAGCTTAATACTTCACATCAGCAGGTGACTTTTAACAGCAAACTGACAAGGGAGTACTGCCTTACTATATTTAACATAAAGAAGACACACAAATGGAATTAAACAAAACTGCTTGACTCAACATCCTCTCTGGGTCTGGAGAAAGGGTACATTGTGTTTCTAGGACATGCTGACTCCTTGTTTATCCAAATGGGTCTATGAGATCAATAGCTCATCTTCTCTCCACTCACAAACTTCTCAGTCTTCTTCATGACATGACCACAACACATCAATAGCAATCAATTTTATATGAATATGTGAATTAATTTAGCTGGCCTTTAAATTAATTCGCAATATCACGTTCTCCAATGAAAAATTTAAAGAAGTATTATATTATAGGCGTCCCTATTCCTCAAGTTTATCATGAGCAGGCAAAACCTTACTTATATATTGCAAGATGTCAAATATTCACAGCTCTATTTGTTGGCCTTCGTGGATGCGGTGCTGGTCTCTAACGTCTTAAGTGTAAATGTAAGTATGTGCCAGATTCCAGAGTTACTGCTTGCAGTGAATTTCAATCGATTTTTCGGATGCAGACTTTAGTGTGCTTATTTCATTTAATATGCTACAGATCCTAGGTGGGTCATTATGGAAAGGGAACATTAGCACCACTAAACAAACGTAAATTACTTAGATTTGTCATGAATTTATACTGTTGCAGATATATGGTTTATGTAGGTTTACTTCAGTTCAGGGATCCCATTGATGAGAAGGGGTGAGTTTGCAGCATTGAAATTTGCATATTATTTAAGGCAGATACTCTAATTGTATTGCAGAGGTTCCAAAAAATAGTTTCACTTTGCATTTACAAAAACAATCAGCATTCTGAATATAATCGTTTAACTTACTAAAAACTCATATATTGGTTGCAAGCTTTGCCCTTTTCCAAATACACCAATATTTTACAAAAATACATCAATTCGCACCAACATATTGGATTGCCTGTACTGTGCTTATGCCAGTGAAGTTTTTCAAAGACTTGTAAACCAACCGATACGAGCACAATGTTTATAAATTGCCATGCAATGCACACGCTAATACAAATTTTCAGTGGCACAAGTGCAATCTTTGTAATTCTATGCAAATTCGCCAACACTATCGTTTTGTTATGCTGCAACATTAAATGCAGGTGAAGCATTGACTTTAAACAATAGTGAATTGATCCTTCAACGTTTACGTTTCCACTAGCTCTGGTACCTGAAAAGTTATGTGAGATTGAAGTTAGAGGGACCTATTTACACCTTGCCCTGCTGTGCTACATTCTACCAGGGCACTCAGGAATGTACTTTGCTGTCATGTTTGACTATGTGACTACCACAGAGGTAACCAACAGACCCACGTCGGCAAGGTTAATAACTAATAATATGAGACATTGTCTTAATGGGCATCAGTGAACCCATCATAAAACTTTCATATAATACTTTAATAATGTAGTGTGCAACATATAATATCGCTTAGCAAGGATATTACCACAGAATACAGTTTGAACCAGGATAACACTTTACACATACATACCTGTATGCAGTATATGAATTGAATAAATAGGAATGTGTAAAAAGTGGTCAGTGCAGTGTGAATGCACAGTGATCAATCAATCGTGCGTACAACATTAAAAAAAAAATGATCACAATAAAAATATATGAACGGTGGAAGGAGCTCAAGGCGTTATGCTAACAGTAAGTGGAGAGTTTGTAATCCAAAAGTAATTGAAGTAGCGACAAACGTGGAACATCCTACATCACAAAATATCAGTTAATGAATGTCCTTTTCAGCCAGATAGTTGTCAATGAAGTTTCGCCCCATGCCATGTGAAAGGGTCATCGACAGGCCAAAGGTAGGATGTAACTGTGCACACTAAAGGTAGGAGCATTAAAAGGAAAGGGCCAGTTAAGTATAGTTAACTAAAGAGTCCATCAATATAAGTGAAAGATTAAAAAGTCATATCAGAGATACCCGATGATGCAGTTTGCAAGTTCCTAGAAGATAGAAAAGAGAAAATCATACACAAAAGCATGTAATTAATGTATGCTTGGAGTGTGTGAGACAAACTTGATGGTGTGCACACACAGCGACACAATGAGCTGCGTAGAGTAAAGTATAATTCTAAGGAAACACATTCATTCTGACATCAGTTAGTGTCGTGAAGGCCTTTTGGCTATGTAATAATAACGCATACACTGGTTGTGGTTACTGTCTCACAGGGGACTGTCTCAGCGCAGCCCCGTCTTTATTTATAGGCTCCCTCCGTGCCCCGCCCGGATGTACGGAGCACACTACAAAATATAGGAGAGCCCGGATGGCTCTCCGGCTAGCTACTACATCCCTCCCATGCTGTACTCCACACAGAAGAGACTTATTTATAGATATAACATAATCAAAATCAAACAACAGACCCCAAAGGTGGATTGTGACAGAGAAGATAAAGAAAATAAAGAAACAAAAGACAAACCAGGAAGACAAACTACAAATACAACCAAAAATGTTCACTTGACCACAGGACATATCCTCCTATCACCGATACCCGACACCAACAGTGCTCAGTCTGTAGATGACGACACTGAACTACAGTTCACAACTAATCTGCTTTACAGACAAAATCTTTCAGCTGACTGTTGGGGGCTGGGTTGGGGCGTAAATTATACCTTGCACTTTGAGTAAGCTAACCCCCATGTCCAGGATCATCACATGGCAGGGCTAGCGCAGCAGGCACTGCCACAGGGGCACTCGCAGTTTCTTCATGTCTGCTCGGTGAGACGCCCGTCGTTTCCTCCATCTCTCCTTCTTCTTCCACAGGGACAAAGATTCCGGCTTTACGAAAATGTGACACGTTCCTCGTAACCCTCTGTCTTCCTCAGGCAGCTGTTATCATTGCCCCTTGAATGCCAATGACTTCCCAGACTTCAGGTTCAAAGGTGTTCGGAACTTCCCTCCTCCCCTCTGATTGTTCACTACCACCCGATCACCTTCTCGAAACTCTCTATGCTTTGTTTGCTGTTTTTCACTGGCCTTCTGATTAGTAATTTCCCGGCGCCTCTGAGTGGCTTTCACATCCAACGCAGGTGGCTTCCAGTGTGGACCAGCTGGGAAACAGTCACATGGAGAGACTTTGAACATCAAAGTTGCTGGGGCACACCCAGTGGTGCTATGAGGTGTCTGGCGGTAATCACTCAGGAACTGTTGTAGACACTGCTCACCTTCTTCTCTTTGCTCCACCCCTATCCTGAGGGCCCTATTTAGAGTTCGCATAACTCTTTCAACATCGCCATTTGCCCGAGGCCAATACGGCATGATCTTGTGATGACGAATGGCCAACCCATTAAGGTACGAGCTAAATTCTTGCCCCTGAAACGGGCCCCATTATCAGTCCTGATCTCACCAGGGAGCCCAAATAACGCAAATGTCTTTTGGAGTACTGGCCGCACATTTTCAAACGCCGTAGATGATATGAACTCAACCACAGGAAACTTTGTATAGGAGGACGACCGTCAGCCACCCATCTGGAAAACTCCAAAAGTCCATGCTCACTTTTGCCCACGGCTTCAGAGTGGCAGGTTCTGTGACTATCGGCAACTGGGCGGTTCCGCAGATGTGATGATACAGGAGTGACACTTCCCCACCATTTCGTCAACTTGACTATCCATGCCAGGGACCAACACTTTGGAACACAATCTAACCTTTGTTTTTGCAGCACCTTGATGCCCCTGATGTGCTGGTTCTATCACTCGAGTCCACAAGCACTGAGGAAGTACGATCCGCCTTCCCCTCAGGATCAGTCCTGCATTATCGGTGGACAGCTCATCACGCACCTTCCACATGCCTTGCATAGTCACTTTATGTTCTGGGCTAGATACCTTCATCTTTTCTAGGAGGTGTTTCCATTTCCTGTGACCTAACACCTCCTTAACCTGGTTCAGTACCACATCATCCTTGGTGGCATTCACAATGTCTGTTATGAGAAGAGCGTTGGGACATGCGGACTGCACAACCATACTGACACAGACTTCTGTGCTTTCTTCATCTTGCTCTTGGTGGGAATCAAACGTTTTCAGGGAAGGGTGACGAGACAAATAATCCGCTGGGTTATTCAGCCCTGGTCAATAAATGACCGTGAAACGATAAGGTTGAAGTAGAACGGTCCACCGTTCAATTCGAGGAGGTGCTAAACGTGGGCTTCCTGCAAACAGTGAAAGTTAGGGATTATGATCAGTTACTACTTGAAATTCGTGCCCATAAAGATATAAGTGAAAGTGCTTGCATGCCCATCGAATTGCTAAGGCTTCCCGCTCAATCTGCGCATACCGTGTCTCAACTGCAGACAACGCCCTGCTGGCATACGCAACCGGAATCCACTCCTGATGTCTCTGTTCCTGAAGAAGAACGGCCCCAAGCCCCACGGGGCTCGCATCCACCACTACTTCCGTCCGCTTAAGTGGGTTAAAATAAGCCATGGTTGACTTATCCAACAATGCTGCTTTTATGTCTCAAACGCCTTGTCCTCAGCCGGGTTCCACTCCCAGCAGTGTTGTCCTTTTGTGAGCTGTCGAAGAGGCTCTGCCATCGTGGCAAGCTGCGGTATGAATCTCCCGCAATACGTGGCCATTCCCAAGAAACTACGTACGTCTGTTGTATTTTGGCGAATTGGGGCTTGATGAATTGCCTCAGCTTTGCGTGGATCCACTTGTAGACCATCCTTTGAAAAGATGTAGCCAACGAATTCTACTGACGTTTGATAAAACACACATTTCTTGTGGGAAGCGTCAGCCCCGCTTCAACTAGTCTTTGCAACATAGCCCTTAGATGGCGATGATGTTCATCTCTTGTCCTGGAGTGTATCAAGATGTCATCACACAAACTGATCACCCCCGGCAGCCCTGACAACGTCTCCCTAATGACATTCTGGAACACTTCGGCGGCCGAGGATACCCCAAAGCTCAGTCTCTTGTAGCGCCAGATCCCCACGTGTGTTGAGAAAGTGGTAATGTTTCTGCTATCAGGGTCCAGCTGATGATAGCCAGCGTTGAGATCCAGTTTTGAGAACCATTGCGCCCCATTCAGATCTGCTATGATGTCGTCCATGGTGGGTGTTATGTGTCTCTCCCTCCGGATGGCTTTTTTGGCAGGCGCATGTCAACTCAGAGGTGAATAGCTCTGGGCTGCTTGGGTTTTGGCGCTATCACCAAAGGCGAAACCCAGGGTGTTGGCCCATCTACCCTTTCTATGACTCCCGGTCCTCGAGCAGTTGTAGCTCTAGTTGTAGCTCTTTTTCCACTGCTTGCCGCAGATGGAACGGCACATGGCGATGTCTCAGAGCGACTGGGGCAACACTCAGGTCTATGTGGAGTTTGATGCACATCCCTTTTAGCCGTCCCAGCCCCTCAAAGAGCTGCGAAAACTCACTGATGAGGCGTTCCACCTGAGAGTCATATATTTGGCGGGCAAAGAATACCAACTCCAAATCCTCTGCGGTGTGACACCCCAACTGTGTGCCTCGATCTCCTGTCACCACATAGAACTTTGCTTGTGTCGAGCGATCTCCACTGGTTACTGACACCTCCACCGTTCCTTTCAGACGAAGGGGCTCCTGTCCTCCATAGTTGTATATCTTGGTGGCAGTCGGGGTCAGAGACGGTGTGGAAGTTAACTGTTGAAACAGGGTCTCATCCATCAAGTTAACTGACGCCCCGTGTCAATGAGTACTGATGCTAACGTGCTGTTGTCTTGTACGTTACTCATGGGAGGCAGTCTCTTCTTTTGTTGTCTCCCGCCAGTAAATGAAATTACAAAAATGTCCTCCTCCGCGTCTTCCTCAAAGACAGTTGCACCAGAGGCTGTACTGTCTCTCAACTCTTCAGTCTCTTTGGTTACAATCCAGACGTTGGCGTCCTTCCCCTTTTGATCCCCTTGCTTGTTCCTTTCGGACCTACACACTTTTGCAAAATGATTACCTTTGCCACAGCGATTGCAAGACTTTCCTTTTGCCGGGCATCCCATTGTTGCCTTGTGTTCGTACCCGCAGCTCCCACAGGCACGTTCTCTGGGTCTAAAGAGGTTTGGTCAGCGTCCTGGTGTTTGGCGTGCCTGAATGGCATCTACCTGCTCTTCTTTCACCTGGACTGGACATGTAGACGAAGCCGCTGCCAACGACTGACCTCGCACTGCCGCCATGGCGTCTGCCCGGACCGCTGACAGTTTGTGAGAGCGTGCAAGGATTAGAATTTCGTCGAGGGAGATACCTTGCTGTCACAGAATGAGCTTTCGTAGAGCGTTGGACCGGCACCCCTGGATAAACTGAGCCCTGATCTCTACTTGCTGGTTGAGCCCTCTACACGAACATGCTAACTTTCTTAATCGTACATAAAACATGTCCATTGATTCAATGTCCGTCTGTTGCGCCTGTCAAAGTTTGAAGCGCTCATAGTCTGAGTTCAGTTGGGGATCAAAGTGCCTGTTTAGAGCTGTTACAGCCGCATCAAAGTCAGATTTGTCCCTGGTGTCTGGGAGTGAATCGAACAACTTTTGTAACTCATCTCCGCCCATCAGCAACATTAGTGACCTGCGCACCGCTCCATCCGTTTCCCTTGTGGCACAGAAATAGTTGTCTAGTCGATTTAACCATAGGCGCCATCTTGGCGCCGCTGTGGCCGGATCAATCAGTTGGCTGAACGGGGGTAACGCTGTGACTGAGGAATGAACACTGTTGTTTAGTTGTGCCGGGAGCTGGGGATTTTCTTGAGGTGGCGCACTCATGCTGTTACTCTAAGTGTACACTGTCTGAAAGGCTACAGCTCTTGTGTGTAGCTTATTTTTCCAATGCTTCTCTTCCTTTTTTTTTTTTCAACTTTCCTTTTCTCTTACTCACTCCCCTTTTAATGTCTCTCCCACTGTTATAGTTTTCACTTTTCCCCTTCACTTTTTTTTCTTTCAGTGTGTAATATTTTATAGTCTTCACTTTTCTCCTTCACTTTTTTTTTTTTTTAGTGTGTAATATTTCCTCTTTAGAATGTCTTTTTTTTTTCTGCATTACAGTTTATTACATGTGGAGGGACACCGCCCTCAGCTGCCGTCGACCGCTCACTCTCTGGGCCTCCTCTTTCTGAGAAAACGATCGGCATTCAGTGTTGCCTTTACTCAGCAACAGACGCCTTGCGTCTCAGGACGCTCCTTTCCTGCCACATGGTGTCCCCCTTGATGCGCGCAGAGCGGGGCTCACCTTCCGGGTGGGAATCCTCTATTCTCCAGTCCTCTGGCCTCCGCGCGCAGAACAGGAGTCTTCGCCGTCTTCGCCACCATTGTTGGGGCAGGGCAGCACCTCCCAGACCACTGCAGCACCGCCCGGTCACGGCCGAACGAAGGCCACAGCCGCGCACCCGCTGCACAGCCCGGTCACGGCCGAACGAAGGCCACAGCCGCAGGACGCAGCACAGCCCTTCCGGCCAAGGTGAGACGCTGACAATACTCAGCTTATCGACGATGGTGGGAGAGGAACGGGGGCTTATTCACACTGCCTCGTACGCCGCCGTTAGGTGCTTAACTTCTCCCTTTTCTTTTTTTTTCTCTGTCGCGTGTTTCGCAATCCATTACTCAGCCACGCGGGTAAATTTGATATGCCGCACGTCGCCAATGTCGTGAAGGCCTTTTGGCTATGTAATAATGATGTATACACTGGCTGTCTCACAGGGGACTGCGTCAGCGCAGCCCCGTCTTTATTTATAGGCTCCCCGGATGCGCAGAGCACGCTACAAAATATAGGAGAGCCCGGATGGCTCTCTGGCTAGCTCTCTACAGTTAGGAAAGCAACATTAGTCTAAAGCCATTAGTGAAAACAGATCACAATTTTGAGGAATCTTAAAACAAAAACTTAAACATTTGGAGAACTGCAGCTTCAGCGGAAGGCTGCTGGATTGCCCCCCCCAACTGCTGTCTTTCTGCTTCCGTGACGGACACCAGCAAGCTCCCACAGAATTCAGGTAAATGAGTGGAGAAAAGAAAACCAATGTAAAGCTGCGCAGGAATCGATGTTGGGCTTCAACCATGGACTCCTGCAAAGGAAAGTGCAGATGGCCGCTTCCAAGTGAATCAAGAGTGCGGGCCACCCCCGAAAAGCAAATCGAGTAAGGTGTTTAAAAATTTGGGTGAAACCAGTTCTCAAAGAGGACCAGGCGCAGTAGTGATTTAGTTTGCAAGGAGAGCCAGGCCTGATTAGAAAGTATTGTTGTGGGAAAAGAACGCTTGAGTACGCACAGGCATAAGGCCAACTCAGCGGCCCCTGAGGGATACAGATAAGCTGGACAGCACTGACTTGGTGGTAAGTAAAGGAAGACAGTCCTGTCTGTCACAGCATGGATGTATACAATGGAGTATATTTTGGAGATGTGTATAAGCCAATTGGAATCGTATGTAAAGAGGAAAAATCAAAATAAGCACCTCTTAGATTCAGCAATAATGAAAACATTAAAAAAAAACTATGAAGCCAAGTGAATATTGAAAAAAGCCCTGGAAGGGCTCAATACATAAAAAAATAGGAAGGGTTATTTATGAAGCGAAGTGAACATTGAAAAAAGCCCTAAAGGGCTTAATGGGTTCAACACCTAAAAAGGGCTGCCATGGCTGCCTTCAAGACACAAGATAGATAGTGAAACTGACTTGAGGCACAAACATAATCATAAGTAGGTGAGTTCAGTAGTGGCCAATATCATTAGAAACTCAATGAGACAACATGAAGAAGACTCTAGACGTAGGAAAAAAGGCTGTGTCAGAAAGGGCGTGCAAACTAGAAATAGTGACCATTGCAAATAAGAACTAAATCAAATAGCCACCATACGGTTCCATCCATCTATGGAGTTTAACCCCTTATTAACAAAGTTCGGTCTTGAAATCCAACAACATTCACTCTTTGCTAAAAGTTGACTAATATTAGCATTCCTTTGAGGGATTTGGGGGGGGTGCAGATGAGCAAACATTTCCTCTGGCAGAACCAAATGACTAAATAAAGTGGAGCAAATGTTAGTTAGGCAAACCTGGTATTCTGAGTAGCCTGTCTGCCAAGCTCTAAACAAAGCCCCCAATCATATTCATTCAGATTGCAGCATAATCAATTCTTTGAGAAATGTATTCAAAACTTGCAGAAAAAAGCAGGATTTTACTTCAATATTACTTGGACTGGTTTGAAGTACATTTAAATGTTTTAAATGCACTAAATCTGGCAACCAGGACTCCTCACTTGTGTAACTATTTTCACAGACCGAATTTACAAGGGTCAAAGATTGGAAAGTAAAATGTGTTGGCAAAGTAAAGTTTTGGCCCGATAGGAATGGCACTGAAGTGCACATATTTTTAGGTGGATATGCAGGTGTGTTCAGGTAAAATGCTGTCACTCTCAGTGCAAGTTAGCTAATTGCTGAAGTGGGTGGACTCATTATGGGCGAGCACAAAGTGCTCCGTCCATTCTGTAATCTCTCTTTGGGCTTGAAACCACGCCCATGCCACGTCAGTCACTTACATTGGTCGTGGGCTTGCCTTTTAAAATCCGCTTACTTTCATTCGTGAAAGGCATGCATACGTGATGCATTTTCCGGTGTTTACCCCACCTACACAGCATCGGTAAAGTACCAAAAACATACGAGGCGCGATGTTTTCAGCCTGGAGACCGGACTATTTTATCTGTTTATTTTACACGCAGAGCGATCGCGCTGCTTTTTTTTTTGCTTTACAACGCTAATAGGTCTAACTTGAATAAATGCGAGACCCGTTGCATTGAAAATGCTTGTTTTTCTATGCTGTTGGTGTCGAAGCACAATGTGAATGACAGTTGAACCGAACCTTGAATGAAGAGGGCTGACTCACGCCCCTCTACATATGTATTTTTATCTTGTGTTTTTTTTGTTGCTTTTTTATTATGGTATGCGGCTGTCAAGATAACAAAAACCTGTTTCTAGGCCAGTCCTAAAAAGTGAAAAACACCCATTACCTTCCCCAGTAGAAAAGATATGCAAATTCAACTGATTCTCTACCCACTGTGTAGAACGTCTGAACTCCACAGTTATAGGTTCAGCATATGAATCCTCAGCTAAGTAGTACAGAATCTCTGTTGATAATGTTGCTCAGGGGCCGGACTGTTTGCTCAGATCCATGCAAGACCGATGTTTAAAGCAAACTCTAACCCTCCATAGACCGGGTCTCCTTCCCAAAGACCTGTGAGCCTTATGATAAATCTTTAAAGTGCCATTTGCAGTTTTGTTTATTAGATGCAGAGTTCCTATTCAGAAGGCAAAGCACAGGTCCAAATAACTACAGGGCTGTGATATTTCTGAGGTTTATCAAATAAGTAGGTTATTATTATATCATATTATTATATATCACATATTCAGCATTATTATTTTCACATTTTAGCCCAAAATTTAGCAGTTTGTATTGTACGTACTTGGCAAAACTGTACAATGCCTGTCAGATACTTGGGTACCAGTGACATATCAAAGGTGGTATGGACACTAAATCAATCATAGAAAAAGGGTCCCCATGTTGGTAGTAAAAAGCAACTATAATTTGAGTGCAGTGGAACCCTAATGCACCTGAGCCCCTGTGCCACTGCACTTGATGTACTAATGACAGCTATACCCCTTTTGGATATTTGAAATAAAAGATTAAAAAAAACATTATCTCTCATACATACATGCATGATTGAAAAGCAATATTGTAAGGAAACAAACTTTTTGCAGGTTTACCCCTCACTTTTGGCCTCCATTTTGACTACAAGATATTAGTCTAATCACTCTGAAATGCCTTGAGCCCTGCTATACAGGACTCAGTGCATGTGCTTGGACTCATAAATTGGTGTATGTTTGTTCTGCTTTCCTTCTCTTATCTTATGACGAGCTTACAAAACTTCTCTGGAATGCACTTCTTAGTTAAGACATTTATTATTATTATTACTTCACCACGAGGTTCCTGAAAAACGAAATGAGTAGGTTGGAAGCACATGTTTAAAAGTAGTTGCAGCAATGAAAGTAAAATATATCAAAGTACTTCTCAGTTGCAATGTACACAGCAAATACATGTGATTATATTATAGCATAACTTCAAAGCAAAGCATAAAAGTCAAAATTGCATCACCGTAGGGCCTATCACTCCGCTTCATCTTTCTAAGGGCTGCAAGTTGATGACTCTGGTTCAACTGCGAGAAAGAGATTTTCCACCCAAACGGGAGACAGGCAGCTGACGTCCGTTCCTGCCTGAAGTCAAGATCCTTCTCTCGCTGCTGCCCAGGGCCATCGTTAAAAGCAAAAATGCTTTCTCAGTGTGGGAACCGAATAAACCTGGAGAGTGGCCAATTCTCCAAACTTCACTCGTTCCCAGACTGGATTGAGAGGTGACCACAAAATATACGCTCTCTTATCAGCTAGGGTTTGGTGTGAAAAACATGTGGAAAAACACAGCTTGGAAAAACTCAGCTCATCTGCAATGTCTAACTCCACTTAAAGCCATTAGGCAGCTAACCTAAATACCAAATGTAATGTCTAATGCCATGTTAAAGCCAATAGGCAGCTAAACTGAATACCAAATGTAATGTCTAATGCCATGTTAAAGCCAATAGGCAGCTAAACTGAATACATGTAATGTGCTACTGGTGAACATTGAGCAACTAATATGCGCAGTGGTGAAACACAGTCGTTGGTCAAACACAATTAATAGCATAACACTCCACCCTATGACCAATGAATTTCTGTTTACATACCTCTTATTTCAAACAAAAACAACAACAAACAAAAACATTATAAGCAAATCAGATTTGAATGATAAAAGCAATCACTGTAAAGCAATGGAAGTGGATTAACATATTGATCTCATAACCTTTCAAATCAGATAAATCTACAATGAAAAGCCTGAAACTTATATACTACTGTATGATTGAGATAATAACTGATTGAGCAGTGTCTCTAAAACAGCAAGTTGATGTAGCATGAGTTCTACTCATGTAAAGGTACACAGTCCACCTGAAAGGTTTGCTGGAATGTAAGCGAAAGTCAGAGTTCCACATTAAAAAACACAGACAGTTAACTGATAAGGTTGCTTAGTTCCAGTGGAAGAATGTAATCAAACAAGTTGACAAACTTTATATTGATCCCATGTAGAACTTGAACTGAAGGCGCCAGTTGCACAAAATGGATCCATGGGGTTGGTACTTTAATCAATCAGGTTCAGGTTGGGGGTTCGGTCCCTCTCCTGTCCCCACACACACACACACCCGAAGGGAGACCATACAGCACACTCATGGTCTGTGGCGAGTCGTAGTAGGATCTACAAAAGAAAAAAGTATGTCTTTTCTTGCAAATAACATTTGTCATCTGAAATGTGCCATCCTTCTTCCTTTCCTTGTTTTATAATCAGCAGGACATTTTTGGGGCCCTTTGTTATGATTTCTGCAGGTTCTGGAGGGTCACCTGGTATTCAACCCACACCTTAGCACTGAGGTTTTTATCTGCTGCACCACAGCTTCACTTTCCTTGCACTGTCAGAAGGGTTGGGGCAGACTCCTTCTTTACCAAACCTCCATTCACTGCACTTATGACAAGTTGGGCAATTCTGTCTCCAATCTGTATGAATGGATCAGATTCTCTTCTAGTTATCAGAATAACTTTAATTTCGACTTGGTGATCTGCAGCAATCACTCCCCCTAAAACCTGATCAATTTGCCTAATCTGTCCTGGTAACTTTCCTCTCCCCAACTGATCTTTGACTGTTAGTGGGACAGATCTTTGTTGTGCGTGCTGACAATTAGGACAGTGCAAAATCACAGTTTTGATCAAATCTAGGGGAATGTGCATCTCTCTAATCTCTGCCCACCTGTAAGTGGCTTTTTTCTCCCAGATGTCCACATTTCTGGTGCACCCACTTAGCCATCCCCACTAAGTCAGAATTCTGGGTGGACACTTCTCTCTCTGAATTTTTCTCTTTAACATCTGCAAGGGAATTGAACCAGTTATGTACAAGCCATGTGGAAAACCAAACGGCTAAACCATTGGCAGTGAACCAAGAATCAGTGTAAAAATGACACATCTCAAGCAGCTCTTGCTTTAAACACTGACACACATTGTACAACTCTGTTCTTTCTCCTGTGGTAGACAAAAACTTTTCAGTAACTGGATTGCATAACACTGCTTTCCCTTGTCTGTTAGTACTCATGCATCTCAATGAATCATTAGTCAAACAAGCACGCTTTTTATCCTCAGGGGACACAAATTCAAATGGTGCACTCAATTTCACTCGTGACTCTTTTACCTGTGGCACTCCCTGCACCCTCTCCTCATCCTGAAAAGGGGCTTGTGACACCTGTTCATGTAGGGCTGCAGTGATTCTAGTCCTGTCTTGCATGTCCCAGATCCAGTGTATGATACTAGCCTCCTGGTCCTGTCCTATACTGTGAGATTTAGGTGAACTCCTCACCCACTGCATGCTTGATATTTCAGGTTTCAGAATTACATTGTCATTTAATGTCATTTGCTCAGTATTCACTGGAGCCCAATAACAAGTCAAAAGCTTAATCCTAAGTTCCAGGAGCACTCTTGTCCTCCCCTGTTCCTGACTTACATGTAAATCAGCGTTTCCCTCTTGCACTGCGCACAAATCTAAAGTCTGAATTATTTCATTTGCCAAATCAAAAGCACACAGCTGCTCATGTTTTTTCCTAGTTACTTTGTACCAAAGTGTTAAGATTTCACTCAGATGAGGGCTATACTGTTTCCAAAAATCAAACAAGCTCATGAAACTCAGTGTCTCTTGCTTAGTGCAAATAGTAAGAAACTCTAAAATCTTTTGTTTTACTTGTGACAACATCTGTCTATTTTCTGGATTCCACTGAATTCACAGTAACTGCACATTTTGCGGCAGTACTGCTGCCTTGCCTGAATTAATTTTAAACATCGTACTTTGCAAAAGCGGTCTGAAAATCACATTCTTAACTGTGTTCTCAGTGTAATCTGTTAAAGAATGCACTTCAACTGCCAAAAACTGTGGGCTGCTCTTTCGCTACGCTCTGCTCACACTGAGGATCACACTGGCCGCCCCCTTTTTTAACCTTCCCATTACTGGAATGGGAAAAGCCAGATTCTTCTGCAATAGTTTTATAGATTTCAGCATTATCTTGCAATAATGTGTTCTGGCTAATTTGCTCACGTAAATTCTTATTTTCATGTTCTAACTGCCTACATCTCTCCTGCATTTTTCTGTAAGCAGACAAAAGTATCCAAACCCTTCTGTCAAGAACAAAAGGAACATCATTTTTTTCAAAAGGCACGAAGCACTCATCCCAAGACTCACAAAGTCCTGATAAACAAGAAAACATGTTTCTCACAGCACCATAAGGCAGTTTAACGTCACATGCATTTTCAAACATGGTCTGCCGTGCTTCTTTAATTCTCTAAACAACAAAAAACAATTACACTTTTAAATAGTGTACTTCCAATCTCTAACTCTGACTCCCAGACTGCCGATTAATGCCAAAATGTTCCGCTTTCCTTCTCTTATCTTATGACTGAGCTTACAAAACTTCTCTGGAATGCACTTCTTAGTTTAAAGAAGACATTTATTATTATTATGACTTCACCACGAGGTTCCTGAAAGACGAAATGAGTAGGTTGGAAGCACACGTTTAGAAGTAGTTGCAGCAATGAAAGCAAAATATATCAAAGTACTTCTCAGTTGCAATGTACACAGCAAATACATGTGATTATATTATAGCATAACTTCAAAGCAAAGCATAAAAGTCAAAATTGCATCACCGTAGGGCCTATCACTCCGCACATCTTTCTAAGGGCTGCAAGTTGATGACTCCGGTTCAACTGCGAGAAAGAGATTTTCCACCCAAACGGGAGAACAGGCAACTGACGTCCGTTCCTGCCTGAAGTCAAGATCCTTCTCTCGCTGCTGCCCAGGGCCATCGTTAAAAGCAAAAATGCTTGCTCAGTGTGGGAACCGAATAAACCTGGAGAGTGGCCAATTCTCCAAACTTCACTCATTCCCAGACTGGATTGTGAGGTAAACACAATATCTACGCTCTCTTATCAGCTAGGGTTTGGTGTGAAAAACACAGCTTGGTCTATCATGTGGAAAAACACAGCTTGGAAAAACACAGCTCATCTGCAATGTCTCAACTGCAATGTCTAACTCCACGTTAAAGCCAATAGGCAGCTAACCTAAATACCAAATGTAATGTCCACTGCCATGTTAAAGCCAATAGGCAGCTAAACTGAATACCAAATGTAATGTCTAATACCATGTTAAAGCCAATAGGCAGCTAAACTGAATACAACATGTAATGTGCTACTGGTGAACATTGAGCAACTAATATGCGCAGTGGTGAAACACAAAGTCATTGGTCAAACACAATTAATAGCATAACAGTGTTTAATTGGCTTGTCCCCAGTTGGCATGGCTTCACTTTCTTATCTCTAGTGTACGGTACCAGGGGTATTTACGGTCTGTAAGCCGAGGTGTCTCTCCTGAACTGCAGCGCTAGTTGTTCTACCATGAGTAAGACAAGGTACAGCATGACTCCTAGTCTGCCACTGCAGACTGGAAGGGCAGTTTAGAACTGCTAACTCGACTTTGCCATTTAAAGTAATCGCAAAGCCCAAACCTCCTTTTTTAAATATTTGTAAGTCACCCATAGGGTAGGCCTAACAAGTCCTAAGGCAGGGTACTGTATGTTAAAAAGTGGAACATGCACTTCTACATATTCCAGCATTAACAACCCTGTATTGATGTTTTTATTGTGGAAAGGCTAGTAGCCCCATTGGCAAGTACAGAGTTACAGACGGACATCTCAGCATACTAACTTCTGAATAGGAATCTAAAG
Source organism: Pleurodeles waltl (assembly GCF_031143425.1). Classification (NCBI taxonomy): domain Eukaryota; kingdom Metazoa; phylum Chordata; class Amphibia; order Caudata; family Salamandridae; genus Pleurodeles; species Pleurodeles waltl. The sequence continues at coordinate 765,815,777 of NC_090449.1, read as the reverse complement.
TTGGTACAGTAAAGTATCCAAAAAATCAGTGCATTAAATCTGATTTAATAGTTAAAACGAATTTAATGACCTGGTGGACAAAGTGCAATTTTAGAAGTTGCCTAAAGTTTCCATTGCCTGTTTAATGTTATACCGGGGGTCTGTCCCGCAAATAGCTTTCTGTCTTCTGGGGAGAAGTGCTAACGACTCCCAGGAAAGGAGACAATAGGGGCCTGAATGGAAGAGAGGTGTTACCTTCCTCCTGCAGGAAGCTACATGGTTCTTGACCAAAAAGCAGAGCTTCAAAGGAGACGCTGACTTTGAAAGGCAAATGGGAATCACTTGGGAGAGGGGCTGCTTTATTGTTGAGACAGGCTGGCACTAAGGACAGGGAAGGTGAGCCAGTTGTCAAACCGTTTTCCAGGGGCATGTAGCCCATTGTTGGCCACTCCCCTGGGTTGAGCTAAGGAATTCCGGACACAAAGGGGTTTTGCCATGATGAAGTGGGCAGAATGGTGCATCCTAGATAGCCAGATGCCACACCTCACAGGAAGTAGTCATCAGGAGGGAGGGAAGCCCTTTGGTTACGAACTGCCTCCAACCCCAGAGGGCTTTTCTGAGGATGAAAGGGGCTCTCCTGGAATCTAGACCTCGGATCTCAACTGGCCTGGAAGAAGGACCAAAGAAGGACTGCCCTACCGTACTGTGCAACCGGCAAAGTGTGGCCGCACCTGAGTGAACTGCACCTGCTGAAACTGGTGGCTAGCAAAGGGGACTGTGCCTCCTCTGTCCTGCTTGTGAAAAGGTAATTTCTGGAATCCAGCCAAAGCAAAAAACTCCCATGGTCAGTTGGCTGACCTCCTGCTTGCAGCACATGGCCACACCGTTTGAAGAAGCCGCCTGGGGCCAGTTGGTAGCCCAGAATCTTCACACCGCTGCCAACTGCCACCGTGCAGCACCATAGACCTGAACCTAATGCTCTAAGTTACACCCGAGTCCGCTGGACCTAAGAGATCATCGAAGTGCAGCTTGATCGACCAAAAGACAAGTTGTCACCCAAGGAAGAATTTGCCTGTGACCGTGATCCCGGACAACTGGTAGTCTAGTGGTGACTGGACTTCTGCAAAGACTGAGATGTCTTCGACATCAACCCCCATGTCCAGGGCTGCCTCGCCTTCTCCTTCAAACCGAGGAGTAGCCGCAGGAATTCCCCCTTGACTGCATCCTATCCACAGCATCCTTGAGCATCTTCACACTCCTGCATCCCTTGCACCAGAACCACCTCTATCGGAACCTCTATCAAAGGATAAAAGGGCCTGGAACTGACTGAAGACTGCTTCAAGTGCTGAGATAACTGTTTCTGAGGTCCTATCTGGTCCCCCTGGCTGGCTCTCTGTGGCCCAAATTAACTCTGACTACAATACAGCTAGCCAAATGTTTTAGCTCAAAAAGTTTCTAAGTGAATTTGCCAGTGCTTGTTTGTGGTTGAGTACCTAGCCCATATTTACTGTACCTTGTAGAATCTTCAGCCCTTGAGCCCCTCCGGTGGATCATTTTTATTGTGATGTATAAAAAAACAAAATAAAAATAAATACAGTCTTTTTATAAATTGATGTCGGATTTTTTGAGTGTCTTGTATATTTCCTCTTCAAATGTTTTGGTGCTGTTAAAAAGCTTTACACTTCCTCCTTTGTGTAAATCTTGCTACTCAGAGCCACAGCTATACAGGATTGAGCTAGAGGGTTTAACAAACAAAGTCTACTTTCCCTAAAGTGATTGGTAAGTGTATTACACAGTGAGATAGCACAACCACATCATAAAGCAGTGTATTTTATTATTATCAAGTGGAAAAAAAAAACAATAGGAACGTAGCATTTTGTCAGGCAGAACAGTGTTCAGTTTTCGAGTCTATCAAAGGGTTAAATGAATTTTTTATTTTTGTGAACCAATTTCACAGGTGATTGCTTGTGAGCAGCAGATGGACACCACCTATGATGCCAGATGTGATGCATGGTCCCTTGGCATTACTGCTATTGAGCTTGCAGATGGCGATCCACCCTTGGCTGATTTGCATCCAATGAGAGCCCTGTTTAAAATTCCAAGGTATGCTTATCAAGCTTCTAAATTTCTGGCACAGTGTGTTGTATTACTAGAGTGACAGCTGAATGGTTCAGTTAAAATTGAACTAGTTCAGTCATCAGCAAGCCGACTTATGCTGAAAAACAATATCTACCCTACCAGCCACCTTGATAGAAACAAACATAGCAAGGTTGCATGATAAATTATGTTACTGTCAGATAAATATTATCAATATTTACTATTACTACCATGAAAGATCTTACTGATGACATGTGCCCCACCTGGATAATAAATTGTGTATTCTGTTATTGCAGTTTTACATTTCTCATAAAACTTTCATTGTGCGTTGGATTCATTAAAGCTTTCCTTACCACCAACTAATCATTAAGGTTGCAACTAACTAGAATTTATCCAGGCGTCTTTTACTACACTTTGTATAGAAGTGAAATATGATGATTGAATATGGATAACGCATCATAAGCTGAAATGCAATGCTGAGAAAACGGAGGTACTGTTTTTTTGGTGAAAGAGCTGAAGAGCCTTGGAAATCCTTTTGACCAGTAAATGCCCCCCACCAATACATCAAACAAATGCTATAAATAATCTTGGCATTATGTTGGATGGGGAGCTCTCCTTTCAATTGCAGGTCAATGCTGTAGTTGGGGTCTGTTCTGGTCGTTTACGAGTACTGAGGATATTTTTGTATCTTCTTCCACTCTCTGCCTGGGAAACTGGTACTATAGGCCCTAATTACATCCAGTCTCGACTACGGTTCTGCTGTGTATTTGGGTCTGCCAGACTATCTGGTAAACAAACTACAGGTGGTTCAAAATGCAGAAGCCTGCTTATCGGTGGGTCTACCCCTAAGAACACACGACTCTGCACACATTAGATATTTGCACTGGCTGCCTGTTAGGAGGAAAATTCACTTCAAAACTCTGCTCTGGACCCATAAGGCCTTTCATCAGTCAAGCGTGGGCCACCTTAGGAAAAGGATTAGCTTTTAGGTGCCCTTTAGGCAGTTGCTTTCCTCAAACCTTTTTCTGGCCAAAGCCCCTAGGACTAGCTGGTCCAGAATCGGGGGCAGGCTTTTTTCCTTTTTGGGACCTCCCCCCTGGAAGAAGCTACCAGTAGAACTTCCGAGTATTTCTGCCACCTCCCTATTTCGAAAAGAATTTAAAGCGTGGTCCTTTACAAAGGTTTAGGGTTTTTTCTCCCAATAGTGTTCACCTTAGTGCTGAGCACCAGTACACTCATCGGAATAACAGTTGTGCATTAGAAATGCAATTTACATTATATTAGATAGAATATCACATTCATTACTACAGAGTTTTTAATAGTGCTTACCTGTCAACTGGTGAAATTACCTTGATGTAACCTGTGTAAAATGCTAGTGATGCTGTATGAGTGACCAATCAAACAGATAGTGGGCATTGGATATTTCTACCATCAGTACACTTGCTGGTAAAACATCTGAGCGTCATTGACTGGAAACATGAAAAAGACAACTATTGGCATGGTATCAGTTTTTAACAACAGTTGCTAGGAAATATCCTTTGGATAGTTGGCAGAGAAAGTTCCTTGATACTTTACGTTTAGGCAAATTTTGTGGAACACATCATTTTGATGGACTGCTCAAACTGCAAATTGGTTCTCCACAGCAGCACCCTTCTGATACGCCCTAATAAAGAGACCCTTACCTTATCATTTCATCCTATAGTCTCAAGGGGCTTGCCTCCTTTCACACTCCAAAAACAAGACTTGGCTAGTGGCATTATTATTGCAGCATTTAAGGTGCCATACCTGGAACCAGAGGAGCTGCCAAGTGGAATTTACAAATAAGTCAATTGGGCCGACAAAAACCCATGAGCATTATGACCACAGCCTTTGCAGAAATTGATCACATTCACTGTGTGTTCGCATCACAAACTTTACTGGTGCAACTTGTGTTAGGCTTGCTAGTAGGTATTCCAATATTCATTGGTAAGATGATGATTGCAAGATGCAGGATGGATGCTGCTTATAGAGAACATTTCCAAACTCCACTTCTTCCACTTTCGGTCTTTGTTTCCAGTAGTATCTGGGGGAATTTGCAAGGTTTACTCCCAGAGATGGCCCGTGAAAGGGGTACCTATCCATCTGAATGTAGATGGTGACCACTGCATTGCTTTTTGTGGAGGAGGCTTCCTAACCACCTCACAGAGGAGAGGAACCTTGGTACAACCTGAATGGTTTGACCCTTTGAACTTCAAGGATGCAGAGACTCTGCATTGAAGTGGAGTTTGTCCAATAGCTTTAACATATAATCCGGAGCAGCTTTCCCCCACCCTGTTGAACCTGTACTGGACCTGCATTGATTCTGTTGCTAGTTGTAATTCCAGAATCCTAATGCTGCCTGCTTCTTCTGGATAGGAACGAGCCTGACAGCCAGTGCTAACATTCTGATGGCCTGCCCTTCTGCCACTGACTCTGTCTTCATGGAAGCTCCTAGCCAGTCCAGTTGGAAAGGAGCACAGCATTTTGGAGCCCTCACTACCCAGGGTATAGATTAGTCATTGAGATTCATGGAAGTGTGAGTCTGAGACTTGTGGTTTATCCAACTAAAAAAGACTGCATACCAGAGGGGTTGGGTATTTGAATGAACAGCTTTAGCAGTGTAGAGACTTTTTTAAGTGTGTTAAAAGGAGGGATGACGATTTTCTGAAAAGTAATTTACATCCTTGACACCCTTCAAATCTAAATATTCGCAATGTGTTGCTAATAAGAACGTGCTAACAGCAAGTAGAACGTTGGTAATTTATACACATGCTAAAAGAAACTCATCTGCAGCAAATTCTGTTACATGAAGTTTAAAGATGGCAATCCAATTAGACTGCTCACAAGGTTGAGGTTCTGTTGCAGTGATCTTTGCATAAAGACTTTCAGGTCATAGGTTCCAGTGCCGATAAAACAGCTTAGTGAGCTGATACACTTGATGCAAAATACATATTTCCCTTGTTTGTGTGTGCCACATCAATTCCGTTTTTAAGGTATCAAATACACAGCACAAATGTATCGCCCAATGACCAGTGGACTCCACTTCAGAAACATATACGAGCAAGAACATTTCAAGCTTGAGGATATGTTCACATAACAGTATAATCTTCTGTGGATGCCAAAAACAGAATGGGATGATGAAGTGGAGGACTGAACTTCAGAGAAACCAGCGCGTAATTTCTATGCCATGTACTCTGTCACTCAATAGCAATGGAAAAAGGAGCTTCATCATCTTTACCGAATTGATTTTTATGAAGGCAATGCTGTGTAGATATGTATATTGGTAGCTAGAGAGGCAGAGATTTCCTTGCTAGACAGACACCTGGGAAGAAGGAACAGACATGTGGAAGGGATCTAAGAGCCTGATTTAGTGTTTGACAGACAAGATTTTACCTGTCAGGGTGATGGAGTAAACTACTCAGTCACCTTGACGGAGTACACAGCCTCCAAATTTAGAGATGTCCGATGGCCCCGTAGACATTTCCTGCATTGGCAGGAACTCCCTTTATGGTGGTTCCTGTCATTGCACTGAATGTCTGATGGACTACTTTGTGGCAAATGTTTAGTATTTTTTTATTTTCTAAAACAAAATTCCTAGTGGGAATTTCATTTTGGAAATAATATTAAAAAGCGCAATCACCCCTTCGCCATGGGAGATCCTAAGTGGGGGTAATTTACAAGTTTTCTCTGCTCCTTACTGCCAGAGTTCACTTGGCGGTGACAGACCATGAAATGTGACCAATGTCTGCCCACTCTAATTTGAGAGGGCAGTTAAATAGCCAAACTTCCAATGGTCCTTCCTCTATCGGCCCATTGGCGGTATATGTAAGTGGCAGAGATAGAGAAGTCTCTCCTGCTGACGTACTTCTGTTCTGTCTGACTCTAAATGAAGTGGGAGGAACTTCAGTTTGACATAGAGGGTACCCTTGAAATGGAGTATCCTCTCCTCCAAATTTGCTAATATAAAAGTACAAGGGAGGAATTTGTGTACTTTTGTACTACTTGTTCATTTCACATCCCTTCCCTCTCCAAAACAAATGAAGACCTACAGAAAAATAGCTCTCTGACTATGACAAAGATGTTTTGGCACTGTCTACAGGCCCCTGGTACCTAATAATATGCAGTGAGAACTTATTTTAGGGTATAAGAGACAAGAAGCACAGTTCTCTACCTTGAATACACTGCTTCAGATTACGTTAGAGCCATTAGGTCTCAACATCACTGAGTGATAACTTTGTCCTTGGCATGTAGTGAAAGAAAACAGACGAGGCACCTGTCAAAATATTTTTTTATGGTTAAAAGTGATACAGGCCTCTGCTGTGATGAGCCCAAGGGGAAACAAATAGAGACACTGAGAAACCATAGAAAGAGTCCCTAGCTCAACTTTCAACTGGAAAATGCACACAATTGCTGGGAAGGTGACACTCCAAATATCCTCTCCTGTAGTCATGCCCTCACTAGCCCTTACCAGAGAAAAGCAAAGGGCTGCTCAAGACAGCGATGGCTACAAGTGCATGTGAGATGAGAGAGAGACATTCTTACCAGCTGATGTTCCTCTAACCAAGAATTGATTTCAAGGGCCCAGCATCTTAGGGCCAAACTATGAATATCAAAGTTCTCCACTTAGGGGTGAGAGAACACAGTTACCAAAGGGTTGACAAAATAGAATAGAAGTTAGATGTAAAGGTAACAAGGTGTGGGATTTACCCGGTACAAGCTAAGGTTAAGTGGTGCCTAGCACCAGCTTTACTGCACACCCCTCTTAGAAGCCGAAGAAATGCCCATGCTGCAACAGAAGAGAGGAGGAGAGGTCTGGACAAGGAGGCAAACTGACAAGACGGTAACAACGCCAGAACTACAAACAGTAAGCAAGGGAATTAGGGAACTGATTAAAGGATAAAACAGCAAATATGAAGGGATCTAAACAAACTGAGTGCAAACTGTAAAGAACAGCAAACAGTCACAACAATCGCTGCTGCCAGACAAGGGAACCCTATCCCAGGGGGTTTGAAATACCTGTTTTTCCACTATTGACCCAGAAGTGTGCTTGGTTGTGCTGGACCTCTTGTGAATGAGGCTTTGCTTGTGAATCTGGGAAATCTAGTCTTTTGGGTATGAGTACTTATTTTCCACTTTCCTGGGTGCCATATCTTTAAAGTTACCAGTCTCCTGTGTCCTCATGTTTTGTGAGACCTAACAGATTGTATCAGAACCACTCTTGCAACTCTTTTGGAAGAGAGCACCAATTAAATTTAATCTGATAAATAACTTTGGTTCTGTCCTTTAGGCAATCACAGATGTAGAACCTGCCAGAATCGTTGTAAAGCTGTTCCAATTACGAAAAGCTATATGCTAGGCCAGTGCATTAAATCCAGTGCTAAATAGTGTTAACAAAGCAAACTTTGATCAGGGCAAGCATTCTCAAAGTTTAGCTTAAACTGGAAGAAGAGCACACAGAATTGCTGATTGATGCAGTTATGGAAACATTAGCAACCTAACAATTGTGCTGTTATTTAAAAGAAAGCATAACCCTTGTGCCCAGGTAGCTATAATTATGCCTTCCATGCATCATTTAACCTACTAATCAGGATTCAAGGAAAACATTGCTTGTTTTTTTTAAATATGGAAATTAAACTGTGTGAATGTATTTCTCTCGTGTATTCCAATAGGGTCATTTACAACATATCAACATTCCTTTAACAAGCCCTGAATTGTATGAGTACCTCTGACACCCTCCCATTTTGCCATGAATCTCAAATCTATTTCAGAACACAAAATCAGTTTCAAGACCCAGATCAGAAAACTCTCCAGAAATTGATGATGTACCATCCACATAGCTTGAACTTCCCTCTCAATGAAACCCAGAGTGTTCCTCATCAGTGTAATTCACTTCACATTGAAACACTGGGACCACATACTGCCAGGCTTGGAAAGCTTCAGTCGACCTGCAACCCCTGATTCCATATAATCCTTCATGGCCTGGATCATGCACAAGGCAATCTGGAAAAGTGACCCATATACCTTACATCTCAGTTGTCCTTCTGTCTAGAGACTTCAGAAGCAGGCAGGCCAATCATATTGTCAATCCAACAGCCAAGGAAGACAGGTGAAGGAAGTTGTTGTCTTTACTGCAGAGCATTTAGAAATTCTATGGTCGGCATCAAAGATCATTATAGATGACAACATTTGTTAAAGTAATTGCTAAAGATCCACATTTACCAAGGACGCCTCTTTAATGGCATTGCTCCTTTGACGTGTTGAGCCCTCCCTCTTTATCCTCATTCTGTTGCATGGTGCTTGTTTCTAACATATTCTGAAGTTGTCACCTTCTATTGTAAGAAGAGCACCATACAAAAAAATAAATACACTACAATAAAACTGTGGTTGAGCACACATTTGTGCTTACCTGTGTATAGGCCGATGAACCTTTTGATTCGCATGGAGTATCCTAGCCATGTAGTGACCAATGTTGTCGATAATCAATATGACCACTAAGAAAAACATTAATCTTTAGTCAATTATGTCAACATTTCATGAATAACCACAACTCAATATACAGCTTAACAATTATTTCCCTATTAGTTACAATACTAATCCATATGGTTAATTCAAACTTTATTCAATCAGCTCAGAATTTAGTTCATTAGTGACCACCAATAACATAATCTAATCAGAACTTGAGAAAACATATGCTCCAATGCTTCAGCATAAGCCAACAAACCATGAATATATCAACATTAATAGCAGAGTTCAGCAACCAGTTCGTCAATCATTTGTCACTGTCAGCGTCACCCAAAAGAACCTTACCTAACCCAGATTAGCATTAGCATGTGGGACTTCATGCGAAAACAATTTAGAACATGAATTTGGAAAATATCTAGCTAGGAGAAAAATTATTTAAACAGCGCAGTTGGTACCTAGAAAGAAAGGCACAAAAGTCGATCAGTCACATTGTCATAGCTACCTATCCACGGAATGGTTCAGCAACAAAGTCAGTCTTCGTCTTCAGGTCATCAATCGATCAGCAACGCATCAGGCTCTCAAGAGCATGAGCCCAATGACAAAGTCTCAAATCTCTTCTTCCCCAATATAGCATACAAATTTTGGAATGAGGTCTGAAGGTCTGAAGAATTTTCCCTCTCTCATGACATTATATTAAAGTTGCCCAGTCCATCCCCTAATTCCTAATTGGTCAATTAGTCACCATATATGACGCTACCCAATACATTCAACTCTTCAAATCTATGAATTATAATATTTCGTCGCTCTCAGGTTGTCGATTGGTTCGAGGTACGATGTCCTCATCATCAGGCTCATCAGGTATTGAAAATGTTGCATCTTCTTCTCCAGTCAGTGTCGCTATTGTTCGACACCTGGGGAAGTTCATCTAGCCTGCTCTACACACTATGGGCCTCATTACGACCCTGGCGGCCGGCGGTAAGCTGTCAGTAACACCCCCAACAGGCTGGCGGTGTTCCGCCAGCTATTATTACCGTGGTGCTATAGCCACAGCCATACCACTGGCCCCTCCAACATACCGCCAGGCTTCCACCTGGCGGTCATAATCCCCAAGCCAGCGGTGCCCTGGGGATTATGAGTCCCCAACCGCCAGCCTATCCACGGCGGTAAACACCGCCATGGAAAGACTGGTGGTTAAGGGGACTTGGGGTGCCCCTCGGGGCCCCCGCACTGCCCATGCACTTGGCATGGGCAGTGCGGGGCCCCCAGACACAGCCCCATCGTGCATTTCACTGCCTGAATTTCGGGCAGTGAAATGAGCAATGGGTGCTACTGCACCTGCTGCACATCAACATTGCCACCCGCTCTATTACGAGCCGGCTGCAATGTTGATGTGACTTTTCCGCTGTGCCAGGGGACGGAAACACTGTTACCGTCCGCTGGCCCAGCAGGAAAGTCATAATAGGGAGCCAGATATACTGCCAGCACTGTCGGTGTAGTGTAGCCATTTTTAATATAGCCTTTGTGCGTTTGCTTAAAGCATTAGGCCTCTGTGCACTTTGTTCTCGATGCATTTTATTTAGCCTCGTACTGTTATTTTTCAATAGCCAGTTTCACGGTCTTGTTTTATTTTCTTCTGTCACACTGTTTAGCTTACTTCAGTACCGGAGTTCTCAAACAATACATTCTTGCTCGCTCTGTGCTTCAGTCAAGGATACAGTCTGGTACCTTGCCGATAGATGTGGTAGAAGTTTAGTCTTTAGGGTTTGTAGAAAGTACACATTCTTACGTAGGGAAGTTTCTTAGAACACCGGCGTAAGAGGGAGATTCCGACCAGGGAACCGCAACTAGACGCTGACTGCCCTGTTTCAGATGCTGATCCAGATCACAGGCCTTTGCTCAGGTATGAGGGTTGATATCCTCCCGGGGGAACCCAAAAGGCAGGCTTAGAGGTTAACATGCTGTGCTCAAAATGGAACTTAGAAGAGAGAACGTAATCTAGTAGCACTATGATACCGTTTTTCTTATGTTTCACTCTCCTCGTTACTATTTCAATCCTACTGTGTTGTATGGTTCTGGTTATTGCAGCTCATGCTTTGTTATCTAAAAAGCAGTTGTTTTATTAAACCAATCTTTAAAACTCAAACTGCCTTTGTCATTCATATATGAGACCGCACTGTGTATGAGAGAACTGGTTGGGATCTGAGTGACCACAACTTCCCTGGGAAGCACGAAGATGTCATGCTCTCGGCTGCCCAATCATCTCTTCCCCATGGGAGAGATGAGGCACTGCTAGTTAGCCGGAGCAAAACCGGATTGAGGGTGACAAGGGTCCTTCCCCGTGGGTTAGACTTGGTCTCCCACACTGTGAACGACCCTGCTACCCAAAAATCCAGTAGTCTTATTAGGATAATGAGAGCCTACGCGACATGGCGCCGCCAACGATTGGTCAGGCTCCAATTTTCGGGTCCACCAGTCTCTCTCGGTCTCATATATTATAATGATCCCTCAGTTCCTTTAACGGAGACGTCCGTGGCACTGAGGACTTCCACCACCGCGATATAGGTAATCCTAGATATAGCGGATGGTTGTTCAAGCTTGAACTTTAAAAGGAAAGACCCCGTTTTTGGTGTGCCTTCTCTGAACCATCGCTGTTTTTCTAATGGCGAATCCCCAGGTAATACAAATAGCTCTTAATATGAGACAACCGCTCACAGCGCATTTGCTTGCAAATGGTCTTACGAACCAGGGGGGTCCAGTCACATTTGTGGTGGTTGCTCATGCAGCCTATAGGACAGAACTTTTTTACTCTTGGGTCACATTTCCAGCAGTTGATGGGAACACAAACACATTTCACACATATACGATTGCGAACGTGTCTGGCCAGTACAGGGCGTATGCATATTTAGAGATACCTCTATCTTATCAAGAACATAATAATTGGCTTGATGGCGCCCTACCCCATACAATATTACCAGTAAGGTTAGGTCCACTGAGTAATGATGGTCCGACCTGGCCTTTGTTGGCCACATATTCACCACATCCTGCAGTTGCAAATATGCCAGTGGCTGAAGTTCGTCGTTTATATACAGACTTAATGGCTACGTATAGACGCTTAGTACAATTTGTGAAGCAGCACTAAATACAAACCCAGCACGTGTTGCTCCAGCACAACAACATGCAGTAGCTCCAGGTATAAACCCGGCGACTGTGCACTCTATCATGGGTAAGGTTCCAGCAAAAACGGGAGGAGACTCCATTTTGGCTGGCGCAAAAAAATTATACGCTGGAGGCGGTATTTCCCCATACGGGACCTCAGGACAAACATAGAATATTAACTATGTGTTTACCATTTGGCATGGTCCCCACAGTGGAACATTGTAATACATGGGGCACGGTGTTTGCCGTGCTCTACACAACAGCACACGGAACACCGACATTGGCAAACTTACCGGAAGTGCTTAAACAGATTCAGGATGAATATGGGGCTGCCCCAGCCTTAGATTTGGGAATGCAACTGATGGGCAATTTTGCCACGGTTTCTTCAATAATATTAAGTAATCTTAAAGGGGAGGCGGTAGCACTAGCGGTGCGTATGCGTCTTCGTGACGTCCCGCAACTGGATCAGGAGCGGGAACTGCCTAAAATATTAGCAGAAACATATTCCAGTATCGGTCCAGATAGCCTAGGGGTCGACCACAGAAACCACAGTTTCAAGGGAAAACTAGTAAAGATAATACTAAACAACAACCTGAGGGTAATAAAAAGCGCTGGGAGAAAAAACAACAGACACCTAAAAAAGAAAGGGGAGAATCTCCGAGAGCGGAGACCCCGCAGACTAGGTATAATTTCAGAAATAGGGATAACTTGAAAACGCCTGATAGATATCAATACACTGATACACGCCAATCTCGTTCCTTTCAGGACTCATCGGAAAAGAGAAATGAGAGAGGTGGGCGGTCAGAGCGGAGAGCAGAGTACGTGAAACCAAGACAGGAATCACAACGCTCTTCAGAGGTTTCTGTCAAGAAGGAAGAGGAACTGATACAACAAAAACAACAGTTTAAAAAGAAAAAGGTGGCAGCAGTCTCAGTTAGACATGCCACACAGGAAGAGAGTTCTCCTGAAGAACAAGACGTGGGCACTGGCACTGCTAGATAGCGCAGCAGAGGTCACAATAGTTCGCCGGAATCTTCTAGAGCATCTGGAGGTGAAAGCAACTGATGACTTCATACAGGTTGAAACAGCAGATATGCGTGTCTCTGAACCCGATAGGGTATATAGTGTGACCTTACAATTGGAAGGAGACATTGAACGCACTATAAACGCAATCTTTTGGGATTGTGTGGTCAAGATATGACATTTTACTGGCTGAACAAGATTGGCCGTCTGACTTTGTTTGCACCTGCCCAGTTGGGGAGGAGGTTATTAAACCTTCGTTCTCACCACTTGTTCCAGGAGAACTCGCAGAGTCCTGTAGCATCAAGTGGGCTCTAGCACAAGCCCCTGCCTTATATAGAAACCACGTAGGGTGGGATAGGGATTCTCCATATCATGTAATTCCGATTAAAGGCGAACCTAAGCCACAACCGCAATATCCAATAAAACATGAAGCAAGGGCACAGGTGAGAGAAATACTTATGCAATTAGAATACCAGGGAGTAGTTGAACCCTGTGTCTCGCGGATGAATAATCCCTTGTTCCCTGTAGCTAAACCGGACCATTCATATAGAATAGTCTTAGACTACAGACACTTGAACGGACACACACGTACATATGCTATACAAAATTCACATAGCGCGGCACTAATGAACAACATGGTGCAAAAAAAGTACAAAACGACTTTAGACATCTCAATTGGTTTCTTCTGCCAGAATATAGCACCCGAAAGTAGGGATCTTACAAACTTTAGTGCGTTAGGCTCCCAGAAAAAATGTTTTAGTTTGCCTCAGAGGTATAAGAATAGCCCGGGACTGTTTGCGGCTCGTGTGACTGAAATCTTACACGGGTTGGACCCTGAAGCATTGTCATATGTGGATGATATATATATATCACGGATGACGAGTTACTACAACATTTAAGACAGGTAGCCCGCATTGTTGTTGGGTTTGCCAAAATTGGCTACAAATTTAACTTCAAGAAATCAAAAATTGCCTTCCTCAGCGTCATATTCCTGGGATATGAGCTGTCAAATGAAGGTAAGAGCCTAGCGCCCCAATTTTTTGAAAAATGTGCGCAATTGCAACCACCTAATACGATTAAGAAATTACAATCATTGTTGGGCTTTCTAAATTTTGGCAGAACATACATTCCTGGCAATGCACACGCATAAAACCATTATATGAATTAATACGTCCTGATTTTTCAAGCAGATTCTGGACGATTGAGCATACACATACTCTTCGGGAGTTGCAAGCAGATCTCCTAGCTGCAAAACATTTACATACACGGGACAATAAGACACATTTGGTCGTCAGGGTAATAGCTGGGGCCATTGGGTTTACGTACGTCACCTTTAATGAAGGTGAGAAAGTCCTGATTGGATACAAGTCTCACTTGTATTCGGCTGCTGAACAACTATTCGCACCAACTGCAAAAATTCTCACTGCTGTCCAGATGGCTGTTATTAAAGAACGACCTCTTGCCCAGGGTAAACGTATTATAGTCGTTTCCCCTTTTCCGGCCCTAGAGGCTGTTACAAAAGCGAGTGTTCCTAATGCGAAAGCATTGCACCCACAATGGATACAATGGGCTACGTCTTTAACAGCCACTGATGTAGATTACATTTTTTACCCTAAGTTACAGACTCAGGAATTTTTGCAATATGAAATTGAATATCCAGTTCCCTCTGACACGTTGCCTATTGATCATTATCAAGTAGTCATGTACACCGATGGCTCTGCGCAACCGGCAGTGGGGACAAAACACCAATATTCAGCTGCATGTGCAGTAGTGAGCGGCCATATGGAGGGGGAACGATTCTGCCCCCAACATACTTATACACAAACATTAGGGGACTGTACGGCACAATTAGCTGAGCTGAAAGCTCTATTGATGGCACTGGAACATACGGATCCGACACAGTTTACACTGATTGTTTGTGATACATATTATTGTGTCCAGTCCTTTAATGAATACCTACATTACTGGCGATTGAATGGGTTCAGAGATTCGAAGGGCAACACCATAAAACACAGACTACTGTGGGGGAAGGTAGCAGAACTGAAGGAGATGCTACCCAAGGTCCATGTTGTACATACTCTTGGACACCAGCGCGTTGGAATACACGTTGCTGGGAATACTTTGGCTGATGAAGCCGCAAAGTCAGCAGTTGCTACTGTGGCCACAGTTACTCGTTCGAGTTCCGAACCAGACACAGAGATTCTGGCTGACATAAAAGCTACGGTTGATGGCGCGCCTTATCCTAAAGGATTTCCTAATAAATATCAATACTTCATGGGAAGTATGCTGAATGCTGAGGTTAAAATTCCGGGCATAGGCGTACGCGAGATTCCCAATAAGGTTGTAAGACCTCAATTGATTAGTGCAGCGCATGAGGGGGTGGCATCTGTACATGCTGGTGTGGCCGCCACAATTTCGCTGTTACAGGCCCGTTACTGGTGGCCTGGTCTCTATAAGGAGACGAAGCAGTATCTCCTTTGTTGCAACATCTGTCAACAAATTAAAGTTTCAACGGCTAAGCGCCACCGCAGACGCCCCTCTTAATATCAAACAGACCATTACAATGTGTGTACTTGGATCATTGTGGTCCACTCACACCAGACAGTGCATACAAATATATCCTGGTGGCTGTAGATTCTTGCTCCAACTTTGTGTGGGTATGGCCACAACGCTCGGCTGATGCTCGAACTGTTATTAAAGATTTGCGTATCTTTGTCGGTACATATGGAGTTGCGGCGTTCCATTCGGACCAGGGCCCTGCTTTTGCCTCAAGGGCATTCAGGGACACCAAGGCTTCATTGGGGTCCAGCTCCAGTTTTCGTCTCCATTTCATCCCGAGGGAAATTCTGTTGTGGAGCATTTAAATCGCGATTTAAAGCAATCCTTAATAGCAAGAGTCTTAGGTATGGGTCCTAGTTGGCTAATCCACCTTTATGGAGTACAGAGAACACTGAATAACCTGCCTAGAAGGTATCTGGGGGGTCGTACTTCATATGAGTGCCTGTTCGGAACACGAATGTTTGTTCTGGATCTAGATGGTCCTGGTGTGGAGGCGGCGGAAACGCCTTTTGACATAAATGATCGTGTCACTGTTTTGCAGGAATTACAACAGTTCCGTGAAGATAACTCTTCTAAAAGTGCTGCCTCCACAGGAATTAAGGATGTGCCAGTAACGCCTACTGGTTGGATTCCCCGAGTTGGGGATCTTGTGCGTGAAAAGGTCGCAGTGAAAAAAGAATTTGGCCCTTCTTATCAAGCACCAGTCCCTGTGATTGGGAATACACGGAACAAGAACTGTTATTTTACCACCGTTGCCAGGTGCCAAAGAAAATCGCTTTGTTTCCATTGACAATGTCAAGTTACAACATGTGGCCGATTATGCACAGCAGACCAAGAGGAACGTCCAGTAGTTCCTGAATCCCTCTCACTACTGGGGAAGATGTTCCGCTCCAAGTTATTTATACCAACACTGTTGCCTCTCCGAGCTTGGGGAGGGTGGAAGATGATCTTGCGATAGTTCCACTGACAACAAATAATTTGGAAACTTTTGATCGAGTCACTATGACTGCTGATGTTGCGGGTGGTGTGATCTACAGTGTACCACCGCGAGAAACACCGACTCCTCCACTTAATACATTGGCACCTTTTACAAGAACTGCCTCTGGGTACTTTGCCAACAACAACGATGATCTGTCGGACTCATTTGCCTCTTCAACACCTGCCCCAGGTCCACGTAAGCTGATTTATTGGCTTAAAGATACGTATTTTGTTTTTCCTTGGAACTATCTGTGGCTCTTATTGACTATGATAGCATTTTTTCTCTGGGTAGGGTTTGTCGTTACCTTTTTTCTGTTGATACATGGTCATTTTCTTCCTGAGAGATCAGTGGTTGAACAGGTGGAGGAGGTGTTGAAGCCACATTTTTCGTCACATAAGGGTCGAAGAGACTTGCCCTTTGTGAACATTTCTGCAGTACCAATTCCGGATGGGATTGTGTGGGATAAAGTAATGTTTGATATATACGGTCCCACTGAGATAATTCAAATACCATATGTTCTAAAATTATCTATGAATGATATCGTAATACCAGGCACTGTGTCTGATGATTGGGATGTGAAGACAGTTGATTCCATGATGAATGAATTACAATACTATACGGTCAATGAGAATTAAGATGTTTACCAATTTAAAGACAATTATGGTGACATGTTTTGTTATAATTATTACGGGCACCAATTTATACATAAGCAAGTAGTCCGAAAACGATGTTTGATTATACGCAATGGGAGCATTGCCCGACTCCCCCGAAGGGAAGTTCTAAAACATATTCTGAAAAATGTGCGTATTTTTCTGGGCATCATCCAATGGATGCTAAGTCATATTATTTTAAGTTAACTCCGTCTAAAGATAAGCAAATGTTGTTGACTAATACGAAATTCATATATTCAGATTCTTTTGTTTCCCGACTGTCGATTGAAGGTTATGAATATTGATCAAATAATGTTGATTTGAAAAGTGTTTGGGGAACAAAACATTGGCAGACACAGGGTAGAGAAACATTGTTTAGAGCATGTCTCATTCCCATCCAGATGATTTTTTTAAATGAAACAGTAAAACAGACTAGCTGTTTGGGCTTAGCAACGATTAGAGAATTGAATATGCCTAGTATACCTGTCCCTACAAAAAAAAAGGATTGGCAGAAATATATCAATGCCACTTTTAGTGAACTTACAGACTGGGTCCAGAATGGTACATATAACACTTCATTTGCACGTCCGGGCGGGTGGTTATTGTGGCCTGTAGACACCAATGGGTGTCATCAACGTTTTGTCACCTCCTCGGGGGGTTTCAGGACGAGTCAGGCAGACCCTCGCTATATATCACCTGAACATGCTGAAATTATTACTACATATAGTGTGGGAAAATTGTGTCAACAATGGTTAAAATATTCCTCGCTAGATGCAGTAAAAACACATCTCACTCTCCTGTCTAATAACACTGACTTGCAAGATTTTTTGTCAGGCCCGAAGACACCACGTAGGAAGCGATTCTTGTATGAAGTGTACAATGAAATATGGAAACTTTCCCAACAAGAGGCTGCGGCCCGGTTAAGGCAGATAGATCAGGAAAATTTGAAAAAGTCATTAGCTGTTGGGGATAATGGAATTCACACACTGTCCGACCGAATATATACCATCAACAACATCGTTTCTTCTGCCATAGACATTATACGATCCGATATGTCTTCTTTATATCATGGACAAAGTCAAACAAGGTCCATTGTGCAGTTGGGTTGGACACTTCAGACACTGAAGGCGGGTCGCGTTCCGTGGCAGCACATCAGGGCCAGGGAGATATTTTTTTCCTTTAATTTGACGCGACAACAACAACAGATGGCTAAGAAGGAGGCGACTTATGTTATGGTTAACATCGAAAAATTGGAAAGATTGCCTTTTACCGTGGCCGAGATTCCCTCAGCTGAGTGGTTGATACACAGGGTTATTAATCTGCCTATTTCTACACTACAATTCACTTCTTGTTTAAAACATGTTCCGGTAGGCAGATATGAAAAGCTGGGAGATAGTTATATACATGAGGTGTGGGAACTTCCCTTCTTGTACAAATGTCTCAATGGCTTGAGAGAGGTTTTTCTTAGCGGTAGTGAATGCAAGACTTCAGTTAGCCATTCGATGATTTGTAAGCAGTTGTCCTTGCATGGGGCATGTAATGCCTCGTTGCAAACCTGGCTTGCTATCTGAAGGGAGTTCCGGTCCCCTTGATTAAACGCACATTCCAGGTGCTTTCAAACGGCAGCTACGTCCTCCTCAAGGTTGTTACTTGCTGCAGGAATGTGTTGTTTCCCCCCACTAAATTTACTGGAGGTTGCAGATATCTGGCCTCACATTACTACTTCCAAGGTGAATTTTGACAAGTTAAGTAGACTAAAGGCTCCATTGTTTCAAAAGCATGTGGCCCTTACATCTGCGCGCGAGACCTACGCACTTCAGGTGGCAAGGTCATCAGCAGAAATACAGTCCCTGTTAAATACCAACTTCCCGAGCCACTTTTGTGAACTCGTGGGATGAACATTTAATGCGTCCAGCACAGCTGGATTAGCAAATTTTTTTAAAGCCGTAGGTGTTGGTTTTGTTCACACCTTCTCTTCCATATTTGGTTTGATACCTTCGGCTATTCGTTCAATTTTCGGAAGCATTTTGGGGGGATTTCCGATCACTTTGGCTTCATTAGCCGACGTTTTGCTGTGGCTGTTGTTTTTCCGCAATGGCTGTCCCGCCGCAACAAGAACGAATGTGGGCGCTCCCATCGGCGCAGTTGTGTCGTGAACGTATGATGCAGCACTTCGGAGCAACACTCCTGGGACATTTGGAGTGTGACTGGTCTCTGTCATTCAGACCGGTTTTGGATTGTGTGCAGCCCGTGTTTCGGTGCCGTTGGTGCTCGTTTGAACATGCACTTGACGTCTGTCTCTCACAGCAACGCCCCCCAGTGGTTGATGCTGATCTGTTGATGTTCCCGATGAGGGCTCATTCCCAGACATGCGCGCTGCAGCTGCATTTGCTTCGTGAGGCTGATTACGAATTACCCTTCCTGGAGGAAGTTGATATTAACTTGTTTACTGGCCCTGCACGGGATGTCGCCTTGGTTGATTCTGAGGCTTTGGAACACACCTGCTCCTTAATAGACTTTGGCGTGGATTTTCCAGTCTTGTCATCTGCCGAAGTGGAGAACCTCCTGCTTTCAATGAGCACTGTTTGAATTGGATTTGGTCTAAATTGACTCTGTTCTATGAATTTGGCTTTTAGCTGCATGCTTATTTTTAAATTTAGGATTATTGTGCTTTGGTGTCCTCTTGACTTGTTGAAATTATATACTTTTGTTTTAACATAGGGCATTTTTTAGGATTAGATTGAAACCACTTTCTACCGACAAGGGGAGAGTGTAGTGTAGCCATTTTTAATATAGCGTTTGTGCGTTTGCTTAAAGCATTAGGCCTCTGTGCACTTTGTTCTAGATGCATTTTATTTAGCCTTGCACTGTTATTTTTCAATAGCCAGTTTCACTGTCTTGTTTTATTTTCTTCTATCACACTGTTTAGCTTACTTCAGCACCGGAGTTCTCAAACAATACATTCTTGCTCGCTCTGTGCTTCAGTCAAGGATACAGTCTGGTACATTGCTGATAGACGTGGTAGAAGTTTAGTCTTTAGGGTTCGTAGAAAGTACACATTCTTACGTAGGGACGTTTCTTAGAATACCGGCGTGTTAGTTATAAAAACACTTCCTAGTCCTGGTACATGTAAGAGGGAGATTCCGACCAGGGAACCACAAGTAGACGCTGACTGCCCTGTTGCAGATGCTGATCCAGATCACAGGCCTTTGCTCAGGTATGAGGGTTGATGTCTTCCCGGGGGAACCCAAAAGGCAGGCTTAGAGCTTAACATGCTGTGCTCAAAATAGAACTTAGAAGAGAGAACATAATCTAGTAGCACTAGCACCGCCATGGAAAGACTGGTGGTAAGGGGGACTTGGGGTGCCCCTCGGGGCCCCCGCACTGCCCATGCACTTGGCATGGGCAGTGCGGGCCCCCAGACACAGCCCCATCGTGCATTTCACTGCCTGAATTTCGGGCAGTGAAATGAGCGATGGGTGCTACTGCACCTGCTGCACATCAACATTGCCACCCGCTCTATTACGAGCCGGCTGCAATGTTGATGTGACTTTTCCGCTGGGCCAGGGGACAGAAACACTGTTACCGTCCGCTGGCCCAGCAGGAAAGTCATAATAGGGAGCCAGATATACTGCCAGCACTGTCGGTGTAGTGTAGCCATTTTTAATATAGCCTTTGTGCGTTTGCTTAAAGCATTAGGCCTCTGTGCACTTTGTTCTCGATGCATTTTATTTAGCCTCGTACTGTTATTTTTCAATAGCCAATTTCACGGTCTTGTTTTATTTTCTTCTGTCACACTGTTTAGCTTACTTCAGTACCGGAGTTCTCAAACAATACATTCTTGCTCGCTCTGTGCTTCAGTCAAGGATACAGTCTGGTACCTTGCCGATAGATGTGGTAGAAGTTTAGTCTTTAGGGTTTGTAGAAAGTACACATTCTTACGTAGGGAAGTTTCTTAGAACACCGGCGTAAGAGGGAGATTCCGACCAGGGAACCGCAACTAGACGCTGACTGCCCTGTTTCAGATGCTGATCCAGATCACAGGCCTTTGCTCAGGTATGAGGGTTGATGTCCTCCCGGGGGAACCCAAAAGGCAGGCTTAGAGGTTAACATGCTGTGCTCAAAATGGAACTTAGAAGAGAGAACGTAATCTAGTAGCACTATGATACCGTTTTTCTTATGTTTCACTCTCCTCGTTACTATTTCAATCCTACTGTGTTGTATGGTTCTGGTTATTGCAGCTCATGCTTTATCTAAAAAGCAGTTGTTTTATTAAACCAATCTTTAAAACTCAAACTGCCTTTGTCATTCATATATGAGACCGCACTGTGTATGAGAGAACTGGTTGGGATCTGAGTGACCACAACTTCCCTGGGAAGCACGAAGATGTCATGCTCTCGGCTGCCCAATCATCTCTTCCCCATGGGAGAGATGAGGCACTGCTAGTTAGCCGGAGCAAAACCGGATTGAGGGTGACAAGGGTCCTTCCCCGTGGGTTAGACTTGGTCTCCCACACTGTGAACGACCCTGCTACCCAAAAATCCAGTAGTCTTATTAGGATAATGAGAGCCTACGCGACATGGCGCCGCCAACGATTGGTCAGGCTCCAATTTTCGGGTCCACCAGTCTCTCTCGGTCTCATATATTATAATGATCCCTCAGTTCCTTTAACGGAGACGTCCGTGGCACTGAGGACTTCCACCACCGCGATATAGGTAATCCTAGATATAGCGGATGGTTGTTCAAGCTTGAACTTTAAAAGGAAAGACCCCGTTTTTGGTGTGCCTTCTCTGAACCATCGCTGTTTTTCTAATGGCGAATCCCCAGGTAATACAAATAGCTCTTAATATGAGACAACCGCTCACAGCGCATTTGCTTGCAAATGGTCTTACGAACCAGGGGGGTCCAGTCACATTTGTGGTGGTTGCTCATGCAGCCTATAGGACAGAACTTTTTTACTCTTGGGTCACATTTCCAGCAGTTGATGGGAACACAAACACATTTCACACATATACGATTGCAAACGTGTCTGGCCAGTACAGGGCGTACGCATATTTAGAGATACCTCTATCTTATCAAGAACATAATAATTGGCTTGATGGCGCCCTACCCCATACAATATTACCAGTAAGGTTAGGTCCACTGAGTAATGATGGTCCGACCTGGCCTTTGTTGGCCACATATTCACCACATCCTGCAGTTGCAAATATGCCAGTGGCTGAAGTTCGTCGTTTATATACAGACTTAATGGCTACGTATAGACGCTTAGTACAATTTGTGAAGCAGACACTAAATACAAACCCAGCACGTGCTGCTCCAGCACAACAACATGCAGTAGCTCCAGGTATAAACCCGGCGACTGTGCACTCTATCATGGGTAAGGTTCCAGCAAAAACGGGAGGAGACTCCATTTTGGCTGGCGCAAAAAAATTATACGCTGGAGGCGGTATTTCCCCATACGGGACCTCAGGACAAACATAGAATATTAACTATGTGTTTACCATTTGGCATGGTCCCCACAGTGGAACATTGTAATACATGGGGCACGGTGTTTGCCGCGCTCTACACAACAGCACACGGAACACCGACACTGGCAAACTTACCGGAAGTGCTTAAACAGATTCAGGATGAATATGGGGCTGCCCCAGCCTTAGATTTGGGAATGCAACTGATGGGCAATTTTGCCACGGTTTCTTCAATAATATTAAGTAATCTTAAAGGGGAGGCGGTAGCACTAGCGGTGTGTATGCGTCTTCGTGACGTCCCGCAACTGGATCAGGAGCGGGAACTGCCTAAAATAATAGCAGAAACATATTCCAGTATCGGTCGAGATAGCCTAGGGGCTAGACCACAGAAACCACAGTTTCAAGGGAAAACTAGTAAAGATAATACTAAACAACAACCTGAGGGTAATAAAAAGCGCTGGGAGAAAAAACAACAGACACCTAAAAAAGAAAGGGGAGAATCTCCGAGAGCGGAGACCCCGCAGACTAGGTATAATTTCAGAAATAGGGATAACTTGAAAACGCCTGATAGATATCAATACACTGATACACGCCAATCTAGTTCCTTTCAGGACTCATCGGAAAAGAGAAATGAGAGAGGTGGGCGGTCAGAGCGGAGAGCAGAGTACGTGAAACCAAGACAGGAATCACAACGCTCTTCAGAGGTTTCTGTCAAGAAGGAAGAGGAACTGATGCAACAAAAACAACAGTTTAAAAAGAAAAAGGTGGCAGCAGTCTCAGTTAGACATGCCACACAGGAAGAGAGTTCTCCTGAAGAACAAGACGTGGGAACTGGCACTGCTAGATAGCGCAGCAGAGGTCACAATAGTTCGCCGGAATCTTCTAGAGCATCTGGAGGTGAAAGCAACTGATGACTTCATACAGGTTGAAACAGGAGATATGCGTGTCTCTGAACCCGATAGGGTATATAGTGTGACCTTACAATTGGAAGGAGACATTGAACGCACTATAAACGCAATCTTTTGGGATTGTGTGGTCAAGATATATGACATTTTACTGGCTGAACAAGATTGGCCGTCTGACTTTGTTCGCACCTGCCCAGTTGGGGAGGAGGTTATTAAACCTTCGTTCTCACCACTTGTTCCAGGAGAACTCGCAGAGTCCTGTAGCATCAAGTGGGCTCTAGCACAAGCCCCTGCCTTATATAGAAACCACGTAGGGTGGGAAAGGGATTCTCCATATCATGTAATTCCGATTAAAGGCGAACCTAAGCCACAACCGCAATATCCAATAAAACATGAAGCAAGGGCACAGGTGAGAGAAATACTTATGCAATTAGAATACCAGAGAGTAGTTGAACCCTGTGTCTCGCGGATGAATAATCCCTTGTTCCCTGTAGCTAAACCGGACCATTCATATAGAATAGTCTTAGACTACAGACACTTGAACGGACACACACGTACATATGCTATACAAAATTCACATAGCGTGGCACTAATGAACAACATTGTGCAAAAAAAGTACAAAAGGACTTTAGACATCTCAATTGGTTTCTTCTGCCAGAATATAGCACCCGAAAGTAGGGATCTTACACACTTTAGTGCGTTAGGCTCCCAGAAAAAATGTTTTAGTTTGCCTCAGGGGTATAAGAATAGCCCGGGACTGTTTGCGGCTCGTGTGACTGAAATCTTACACGGGTTGGACCCTGAAGCATTGTTATATGTGGATGATATATATATATCACGGATGACGAGTTACTACAACATTTAAGACAGGTAGCCCGCATTGTTGTTGGGTTTGCCAAAATTGGCTACAAATTTAACTTCAAGAAATCAAAAATTGCCTTCCTCAGCGTCATATTCCTGGGATATGAGCTGTCAAATGAAGGTAAGAGCCTAGCGCCCCAATTTTTAGAAAAATGTGCGCAATTGCAACCACCTAATACGATTAAGAAATTACAATCATTGTTGGGCTTTCTAAATTTTGGCAGAACATACATTCCTGGCAATGCACACGCATAAAACCATTATACGAATTAATACGTCCTGATTTTTCAAGCAGATTCTGGACGATTGAGCATACACATACTCTTCGGGAGTTGCAAGCAGATCTCCTAGCTGCAAAACATTTACATACACGGGACAATAAGACACATTTGGTCGTCAGGGTAATAGCTGGGGCCATTGGGTTTACGTACGTCACCTTTAATGAAGGTGAGAAAGTCCCGATTGGATACAAGTCTCATTTGTATTCGGCTGCTGAACAACTATTCGCACCAACTGCAAAAATTCTCACTGCTGTCCAGATGGCTGTTATTAAAGAACGACCTCTTGCCGAGGGTAAACGCATTATAGTCGTTTCCCCTTTTCCGGCCCTAGAGGCTGTTACAAAAGCGAGTGTTCCTAATGCGAAAGCATTGCACCCACGATGGATACAATGGGCTACGTCTTTAACAGCCACTGATGTAGATTACATTTTTGACCCTAAGTTACAGACTCAGGAATTTTTGCAATATGAAATTGAATATCCAGTTCCCTCTGACACGTTGCCTATTGATCATTATCAAGTAGTCATGTACACCGATGGCTCTGCGCAACCGGCAGTGGGGACAAAACACCAATATTCAGCTGCATGTGCAGTAGTGAGCGGCCATATGGAGGGGGAAAGATTCTGCCCCCAACATACTTATACACAAACATTAGGGGACTGTACGGCACAATTAGCTGAGCTGAAAGCTCTATTGATGGCACTGGAACATACGGATCCGACACAGTTTACACTGATTGTTTGTGATACATATTATTGTGTCCAGTCCTTTAATGAATACCTACATTACTGGCGATTGAATGGGTTCAGAGATTCGAAGGGCAACACCATAAAACACAGACTACTGTGGGGGAAGGTAGCAGAACTGAAGGAGATGCTACCCAAGGTCCATGTTGTACATACTCTTGGACACCAGCGCATTGGAATACACGTTGCTGGGAATACTTTGGCTGATGAAGCCACAAAGTCAGCAGTTGCCACTGTGGCCACAGTTACTCGTTCGAGTTCCGAACCAGACACAGAGATTCTGGCTGACATAAAAGCTACGGTTGATGGCGCGCCTTATCCTAAAGGATTTCCTAATAAATATCAATACTTCATGGGAAGTATGCTGAATGCTGAGGTTAAAATTCCGGGCATAGGCGTACGCGAGATTCCCAATAAGGTTGTAAGACCTCAATTGATTAGTGCTGCGCATGAGGGGGTGGCATCTGCACATGCTGGTGTGGCCGCCACAATTTCGCTGTTACAGGCCCGTTACTGGTGGCCTGGTCTCTATAAGGAAACGAAGCAGTATGTCCTTTGTTGCAACATCTGTCAACAAATTAAAGTTTCAACGGCTAAGCGCCACGGCAGACGCCCCTCTTAATATCAAACAGACCATTACAATGTGTGTACTTGGATCATTGTGGTCCACTCACACCAGACAGTGCATACAAATATATCCTGGTGGCTGTAGATTCTTGCTCCAACTTTGTGTGGGTATGGCCACAACGCTCGGCTGATGCTCGAACTGTTATTAAAGATTTGCGTATCTTTGTCGGTACATATGGAGTTGCGGCGTTCCATTCAGACCAGGGCCCTGCTTTTGCCTCAAGGGCATTCAGGGACACCATGGCTTCATTGGGATCCAGCTCCAGTTTTCGTCTCCATTTCATCCCGAGGGAAATTCTGTTGTGGAGCATTTAAATCGCGATTTAAAGCAATCCTTAATGGCAAGAGTCTTAGGTATGGGTCCTAGTTGGCTAATCCACCTTTATGGAGTACAGAGAACACTGAATAACCTGCCTAGAAGGTATCTGGGGGGGTCGTACTTCATATGAGTGCCTGTTCGGAACACGAATGTTTGTTCTGGATCTAGATGGTCCTAGTGTGGAGGCGGCGGAAACGCCTTTTGACATAAATGATCGTGTCACTGTTTTGCAGGAATTACAACAGTTCCGTGAAGATAACTCTTCTAAAAGTGCTGCCTCCATAGGACTTAAGGATGTGCCAGTAACGCCTACTGGTTGGATTCCCCGAGTTGGGGATCTTGTGCGTGAAAAGGTCGCAGTGAAAAAAGAATTTGGCCCTTCTTATCAAGCACCAGTCCCTGTGTTGGGGATACACGGAACAAGAACTGTTATTTTACCACCGTTGCCAGGTGCCAAAGAAAATCGCTTTGTTTCCATTGACAATGTCAAGTTACAACATGTGGCCGATTATGCACAGCAGACCAAGAGGAACGTCCAGTAGTTCCCGAATCCCTCTCACTACTGGGGAAGATGTTCCGCTCCAAGTTATTTATACCAACACTGTTGCCTCTCCGAGCTTGGGGAGGGTGGAAGATGATCTTGCGATAGTTCCACTGACAACAAATAATTTGGAAACATTTGATCGAGTCACTATGACTGCTGATGTTGCGGGTGGTGTGATCTACAGTGTACCACCGCGAGAAACACCGACTCCTCCACTTAATACAGTGGCACCTTTTACAAGAACTGCCTCTGGGTACTTTGCCAAAAACAACGATGATCTGTCGGACTCATTTGCCTCTTCAACACCTGCCCCAGGTCCACGTAAGCTGATTTATTGGCTTAAAGATACGTATTTTGTTTTTCCTTGGAACTATCTGTGGCTCTTATTGACTATGATAGCATTTTTTCTCTGGGTAGGGTTTGTCGTTACCTTTTTTCTGTTGATACATGGTCATTTTCTTCCTGAGAGATCAGTAGTTGAACAGGTGGAGGAGGTGTTGAAGCCACATTTTTCGTCACATAAGGGTCGAAGAGACTTGCCCTTTGTGAACATTTCTGCAGTACCAATTCCAGATGGGATTGTGTGGGATAAAGTAATGTTGATATATACGGTCCCACTGAGATAATTCAAATACCATATGTTCTAAAATGATCTATGAATGATATCGTAATACCAGGCACTTTATCTGATGATTGGGATGTGAAGACAGTTGATTCCATGATGAATGAATTACAATACTATACGGTCAATGAGAATGAAGATGTTTACCAATTTAAAGACAATTATGGTGATATGTTTTGTTATAATTATTATGGGCACCAATTTATACATAAAGCAAGTAGTTCGAAAACGATATTTGATTATACGCAATGGGAGCATTGCCCGACTCCCCCGAAGGGAAGTTCTAAAACATATTCTGAAAAATGTGCGTATTTTTCTGGGCATCATCCAATGGATGCTAAGTCATATTATTTTAAGTTAACTCCGTCTAAAGATAAGCAAATGTTGTTGACTAATACGAAATTCATATATTCAGATTCTTTTGTTTCCCGACTGTCGATTGAAGGTTATGAATATTGATCAAATAATGTTGATTTGAAAAGTGTTTGGGGAACAAAACATTGGCAGACACAGGGTAGAGAAACATTGTTTAGAGCATGTCTCATTCCCATCCAGATGATTTTTTTAAATGAAACAGTAAAACAGACTAGCTGTTTGGGCTTATCAACGATTAGAGAATTGAATATGCCTAGTATACCTGTCCCTACAAAAAAGAAGGATTGGCAGAAATATATCAATGCCACTTTTAGTGAACTTACAGACTGGGTCCAGAATGGTACATTTAACACTTCATTTGCACGTCCGGGTGGGTGGTTATTGTGGCCTGTAGACACCAATGGGTGTCATCAACGTTTAGTCACCTCCTCAGGGGGTTTCAGGACGAGTCAGGCAGACCCTCGCTATATATCACCTGAACATGCTGAAATTATTACTACATATAGTGTGGGAAAATTGTGTCAACAATGGTTAAAATATTCCTCGCTAGATGCAGTAAAAACACATCTCACTCTCCTGTCTAATAACACTGACTTGCAAGATTTTTTGTCAGGCCCGAAGACACCACGTAGGAAGCGTTTCTTGTATGAAGTGTACAATGAAATATGGAAACTTTCCCAACAAGAGGCTGCGGCCCGGTTAAGGCAGATAGATCAGGAAAATTTGAAAAAGTCATTAGCTGTTGGGGATAATAGAATTCACACACTGTGCGACCGAATATATACCATCAACAACATCGTTTCTTCTGCCATAGACATTATACGATCCGATATGTCTTCTTTATATCATGGACAAAGTCAAACAAGGTCCATTGTGCAGTTGGGTTGGACACTTCAGACACTGAAGGCGGGTCGCGTTCCGTGGCAGCACATCAGGGCCAGGGAGATATTTTTTTCCTTTAATTTGATGCGACAACAACAACTGATGGCTAAGAAGGAGGCGACTTATGTTATGGTTAACATCGAAAAATTGGAAAGATTGCCTTTTACCGTGGCTGAGATTCCCTCAGCTGAGTAGCTGATACACGGGGTTATTAATCTGCCTATTTCTACACTACAATTCACTTCTTGTTTAAAACATGTTCCGGTAGGCAGATATGAAAAGCTGGGAGATAGTTGTATACATGAGGTGTGGGAACTTCCCTTCTTGTACAAATGTCTCAATGGCTTGAGAGAGGTTTTTCTTAGCGGTAGTGAATGCGAGACTTCAGTTAGCCATTCAATGATTTGTAAGCAGTTGTCCTTGCATGGGGCATGTAATGCCTCGTTGCAAACCTGGCTTGCTATCTGAAGGGAGTTCCGGTCCCCTTGATTAAACGCACATTCCAGGTGCTTTCAAACGGCAGCTACGTCCTCCTCAATAGTGAAGACTGTTGCGGCATGCGGGCCGGAATAGTTTACGTTGTTTCGGTCACCAAGGTCGTTACTTGCTGCGGGAATGTGTTGTTTCTCCCCACTAAATTTACTGGAGGTAGCAGATATCTGGCCTCACATTACTACTTCCAAGGTGAATTTTGACAAGTTAAGTAGACTAAAGGCTCCATTGTTTCAAAAGCATGTGGCCCTTACATCTGCGCACGAGACCTACGCACTTCAGGTGGCAAGGTCATCAGCAGAAATACAGTCCCTGTTAAATACCAACTTTCCGAGCCACTTTGGTGAACTCGTGGGGCGTACATTTAATGCGTCCAGCACAGCTGGATTAGCACATTTTTTCAAAGCCGTAGGTGTTGGTTTTGTTCACACCTTCTCTTCCATATTTGGTTTGATACCTTCGGCTATTCGTTCAATTTTCGGAAGCATTTTGGGGGGATTTCCGATCACTTTGGCTTCATTAGCCGACGTTTTGCTGTGGCTGTTATTTTTCCGCAATGGCTGTCCCGCCGCAACAAGAACGAATGTGGGCGCTCCCATCGGCGCAGTTGTCGTGAACGTATGATGCAGCACTTCGGAGCAACACTCCTGGGACATTTGGAGTGTGACTGGTCTCTGTCATTCAGACCGGTTTTGGATTGTGTGCAGCCCGTGTTTCGGTGCCATTGGTGCTCGTTTGAACATGCACTTGATGTCTGTCTCTCACAGCAATGCCCCCCAGTGGTTGATGCTGATCTGTTGATGTTCCCGATGAGGGCTCATTCCCAGAAATGCGCGCTGCGGCTGCATTTGCTTCGTGAGGCTGATTACGAATTACCCTTCCTGGAGGAAGTTGATATTAACTTGTTTACTGGCCCTGCACGGGATGTCGCCTTGGTTGATTCTGAGGCTTTGGAACACACCTGCTCCTTAATAGACTTTGGCGTGGATTTTCCGGTCTTGTCATCTGCCGAAGTGGAGAACCTCCTGCTTTCAATGAGCACCGTTTGAATTGGATTTGGTCTAAATTGACTCTGTTCTATGAATTTGGCTTTTAGCTGCATGCTTATTTTTAAATTTAGGATTATTGTGCTTTGGTGTCCTCTTGACTTGTTGAAATTATATACTTTTGTTTTAACATAGAGCATTTTTTAGGATTAGATTGAAACCACTTTCTACCGACAAGGGGAGGGTGTAGTGTAGCCATTTTTAATATAGCGTTTGTGCGTTTGCTTAAAGCATTAGGCCTCTGTGCACTTTGTTCTAGATGCATTTTATTTAGCCTCGCACTGTTATTTTTCAATAGCCAGTTTCACTGTCTTGTTTTATTTTCTTCTATCACACTGTTTAGCTTACTTCAGCACCGGAGTTCTCAAACAATACATTCTTGCTCGCTCTGTGCTTCAGTCAAGGATACAGTCTGGTACATTGCCGATACACGTGGTAGAAGTTTAGTCTTTAGGGTTTGTAGAAAGTACACATTCTTACGTAGGGACGTTTCTTAGAATACCGGCGTGTTAGTTATAAAAACACTTCCTAGTCCTGGTACATGTAAGAGGGAGATTCCGACCAGGGAACCACAACTAGACGCTGACTGCCCTGTTGCAGATGCTGATCCAGATCACAGGCCTTTGCTCAGGTATGAGGGTTGATGTCTTCCCGGGGGAACCCAAAAGGCAGGCTTAGAGCTTAACATGCTGTGCTCAAAATAGAACTTAGAAGAGAGAACATAATCTAGTAGCACTATGATAGCGTTATTCTTATGTTTCACTCTCCTTGTTACTATTTCAATCCTACTGTGTTGTATGGTTCTGGTTATTGTGGCTCATGCTTTATCTAAAATGCAGTTGTTTTATTAAACCCATCTTTAAAACTCAAACTGCCTTTGTCATTCATACATGAGACCGCACTGTGTATGAGAGAACTGGTTGGGATCTGAGTGACCACGACTTCCCTGGGAAGCACGAAGATGTCATGCGCTCGGCTGCCCATATCATCTCTTCCCCATGGGAGAGATGAGGCATTGCTAGTTAGCCGCAGCAAAACCAGATTGAGGGTGACAAGGGTCCATCCCCGTGGGTTAGACTTAGTCCCCCACACTGTGAACGACCCTGCTACCCAAAAATCCAGTAGTCTCATTAGGATAATGAGAGCCTACGTGACAGCGGTAGACTGGTGCCCGCAGCTTCGGAATTGTAATGAGGGCCTATATGTTACCACTTTGATTCCCTCATCTCTTGTCCGTCGGTACATTGCAAAAAAATTCTAGCTCAGCACACTTTATTAACAGCGAGTAGTTCAGGATCAGTTCATCACATTGGCTTCTCTCTATTTCATGATTATTCTGCTGCTGCTCGAGGCCTGGGAAAACTAGGCCACAACTTTGGCTAAGTTAGCTCTACAATATAATGCAAAACATACATTATACATCTTAATATGACATATTACTACATTGTTATTATAAGTTTTCAATATTTCACACATTTTTTATCATTTTAGTACAATTCATGTATGTTGGTAGCCACTCTTCGTGGGCACATTTTCAAACATGCACATTAATTTTTCTATGTTTACTTTTTTCCTATCATTTTCATGTTAATCAAAACGCATAAACTTATTAATAATTTCTAATTAACATATCTGCATCAACAACAGCAAGACATCTAATAAAATGGTATATATTTGATACTCTTCATTTTTTGCACTAGGACAATTTAAAGGATTTTTAATTTGTTTTACTTAAAACTGTAACTTGATACTGAACACAAGTACAGGATCCCACCACTGCTCACCAAAAATGTTGGAAAATGGGTTATTGGTAAGGGCAGGTAGGTACCTACACTTAGCAATAGGCCACCAATCTCCACTAAGGTCCAGTTAGGTCTCAGTAAATTAAACCCAGCTCAACCCTTGGTAGCTTGGCAACGAGCGTCAAGGCTTAACTTAGGAGACAGAGTGTAAAGCATTCAAATATCACAAAACAGTAATTAAATAAAACACAGGAAACAGTTTAAAAATCCAAAACCAATTTCTAAAAATAGATTATATTTTTATCTTTAAAATGACACCAAAACGAATAAAATCGGATAAGGGGAACCGGAGATATGAATTTTTTAAGAATTATTTTTTTTTTAGCGCCTAGAAACAAAAAGCGCCAATCGGGTCATCTGGTTGCACCTCGACCGGGGCAAAGTCAAAGTTTAAGGCCGACCGCGATGGAGCCCTGCTCGGCTACAGGCCACAGGAGGCCTTGGTTAAAAGTTTACCTTCACACTTAGTCTCTTTTTTGAAGATTTTTCTTCAGCGGGACGAACCTGCCAGTCCAATCCGACCTCCTGGAGCCCTTCTCCGGATACGCGATGCGGGAATCCTCGGTGGAGATTTTTACCTTCGGACTTAGTCGTTTTTTCGAGGTGAAAATCCTTAGACCGAGGTAAACCTGGATCTTGATCCGACGTCCATGGAGCCCTCCTCGGATACGTTGGCTGGGAGGTCCCGGTCAACTTTTTACCTTCGGACTTAGGCCCTCATTCTGACCCTGGCGGTTTGAAACCGCCAGGGCAGAGGGCCGCGGAAGCACCGCCAACAGGCTGGCGGTGCTTCATGGGCAATTCTGACCGCGGCGGTAAAGCCACGGTCAGAAAAGGGCAACCGGCGGTTTCCCGCCGGTTTACCCCTGGCCCAGGGAATCCTCCATGGCGGTGCTACTTGCCGCGCCGCCATGGGGATTCCGACCCCCTTCCCGCCAGCCTGTTCCTGGCGGTTTACACCACCAGGAAGAGGCTGGCGGGAACGGGTGTCATGGGGCCCCTGGGGGCCCCTGCACTGCCCATGCCACTGGGCAGTGGGCAGTGCAGGGGCCCCCTAACAGGGCCCCATAATGATTTTCAGTGTCTGCTTTGCCGGAGCCGGCTTCCTCTTTGCAGGGGCATTCCCGCTGGGCCGGCGGGCGATCTTCTTGAGATCGCCCGCCGGCCCAGCGGGACTGTTAGAATCACCGCCGCTGTCATTTGACCGCGGTGCGGTGTTTGGGCGGTTTCCGAGTTTCCGGTTTCCGGTTTTTCAGAGATTTTCCTTACCGGGACGAACCAGCAAATCAGGCCGGGTCGCGGTTGAGGCAAGCCGGCTAGAGTTGCCGCGGCGGGTCTGTCCCTCTATGGAGCTTTTTTACAAAAATTCTCCAAACTTCTCCAAACTTCTGGGGCTTCTCCCAGATGTCCTTTTAAGGTTCTTTTGGGGTCCACAGCTCACCCCAAGGGTCCAGAAGTTCTGAGATGGTCCTTGGGGGGTGCAGACTACAACTCCCAGAATGCACCTGGCGCAAACTCCTTTTTGGCCACTGGACAGTGGTCAGCTGGTCGCTTTCTTCAGGAGTTGGTGCAGGGGACTCTGGATAGCAATTTTTCACCTGTAGCAAACAGGGAGTCCCTCCTTGAACCAGTTGAAGCCAGGCAAAGTCCTTCTTGTGGTGAAGCCCAAGTGTGCAGCTGGTGCAGTCCTTCTGAGTGCAGGTTCCAGGTGCAGGCCAGGGGTCCAGCAGGGCAGTCCTTCTTCTTCTGTTGTTCTTCCTTGTTGGATGTGGTAGGGAACTGAGGTGTGGGTGCAGGTCTGCCAGTTTTATCCTTGCTCCTGGGTGAAAAGCAGGGGGGTCCTGGTTCTCCAATCCGGTGCAGGGTCCTTCCCCCTGTGATGACCACTTCCTGGGAAGTGTGGCAAAAATCAATCCCAGGAGGCAACATTCTCTAAAAATTCATCATGGCTGAATCTGATTTTTGGAGGTTACATCTGGCTGAGCCCACCCACTGGTGTGGCTAAAAATCATAAACACACCCCTCTCCTGCCCTCTCCTAATCTAATCAAGGGGGCACCTAGTTGTCTGGGGTTGCAGGATGTGGGGGTGTTGCTGTTTGCTCCAAATGTCCTTCTCTGCCTTTGAAGACCAGTTTGGCAGCCCTCCCCCTTCCTGCCTCACCATCTGCTGAGGGGAGATTCCCTCCCACGGGCACATTCCTTTGTGTGAAGCCAGGCCACTTCACACCTCATCAAGGCAGTTTGGTCAAGCTGCTCAAGGCTGGACAATCAGAGCACAGCAGCAAAAACAATGCAGGGCTGAAATTGGCAACTTTTCAGGTAAAGTTTAAAACTCTTTACCTGAACAAGGTATATTAAATCCAACAACTGGAAGTTGTGGGATTTATTACAACAATTAATTTGATACCAAACTCTTGGTATGCATCATTTAAGGAGACTTTAAAAATTAAAATAAAATCTCCCCATTCTAGCCTATGAAGGGCATTTACTACAATGAGGGAAAAACGAATTTGGGTTTTTACCTCATCAGGGCTTATAAAACTATTTTTATAAGGTCCCTGCTTATAGTTACATGGCACCCAGCCCTAGGGGCACATAGGGCACACCTTAGGGGTGACTTATATGTAAAAAATAAGGTAGTTTAAGACTTTGGAACTACTTTTAATTCCAAAGTCGAATTTGCATATAACTTTAATTTAAAAGCAGCCAGCAAGGCAGGCCTGCCTTTAAAATGACACTGGGCACCTCAGCAATGCACCTATGGGCGCACTACCTATGCTGTGGTCCCTAAACCTACATGCCCTACCATATACTAGGGACTTATAGGTAGGTTAACTTAGCCAATTATAATTAGCCTAATTTGCATATTGATTTTACACAGAGCACAGGCCCTGGGACTGGTTAGCAGTACCCAGGGCACCATCACAGTCAGGAAAACACCAGCAAAAAGTGGAAAATGGGGGCAAAAAGTTAGGGGGCCTCTGCAATCAGCCCTGTTTTCTCACAATCTGCTAACAGCCCCAACACAAAAACAGATCAGGGCAAATTAAGGGAAATGCTCACCTTACTTTCCTGGCCCACTTTAAAAGCTGCTCTGTGTTTTGTTAAAACATTTTACAGTCCACTTTCACTTCAACAAAAGGTATTCCTTCCAGCAAGGCTATACTCATTTTACAATTTTAACTGTAACCAGAAAGAAAGTTATATCTAGTACAAAAGATGAACACGAGAGCTGAAGCAAAGGTCAACAAACCTCAATCCCTGGCATGGTAGTACCATAACAATTAGTGGTAGGCAGAGGCAGCGACTGGTATCCCTGACCTGCCTTTTGGAACATCAGTATTAATGGTTAGTCCTTTCATTTCTGTTAAATAATGTGATAGTCAGTTTTGGAAATGGCCTCTCTGCGGGGTCACCCCCAAACTTTTTGCCTTCCTCCTATTTTTCTGACCTCAGTTTTGCTAGTTTTAGGACTCTGCACACTTTACCAGTGCTCACCAGTGCTGAAGTTCAAATGCTCTCTCCCTTAAAGCATGGTGACATTGGCTTGTACCCAATTAGCTTATTTAATTTACTTGTAAGTCCCTAGTAAAGTGCAATGCATGTGCCCAGGGCATGTAAATTAAATGCTATTAGTGGGCCTGCAGCACTGATTATGCCAGCCCCATAATTAGCCCCTTTACCATGTCTCAGCCCTGCCAATGCAAGGTATGTGTGTGCAGTTTCACTGCCACTTTGACTTGGCATTTAAAAGTAATTGCCAAGCCTTAAACTCCCCTTTTTCTACATATGAGTCACTCACCCCTAAGTTAGGCACTAGGTAACCCAAAGGGCAGGGTGCTGTGTAGGTAAAAGGCAGGACATGTACCTGTGAGTTTTATATGTCCTGGTAGTGGAAAACTCCCCAAAAAATATTCCACTGCTGTGAAGCTTGCTCCTTTCATAGGCTAACATTAGGGCTACCCTCATAAACTTTTTGGGTGGTAGATTTCAATCAGAAAGGAGTAGATGGGTCATATTTAGTATGGCCAGAATGGTAATACAAAATCCTGGTGAAGTTGAATTTTATATTACTATTTTAGAAATGCCACTTTTAGAAAGTGAACACTTTTTCTGCACTTAAAATCCTTCTGTGCCTTACAGCCTGTCTCCAATCCACATCCGGGCTGGACTGGGCTGGTTGACAGCTCCCTTGTGCATTTCACCCAGACAACCACAAACATAGGATGCTCAGTCACACCTGCACACATCTGCATACTGGAGGGGTCTTTCAGGGCTGGAAGGGTGGAGGGCCTGGCACTTACATTTCAAAGGACAGTGACCTGCCCTCACACAATGGATTTCCAACCCCCTACTGGAACCCTGGCAGACAGGGTTGTACTGAAAGGGGACCTTGTGCACTTTAAAACCACTCTTTGAACTCGCACCCGCTTCAAAGGCACTTTTGGGTATGTAAACTGGGTCCCTGACCCTACCAACTCAGACACTTCTTGGGGCAGACACTCTGCACCAGAACCTGCAACATGCCAAGAGAACCTGCATAGCTGCCGAAAGGACTCACATCGTCTGCTTTGCTGTAAAGGACGGCTGCCTTGCTGTTGCCCTGCTGGCCTCTGGCTCTGCTGAGAAGTGCTCTCCAAGGTCTTGGATTGAGCTTGCCTCCTGTTCCTGAAGTCTCAGGGCCAAAAAGAATCTCTGCAAGGAAACTCCTTGTGCGGTGAAAATCGACGCACAGCCTGCCGGAATCGACGCACAGCCTCCCCAACGGTGAGAAAATAACTGCATCGCCGAACTGGAACGAAGACGCCCGGCTCCCCAAGTGGAGATCAATGCAGCACCAACGTTGCGACTGGTACTTCAACGCACAGCCCACCGGATTGACACATCGCCGGAACGAAGCAACCCAACTTCCTGCAAGGGGAATCAATGCAGCGCCAGCCGTGCTGCAGAAATTCTGCTACATCACCCACTGGATCGATGCAACAGCTGTGACTTCTTCCCGCACGCCCAGGATTTCCACACATCATCCCTGGGCATCAAAAGACCCCGCTTTGCAAAGAGGATTCAAGCATGCACACTGGAAATCGACACAAAGCTCTTGCCGTGTGGAAAAGAATCAACGCATCGTCTGTGTGCTCCCGCAAAACCGACGCACACCTACCTTTTTCTATGCATCTCCTCCTCTGTGGTCTTCGTGCGTGTAATTTTGATGCCAACTGTGTACTTTGTGCTTGCAATAGACAATTGTTGCTTTTAAGAACTAAAGACTCTTCTTATCAATACAAAAGTGATATTTCAACTTGTGATCATCAAATCTTGATCATTTTGACCTTAATTTAATCAGATAAATATCCTAGATTTTTCTAATCCTGTGTGGTGTCTTTCTGTAGTGTTCTCACTGTGTTATTGCATGATTTATTGCACAAATACTTTACACATTGCCTTCTAAGTTAAGCCTGACTTCTCAGGATAATTTGGATTGTGTGTGACTTACCCTGACTAGGATTGTGATCCCTATTTGGACAAGGGTGTATACCTCTGTGATATGAAGAACCGACACTCCAGGTAGATTTCTTTGATGTGCTTTATTCGGAAGTCAAGATCTTCACATCCAGCAGGGCAGCTCCCAATAAAGCAACTGCCACTGTTCAAACCACTCCCCAACATTCTATATCCAAATCCCTTGGTTACCAGCTCGAGCACAATACAACACTCTGCAAACTAGAGACCCCATTTCCAACAGTCAACATAATGGTGTGATTTAGAAAGATGACCTTTCATTGTTAGACTTTATATGTTAATATTTTGCAAATCACTCTTTTGTCCTTAAACTCGGGTAAGAATAGTTTGGTGAACACTTTCAAAAGTGATGTGTAAATGTATTATGTAGAGGTGTTACTTCTGCAATTGCAGTACTGCTTATAATGACTACTTGTAGGTCAGCAAAGTGTTTAAACATCCCCCACACTACGAATATGTGAATAACCATGGCAGGGCATGTGGGCACGCTGGAATGCAAACCAATGTAAATCAGAAACAATGGGGTGCTTCCCACCTCCAACTGAATCACAATTTCATTGTAAAATACAATTCAACTGCTTAAGTGGTTACACATCATTGATCTCCAGAAATTACTTAATGTCTCTTGCCCCATGTGCACAAGTCAGACAATAGTGGTTCATAAAGTGTGATAAGATATTTGTCTCATTTTGACAGAACAGGTTCAATGTTCAGAGGACAGACAGCCATAAAAATCATCTTCAGTTGTGGCTTTTTTAATTTCCATTAGATTGTCAGAAATAAGGGCACGGTTTTTTAGTTCTCTGCCATTTTGAATGACTTATGGCAAATATTGTCTGACCCACCAGACTGTTAAAATTCTATGTGCACATTGTGTTTGGAATTATGGGAAGCTGTAACTAACGCTTCTCCTCACTACAAGGACAGGTTTGCTAATCACATGGGGCTAAGCCCAAGGACCTTCCCTATGGGGTGTGCCAGGTCATTTATTTTGCTAGATTCCAATAATGAACTTATTTAACCCCATGACTCAGCATATTTGCAACACTGAGGCTTTACCTAACCAGGTGCTAGCTAGCCAACTGCTAACTGACCAAAGAGTCAAATGTGCTTTTGTAGGAAATGGGGTTACTGGCTGAGGGTGTTGGTATCCTGCTCAAGAAACAACCACAATTGTTATCAGTGTGAAACACAAGCAAACCCTAAATTAACCTGCGCTTAACCCTTTGGTAGCTTGACACAGAAGCAGTCAGGCTTAACTTGGAGGCAATGTGTAAAGTTATTTATGCAGCACACAAACAGTAATAAAGTTCAAAGCACAACACAAAACAAAATTCACAACACTTTAGAAAAATGAAGTAACATAAAAAAAAATATTAGAGATCAAAAAAACAAAAATCCAATTAGTAGAACCAGAGTTTGGAAGGTTTTATGTAAATTAAGTGCTAAGAGAAAAAAAAGCACCAACTGCGGTATCTGGTCACAGTACACCGGGTCTAAGTCACAAGTTCAAGCTGAATGTGCTGGAGCACAATCCAGATACAGAAATGCGTTAAGTCTGCTGAAAAGTGCCTGGAGGCATGGACGTCAAGACGCGAAGTCCTTGAGTCTCATGAGCCAGTGTTGAGTAACGATCAATAAGGGGCTATGATGCAAGGTCCAGCGCCGAGATGCATTACTTTGCTGCCAAGTCGATAACTGTGAACAAAGAGCTCCAATGCGAGGTTCTGTGTCTTTGTCAAGGACGCCATTTCTGCGTTGCATCAGCACAGGGGATGAAATGAGTAGAGCTGATTCAGTGTCCGATTCAGGCTGCCTCATTATTGAAGAAGCCATGGGGGCTTGTGCAGACTTGCAATGAGATTAGTCCGCATTGAGGATGTGCTTTGTGGTGCTGGGCCAGAGTTGATGGCAGGCTGCATCATGTTGTGTTGAGATGCATGGAGATGCAGAAGCCATCACAGAAGTCTCCTTTGGTTCTGTGGCTTGAACAGGGGACCTTCTGACTGACCCTTGGAGATTCCTTGGTGTCCTGGATCCATGCAGGCAGGCTGGGTTCTACAGGGCAGCTTACGCCAGCAGAAGAGTTTTGATGCAACAACAGCAGACCTTGGGCAGCAAAGCAGTCCTTGATCAGCATGTAAGTCAGCAGGGCAGCCCTCACAGCTGTGCCGTACATCTTTCTTTTCAGAGTCCACAGACCCAGAAGAGATATGAAAAGTTGGGTCTGAGGGTACAATATTTATACCGAGTGCCCAGTTTGAAGAGGGACAAGCTTCTAGAGCCATCTCCCTCCAGAGGTGTCCTTCCTCCACGCCCTGGCCTCAGCTTGTCTGAGAGCAAAATAACTGGTGTGAAAACCTTTGTGAGTGTGAAAAGGCAGAGCCTTTGTGATGTGCAAGTGTTGCAGGTGACAGTTCCTTTCCCTCATCCTGACAGAGGTGGCCCACCCTGACACATCTATTCTCTCTTTGTCTCACTGCATGTGAGGAATACACAAAGACCAACAGTCACCTACACTTAGTCATGTGATCCAGGATTCAGGCTGCAGGCACCAAATAGTTGGGATAAGAAAATGTCAACATTCTAAAAGTGATGTTTGCAGAATTGTGACTTAAAATCCAACTTAACCAAGAGGTTACAATTCTTTAGACACCAAACTCATCATTCTATCTGATCCTGATTGAAAGTTATTGCTTATTAAATGCACTAAGGTAACCCAATGTTATCCAATCGGAGAGGGGGACCTCACGGAGTGAAAAATGAATTCAGGAGTTTTTCACTACCAAGACATTTAAAACTTAAAAGTGCTTGTCCAACTTCTTAAATGCACTGCAAACTGCCCTGTGGCAAGTTAAGGGCCTGCACTAGTGGTCCCTTATATGTATTTGAAAGATAGCTTTAGACCTGATAACAGGTTTCTTTTGCCAGGTTGAAATGGCAGTTTTAAATTGCCCACACAAGCTGCACTGGCAGACCTGGGACATGTTTGAAGGGCTACTTAAGTGGGGGTGACACTTTCAGATCTGCAGACCCACAAATAACATTTAGTTTACAGGCCCTGGGTACCTGTAGTACTACCTTACTAGGGATCAGCAAGTAAATGTGCCAATCGGGTGTTAGCCAATTTCACCATATTTAAAGGAGAGAGAACAAGAACTAGTTATCCGTGGTAAAGTGTGCAGAGTTCTAAAGACCAACAAAAATGAGTTCAGAAACCAGGAGGGGTGAAGGCAAAAATTTTGGGGGTGCCCAGCATAAAGGGCCAAGTCTAACAGTTCCCTACTTGGTTTGGGTGACTTACAATTACTTCACACCTTCTTTATGCCAATATTGATCTTTTGTATTCAATGTAAGGCATGTTTATTAACCTGACTTTGTATTTTGTTTGTAAACCTGGATAAAGGTTTAGACACATGCAAATCATTCATATACCCAGCAAAATAGTTTTTGCGTATCTGTTACTAAGTACCTCACTGGATCCCAGCTATGGTAGTGCAACAATGATGATGGTGGGACCCTAGTACAGATTACTTCATTCTAGAATTTGAAGACACAAATATAATGCTCTAAAAAAAATTTAATTAGAGCTTCCATAGACACAGGAATTGCTGTACCCATTTCAAATGCAATATATTCATTTGAATGTTCTCACAGTCTTGCAAATAAAGTTTTCTAAGGATGGTACCTATCACTTTTTCAATTTGAAAGTACTTTGGAACTGTATGTAAAAATGGGTTTCTCAAAGCTTTCATAATCAAATAAACATTCTTCATTCTTTGCATGTAAATTGACTGATCCTGTGATAAGTTCTGATTACAGACTGACTATAACAATGGCTGGGCTAAAAAAATTAATAAACTCTGCCATATCATTTTTCTTGATAAAGACTTCAAGCCTGATTTAGAATTTGATGGATGGGCTACTCTATGCATTATATCCCATGTCTCTTTTGAATAAGTACCCATCAGCCAAACTCTAAATCAGGCAGTGCAGGGATCAAAGTAGTTCTTCATTTTTTCTGTCCATTGTAGCCACAGGGACACTATTGGCTACAAAAACTGTGGTGCCAAGTAGGGCCCCCAATATCGTCATGAAGAAGCCAGCCAGAAAGAGGCCCTTGAATCTTTTGTCTTTGATGTGGTGCCATATTCATCAGTATGAATGTCTTTTTATGCAGGTTCGACATATTGCATACTCCTCTTCTGGCAGCATCCATGTACCACCTGTACAAGTGATGGGTACTCATCATCAAGACAAAAAAACTTAATTATAGGAGCTGACAGTGACAGAAAAAAACACTGTGGTTAACAGATGGTTTTGAGTGGAAGATGAGATGTCTGACAGCTGTACCTCACAAAGACAGCTGTGGACTACTGTCACTGCCACTCAGAAGCAAAGGGAAAGACAAGACAAGACAAGGCAAGGAAGAACCTTTTTAAGGCAATCTTTTCAAAGACATATTTGTACCTCACTCCAAGGGGTCAATAGGTAAGTGGCATGTTTAAGGAGTACACCTTCAATGGTAAGCAGGCTATATATGGGTAGCAGACGTAGAGGCAGAACTAGGGTGCCCAAGCAAGTGTGCTGGCCTTAGCCTCCTTTCAGTATATTGAAAACCCCAGAATGCTTATGGGCGTAGCCCCTCCCTGAAAATGTAAACAAAATAGATGGGACACTGTGGGGTAGCATAATAAGGCCCCTCTTACTAGAAGATAAAATGATGATGTATTCTGGGAAGACAAGAGACTGTGGGTGGCATACTCCTGTCATCTAAGAACTGAGGAAATCCTGCTTGTTTTTGAATCTCCATGGCTCAAGCCTATCTTCAGGACTAGTAGAGTTTGTCTCTTACTTGTCCCACAAGGAGTCTAGGGAAGAAGCTACTCTTTTGCTGGTCCCAGAGAAAGAGAAAAAGGACCAAGAATTGGACTTTGGTGGGCGTTACTGTTGATCTACTCCCTTGAGTAAGCATGTAACCGGATACTCACGTCGCGCATCCTGCTCATTCCCGAAAGAGGTGCTGGGAGTTGGGAGCTCAGAGCTTGAAGCTCAGGCGGCCCGGTGGTTAGTGGCGGAAAAGCGGCCGCGGAGATCCCTGGTAAGGGCTGGGTTGGGCCAGAGTTGATAGAGGGGTCTGAAGGATGCAGGGGCCTACGCCAGGTGCCAGGTGAAAACCGTGGGCTGCTGGGGGCAGTTGAGTTGGGTTGGGCGCGGTTGGGTGAAGCTTGCTT
The DNA here is from genome assembly GCF_031143425.1 of Pleurodeles waltl. Lineage (NCBI taxonomy): Eukaryota > Metazoa > Chordata > Amphibia > Caudata > Salamandridae > Pleurodeles > Pleurodeles waltl. The sequence continues at coordinate 765,773,132 of NC_090449.1, read as the reverse complement.
GGGCCTGGACCTGTGCTGGGTTGGGCTGAGCGGAGGGCTGTGGACTGAGGTCAGAGAGGACAGGGCAGAGGAGTTGTGGGGGAAGCTGTGACGGGGAGAGTGTGAGTGTGAGCGCGGGCCACTGTGCTGCTTTCCCTCCTGCCTCCTTGATCTATCTCTGTACCAACTCCGCCCTTCCCGGTCTTGGTCCTTGTTCTGGTTCTTGGTTCTTTGACCCCCCAATCCTTTCCTCGCCCTTCCCCAGGTTGCCCTCTTGCCACTGCAGCTGCCACAGCCACCGCTCTTCGGCTGCCACCTGTCAGCCACCTTTTGGCTCTGGCTGACCTCCGGTCCACCCTATTCTCCTCTCCTGCTCCTACCGCTCCCTCGGATCTTCGTGGGCCTACCCAGCCCCCCTAACCTGGGTCCTGCAGGTCCTGGCCCCTCCCTCCACCACGCTTCTCCCTGCCTTCCCTGCAAGATTCTAGGACAGCTGCAATTTCGCAAGGAGGTCTACGAGCGCGGTGGTTGTAGCTAGCCACCGCTAAGTGCGCGCCACGGGGTTGTCACGGAAGCAGCCTAGCTAGGCTGGGTTTGGCCTGTGAGTCCCCGGTGAGACCCGCTCGCAGCCCATCTCCTTCAGTCACCCTCTCCTTACTGATGGCCTGCTGACATTATCCTGCTTCACCATCCCAAACCCATCCTTAGGGCGCACATTTAGAGAAAGAAGTTGCCGGGAACCAACCTCCCACTTGTTATCACCTTGTGTTAGTGCACTAAAAGCGCAGCAAGAGTGCAGCAGAAGTATAGAAGGCGAACAAGAGAGTTGCAGCCCCAAAATGCACTATGGGAGAACCAGACATCTCCCAATCTCCAGTAGAAGAAGGAAACCAAACTGAAGAGGGAGGGCTGATTCATCTGGAATTCTGCTCAGCGTCACTGACACTAATGATACAATTGATCAGTCACCACCTCAACAGAACAACAGCTCCGACTTGATCAATTCAGGCAACCAGAAGGCACCCCACAGCAAGACTAGTTTAAGGGGCTAAGGGCCGTACAAGACATTCTTTCAGCTGCAAAGTGCCAGCCCAAAATTGGCACAACATTTCTTCTTCTTGAGGACCTGGCTTCAGCTATCTATGCAGCAAATTCAAGTACTCCAGGTCTATCATCCCTTTTGGAACCAATTATCATCAGCCAAGTAGCAACTCTTGGTTTAGCTCCAAACTCAGTGCACACCCCCAAAATTTTCAAAACTGTGGAGTATCCATCTATTCCACCAGTTGCCCTGCCTCCTGGGTCATCCTCCTTGCAAATGGGGTCTAAACCCTTTACAGAGGTTGGCACCGGTTCGGAGTCTCCATCCACAGACAAAATTGTCAACTGTAATGGCTACATAGATAACCTTACCTCAGCGGGCTTCAATCACCTTTCCCCCAATCTCTGCTGGCATCGCCACCAAGGCAGTTATTCCAGCACGCCAACTTAGGTCAGTCATGACCCTTGGACTCATCAGGCTTAACCATCTACCAAAAGCCTGCTCCTAGCCTCTCTAGCGCAGCGCAAGCAGACCCAAACTTGTGCCAGAGCTCGTTCAAACACCTAGAGCACCCAATGGATGGACTCTGTCTCGATCTACCCCTCGGCAGCTCAGCACCCCAAGTTGCTCTGCTCCCTGGGACAAACCAGCAAGCTGCTTGCAGCGGAATCCATCATCGATTACCTCCCTGGAATGGGAAGCAATGGTGGCAGTATACGGAGATGGGCTTGGCGCCTTGTGGCACTCAGTCTTGCTCTACCCCGCGCTCAACTGGAGCGACTTGCTCTAAGATCGGGCTCCAATTGAGGTTGACATACCTTCTGAGATTGCTATTGCCCCAGATATACCAACAGTTTTGAATACCATACAGAGTAGCCTACATCTCCAGTCCACCAAAATGGACACTCAAATTAAATTGCTAAATACATTAGCAGTTTTTACTTCAGGAATCGACTCAGAAATTGCAGATCTCAATAACTTGATAGTCAGAATTCAGAACTCTGCAGATTCCTGGCTACCTGCCTGCTAGCGAACAACTAAGCAACACAGCCCTCTGGAACCTCCTTGCAGAACTCAGACTCACCGAGCAGCTCGGGCCCGCCTCCCAGCCTTGTGGCTCCTCTTCCTCATGTCATAATTGACACCTCAGCTAAAAAAAATTCGCCTCCCCCACTCCGGAAGAAATGCCATTGGAAAGGGAGGAAACACACACTAAGACAATCTAATAACAAAAACATCATTTCCTTCTTCAGCAGCCAGGTAGGGGGACCCAAAAAAGCGTCCTGCTCTCCTTCAGGGCTTCGGACTCAAGTACTCGCACCCTCATTGGAAACAAATGGTGGGTCATCTAGCGCTTTCAAACTGACGCCTGCTCCAGCTCCACCTTTTTACCAAGACAATTACGAGAAGGCGCCTCTATTGGTGATTCTAATAGTAACATCATTGCCAAAGGAGGCATGTCCCGGACCCCTCCTCTGGGAACCGTCAAACGTCATGACAAATGCACTTCATCAAAAGTGCCCCTTACTGTCACAACAAATTTTGATAAAAGATCTTGCCAGGTCTAACTGTCCCAGAACTTAATAAGCCAAAAAAAGCCCAGGGAGAGGGCACAGGAGAGCGATCTCACACCGACAGCGCCAACAACTTTCGAGGCTACCAGGCCTCAAAGCAGGACCAACCATTTGATGCTCCAGCTGCAAATAGCCTCTACGAGATCTCCGTTGACCCTGCGTAACAATGCCCCAAGCTCCACAATAACCTTGCTGCACCAGGAATATAGATCGAGAGGCTGATTTGACCTGCTGAACCATGGGAACATTCTATGGTTGTAAAGACAACTCCCCGAAACCGCAAATCTCACCTAGGCGGACATGGTCATGAACAGTGGCATTTACCCCTCCCTTGGCACCGCAGACGAATGAAGTAACCAAAGTTACCTAGACCTCGGCAGAGGTAACAGAACAAGTGCTTGGAGTAGGCACTACATTCAGGAGCTGGGAGATACATATAGCCCCGGCACCCCACCCTGCTTATCCACAACCTCTTTTAAACCAGCAGGGTGGTCAAGGGTCTCAACCATCACCCAGTGCTTCCAACAAGACCACAAGGAACTCAATGAACTCACAGCATGACATAGCCTAGTTCAGCATCTCTGCCTGGCTTTGGGGCACCATCCTTCTCCAATGACTGGAGCTGGTTACCCAGCGCACTGAGCATAGGATCAAGGCAACTATGATGGGACGGGCTGAATATCAGCAACAAAAAGAACAAGTCCAAATTTGCAATGTGTTCCTGGAATATCAATGGGCTACTGGACAAACTGAAGGACAAGTGCCTACTCAACTACCTAACGTCACTCCAGATAATGCTGCAAGAGACATGGACAGAATGCCCACCTGCAATTACAGGATTTGTGAGCTACCATGTTCCATCAACAAGGAGGGCTCGTTTTGGGCGCTTGAGTGGTGGACTCATCACATATCTCAATTCAATTATTTACCTCCAGGCAGGCCTATAGAGGCCACCTTTGGACACATCAAAGAGACAAGGCAGCCGTGCTAGCAGCAAAACTCTTGGACGCATCAAAGACAAATCGGCATGCACAGTTCTGGAGGCTCATAAACAGCCTAAGCTCTTTAACACACTCCCCCACCATGATTAATATCCCTGAGCCCACCTGATATCAGTATCTCTCACACCATTTTGGCCTTTCTACTAAGTGCCCTGTAGGTGAGGCAAAAGCCTCAACCTGTACCTCCACCGGCTCTCCAAAACAACAATGCAGCCATTTTTTGGCTCCCCCTGGAACAGTGGGGAGGAGAATTACTAAGTGCCGGAGTGCGGGAGCACCGGGTCCCAATGGTATCCCTGCCGCCCTGCACAAAGAGGACCCAGATTTTGGGGCAAAACATCTTTCAACATTCTATAATTGCATTCTTGTTACCAACATCATCCCACAAGAATGGAGAGGCTCAGCTATCACCCAATCACCTAACGATCCAGCAAATTACCGATTAATAGCACTCCTAGACGTTGAATCAAACTTCTTTGCAGAAATTCTCTTAGAGGAGCTTGAAATCTGGGCTAATGCCAACAACCTGATCCTGTTCAACCAAACTGGATTCTCCACAGGGGGGGGCACGACTGCAAACCTCATGGCCGTCACACTATTATTTGACCAATGCCAACGTGCCAAGAAGCCCCTCTTTCTTTCATTTATAGACCACAAAGCTGCATTTGATCGAGTAGAAAGAGGGAAACTCTGGTTTCTCGCAGGTTGGGGCATTCCCTCCCAGTTGTTGAAAGCAATAGTCCTTCTCCACACAGATACCTGGGTGGGGGTCAAACTGGGTGGTGGGACGGACTTTTCCAGGAAAATTACCACTCTTCAGGGTCTGCGCGCAAGGATGTGTGCTTGCACCCCTCTCTTCAATTTATTTTTGGCTGACCTACCGGCAGAACTGGACAAGGTGAACTCAAATTCACCAAGGCTGGGACAAACTGCCATGACAAGCTTGCTGTATGCCGATGATCTCATTCTTTTCAGCCACACTAGAATAGGCCTGCAGAGGCTACTTAACGCAACAGCTGAATTCTCTGGAATAAACAGTCTCCTTATTCATTTGAATAAATCAAAAATCATGTCCTTTAAGATGACTGGACAGATGGGACATCAGTGGTACTTGGGTAACAATAAGTTTGAAGTAGTGCGTGAATACAAATACCTAGGTGTTCTTCTTGACAGTAAAGGCTCCTTCAAACCCCACCTGGAGTCCCTTAGTCTGAAATCCACCTTGCTTGCATTCGCATTCAACAGCATTAAAAAAGCAACTGGTTCTTCAACCTATCTGCCGTTATTAAAGGTAATTCAAGCCAAATTAATAACAACAATCACATATGGCAGCGAAATTCTAAGAGGCCGCGGCGATGACCACTTGGACAAAATGATCACTAAGCTCTTCAAGAGGTTGTTTAGCTTACCAAATTATGTTTCACCGGCCCAAGTTCGCCTAGAACTTGGCTTGGTAAGGCAGTCTCTAGCAAGGAAAGGGGCGTTTATCAACCTAAGCCATAAACTCAAGGTAGCAAAAGAAGGCTCACTAAGCTCTCTTATTTGGGTGGAATTGACTTCGGATACAACTTCAGCCTTCTGACGCTACCTTGAGTCCTCCTTGACAACATTGGGCCTGAAAGATCAACTACTCCAACTCAGCTCTCATCAGATTGTCAAACGTGCAACAAAAGTAAGTGCTAAGTCTCTCTCACATCTTCAGGATAGAGAGGCTTTATAGAAACGCACCCACACCTGGTTGGTGCTATCATCATATGGCTCTCTAATCCCACAACTATATCTGGGGGCAGCAATTAATCCACGGACTAAAACAGCCTTTATGAAATATCGAATGGGCTGCCTTCCAACATATGCCCACCTTCCAAGGTGAACAAGAGTCCACATGACTGACACCTGTCGATAAATCGGGCAGGCTCTGGAAACGCTAATCCATCAGATATGCCTATGCAAAGGCACCACGACAGATCGTAACTGGCTCTTACGAACAGTTTTGCTTCAAAGGGTACTGTGCAGAGGCAGACCGGTGATATTGGCAGGCTTCAAAGGGGACGACGTACAGCACAGCTGCAGACAAGCTAAATTCTTGGATAATCAGTCTGCAAGCAACATCGTAGCAATCCGTAACTTAGTGGAAACACTTTCACCCAAACCGATTTTATTACTGTATTTATGACTTCCTTTTTTTTTATTGTCTTCCCTTCTTTTTTTCCCTCTTCTTTTCTCTTTTCTTTTTCTATTTTCTTCGTGTAATGGTTTTTATTGACGAACACATGTTCAAATAAAATACATAAAAAATACTCCCTTGAAGTTTGTGAGAGGGAAGACTGTCCTTCGAACCGAATGTTATATGCTACTCTGGAGACTACCAGCAGAAAAGGAAACAGTAACTGAACTTTTGTCTGTGGTCTTGAGGAGAATGAACCCTATCCCTCATTGAAACCTGAGTTCTAAGTCCTAGGAAATGTCTGATATTAATAGCATCAGCACAGGGGACTTATGACGTTTGCTGCATGTTGTAAAAGTTAGCATATTTGCTTTGAACAATGTATTTTGAAATACCAACATTATTGCAAGTGAGTAAGAGTCTGTTTTTGGACAAAAGGCATTTTTATTTTTCCAAAACAAAACTTTATTGAAACGATTTGCTTGACCGGCATTGGAGTTTTGTAATCTAACAAATTGCTTTCCCTTGGTGGCTGTTTTTGAAAAGACAAACACGCCACTGGTGTGCCTATAATTATGCACTGCATTTCACTTTTTTAATAGCTCCTTTTAGACCTGGCATCCTTGGTCTGGTTTCACTTGCCTTTTTGCCTCTGCCTCCTGTGTTTTTTTTTTACTGTGTGCTTGATTTCGTTTTTGCTGGTTTTGGTACTTGGGGCCCTTTACCACTGCTGACCAGTGCTAAAGTGTTTGTGCTCCCTGTGTCAATTGTGATTATGATTGGTTGTCCATGATTGGCATATTTGATTCACTAGTAAGTCCCTAGTATAGTGCACCTTGTGTACCCAGGGCTTGTATATCAAATGCTAATAGTGGGCCTGCAACACCGACTGTACCACCCACATGAGTAGCCCTGTAAACATGTCTCAGACCTGCCATTGCAGTCTGTGCTGTGTGTTAAACTGCCATGTCGAGCTGACAGGTGCATCCACTTGCCAGGCCCAAGCCTTCCCTTTTAGTACATGTAAGGCACCCCTAAGGTTGACCCAAGGTAGTCCCATGGGCATGGGCATGGGCAGGGTGCAGTGTATTTAAAAGGTAGGGCATGTACTGGTGTGTTTTACATGTCCAGATAGTGAAATACTCCTAAATTAGTTTTTCACTATCTCTCCCATAGGTTAACATGGTTATTTCCTTGAAATATCTCTTAAATGTAATTTCCCATTGGGAGCGGATAGAGATGTGGAGTTTAGGGACTCTGAATTTACAATTTAAAAATACATCTTTTAGTGAAGGTGTTTTTTAAATTGCGTGTTTGAAAATGTCACTTTAAGACAATGGGCATTTTCTTTCTTGACCATTCTGTGCCTCTCCCTGGCTGTGGAGTACACGTCTGGGTCAGGATGACAGTTTCGCTGGTTGTGAATTCACTCTAGACAGTCACACAAAGGGAGCTGAGGTGTGCCCTGCATATCCTGATGGGACTTACTTCCTGGACTAGAGTGGTGGTAGGGACTGACACTTGCATCTGAATAGGGTTGTGTCTGTCCTTACACAATGCAGTCTCCAACTGCCAAAATGTGTCTGGGATCAGGGAAGTAAATGCAGGGTCTTGTGCACTACAAAGACTTCACTTTGAAGTTTGCCCTCTTTTAAGGCAGAAATGAGCATAAGTGTTGGACCCAAAGCCCCAGACTTTTAGAACACTTATGGATCAAGAAGAGACTATGCTAAGGAGAAGAGCTGAAGATCTTTGAGGAGGAGTACTGCCCCTTTGCTGTGTGTGCTTTGCTGGGCTGGCCTACAATTGCTGCTTTTGCTTTGGAGAGGACAAAGACTGGACTTTGCTGTGTGTCCTGATTGTGAAGTTTCTCCAAGGGCCTGGACTGAGCTTGCCTCCTTTTAAGAAATTTCAGAGACATCAAAGACTTTACCTGCCAGCCCTTGGGTTCTCTTGCTGAGGACCCTGACTTGCAAAGAGGTACCCACTCCATTTCCTCAGCCGTGGGAGTGAAATCTGGCATAAAACAAGAAGAAACAGGCACACCAGATGCATCCAGAACTGGCACTTCTGCCCGACTTCACGTCGCTGCCTACACCAGAGGAGGTGGTCCCTGCTGAAGTGCGAGGAACATGACAACACAGGCTCGACGCTGCTGCATCGTAAGGAACCAACATCTCACTGCTGCCTCCGAAAGGAACCGATGTCTCAAATTCCCTGCGTAGCAGTAAGAAACTGACCACTCCTCACCTCCCTGGTAGCAGTACGGAACCTAGACTGCACCAGCTCCAGCGACACCTCACCTCCCTGACTCCGTGCCACATCTCTGGCTCTGCCTCATTTCTAAGGTACTGTGCCTGTGTGACTCCGTGACCGGTGCTTCACACCCTCACAAGTGGTGTCGGACTGTTGGGAACAAATCTGTCATGGTGCCATGATAGCATCAGTTGGAGCTATTGTGTTTTTAAGCACTTTATTGGGATTTAATCTTTAAAATTCATCTTTGCTTGTGTATGTTGGATTTTTGTTGTTTTGGTCGTGTTGTACTTACATAAATATTGACTATGCTTCTAAACTGGAGTGGTGTCCATCTGTAGTGTTTTCACTGTGTTATGCGTAAGGATACAAATACTTAACACATTGCCTCTGAGATAAGCCTGACGCCATGTGCCAAGCTACCAGGAGGGTGAGCAGATTTTATCCTAGGAGTGTAACTAGAGTGAGGGTCCCTACTTGCACACGGTGTAAACTGACTGGCAACTAGAGACCGCATTTCTAACAGCTCCTGATACCTACATCAGATTTTATTCATTTTGTTCCCATTTGTGTTATTTGAGTGCTTGTAACGAAATTAACTTGGGAATTTTATCATTGTTATTCCCTAACTTAAATTCTGTGTTTGGTGCTGCTGTTCATATACTCTTTCATACACTTTCTATGAAGGAAGCCTGACTGCATGTCAGTGATGCAGCCACGATTCCTCACGGAAATGGGATTTTAGTTTGGAGCCCTACATTGTTTAACTTTTGTGGGAGTTCAGCCACTGCTCACATCTAGATGGCGTACACTTGCGTCGTTTATTATCAATACAGATTCCTACACAACACCTCACCTTTAAAGCCCATGTCTAGCCACAATTAGGAGAACATATAAATATATCTACAAAAATAAAAAACTTTAATTCTGGGGAGCCCTTTAGCAAATAAAGCTTATTCTGCAGCCCTAAACATGTTGAACTACAGTGGAGATGAATGCTGTATGTACATTACAAGGAATCTAGCAATGCTTCCAGTATATGTAAACATTCACACCTTAATTAACAATTATAAAGGACAGTCATAGCCAAGGAATGCTTGGTGTACCAATTTATTGCAGTTATTAGCTATACAGGGCCTTTAATTAACTAATTAATTCACCCATCTAGTCAATATTTATTTAATTCATTTTAAAAAGAGACACATAGAACAGGTTGAATGTGTAAATAACTATGATTTATTTCAAGTAAAAATCAGCATCTGACATATTTGAGTAGAAATTTTCACATCAATATAAAGCTATTGCAGGAAACCAATAGCAATTAAATACAGGAAATATTTTGCAAGCGCTGCTTTGTCCAGAGGGGATTGGCCGGATCTTGGTCTTCCACAACTGATGTAACCATTGGTGTCAACTAAATGTTACGTAATGTTATAGTGTTTATTAGGTGCTTGTTACCCTAAGACGGAGTGTCCCCACTCTAGGCTGTAAGGCTACGAGAATTACACAAGAAGAGACTATTAGGATGCTTTAAACAGCCAGGTTTTGAGTTTTATTCGGAAGGTCAGTTTTGACTTTTCCTGCCTCATGTCAAGAGGGAGTGAGTTCCACAATTTGGTGGCCAGAAAGCTGAAGCAGCGCCCACTCATCTGAGCTCTTTCCACCCTTGGCACAGACACAAGTTGGCTTCAGATGATCTGAGCCACCTATTAGGACTGTAGGACGTAATCAGAGTATGGAGGCAGCGAGGACCTTTAGTGTTCATGATTTTATGGCAGAACAAAGGGCTTTGAATGATACTCTTTTATTAATCAGGAGCCAGTGCAATTTCATAAGTGCTGGTCGCAGAGAAAAGTGTCTAGGGATATTCAGGAGCAACCAGAATGCTGCCTTTTGTACTCTCTGGAGCATCTTCAATTTACCTTGGGTAGCACCAAGAAAGAGTATGTTACAGTAGTCTAATCTGGAGACCAGAAGTGTTTCTGGCTGCTTCTGGAAATATTCCCTAGCTAGCTTGGATATCCTGGTTGTCAAATGTAAGATTGCTATCAAATTTCCCAGGTTCTTTATTTTTGGCTTTCGAGTTGCAGCTGAGTCTAAAACATCTGGCCACCACACTGTGGACCAAATGGATGGCTGTTTCCCCTTAATTAGTACATCAGTAGTGGCTGAATATTAACCATTATTTCAGTGTGAAATTCTGCACAAAATATATTTGTGAGAAAACAGGGCTGATTGCAGAGGCCCCATAACTTTTTGCCCCCATTTTCCACTTTTTGCTGGTGTTTTCCTGACTTTAAAGGTGCCCTGGCTACTGCTAACCAGTCCCAGGGCCTGTGCTCTGTGTAAAATGGATATCCAAATTAGGCTAATTATAATTGGCTAAGTTAACCTACCTATAAGTCCCTAGTATATGGTAGGGCATGTAGGTTTAGGGACCACAGCATAGGTGGTGCACACCTAGGTGCACTGCTGAGGTGCCCAGTGTCATCTTAAAAGCAAGCCTGACTTGCTGGCTGCTTTTAAATTAAAGTTATATGCAAATTCGACTTTGGAATTAAAGGTACTTCCAAAGTCTTAAACTACCTTATTTTTACATATAAGTCACCCCTAAGGTGTGCCCTAGGGCTGGGTGCCATGTAACTATAAGCAGGGACTTTATAAAAATAGATTTATAAGCCCTGGTGAGGTAAAAACAGCCAAATTCGTTTTTCCCTCATTGAAGTAAATGGCCTTCATAGGCTAGAATGGGCAGACTTTATTTTAAATTTTAAAGTCTCCTTAAATGTTACATACCAAGAATTTGGTATCAAATTGATTGTTATAATAAATCCCACAACTTCCAGTTGTTGGATTTAATATAACTAGTGCAGGTAAAAAGTTTAGACTTTACCTAAAAAGTTGCCAATTTCAGCTCTGCATTGTTTTTGCTGCTGTGCTCGGATTGGCCAGCCTGCAGCAGCTTCTGAGGTGTGAAGTGGCCTGACTCCACACAAAGGAATGTGCTTGGGGGAGAGAATCTCCCCTCAGCAGATGGTGAGGCAGGAAGGGGGAGGGCGGCCAAACTGGTCTTCAAAGGCAGAGAAGGACATTTGAAGCACCCAGCAACACCCCCACATCCTGCAACCCCAGACAATTAGGTGCCCCCTTGATTAGATTAGGAGAGGGCAGGAGAGGGGTGTGTTTATGATTTTTAGCCACACCAGTGGATGGGCTCAGCCAGATGTAACCTCCAAAAATCAGATTCATCCATGTTGGATTTTTAGAGACTGTTGCCTTCTGGGATGGATTTTTGCCACACTTCCCAGGAAGTGGTCATCACAGGGGGACGACCCTGTTCCTGATTGGAGAACCAGGGCCCCCCTGCTTTTCACCCAGAAGCAAGGATAAAACTGGCAGACCTGCACCCACACCTCAGATCCCCTCCAGAATTCAACAAGAAAGGAACTAAAGAAGAAGAAGGACTGCCCTGCTGGACCCCTGGCCTGCACCTGGACCCTGTACTCAGAAGGACTGCACCAGCTGCACACTTGGGCTTCACCACAAGAAGGACTTTGCCTGGCTTCAACTGGTTCAAGGAGGGACTCCCTGTTTGCTACAGGTAAAAAATTGCTAACCAGAGTCCCCTGCACCAACTCCTGAAGAAAGCGACCAGCTGACCACTGTCCAGTGGCCAAAAAGGAGTTTGCGCCAGGTGCATTCTGGGAGTTGAAGTCCGCACCCCCCAAGGACCATCACAGAACTTCTGGACCCTTGGGGTGAGCTGTGGACCCCAAAAGAACCTTAAAATAACATCTGGGTGAAGCCCCAGAAGTTTGGAAAAGATTTGAGAATTTTTGGAAAAAAGCTCCAGAGAGGGACCGACCGCCGCGGAAATTCTAGCCGGCTTGCCTCAACCGCGACCCGGCCTGACTTCGTGGTTCGTCCCGGTAAAGAAAAACATCCAAAAAAGAGACTAAGTCCGAACGTAAAAAGTTGACCGGGACCTCCCAGCCATCGTATCCGAGAAGGGCTCCATGGACGTCGGATCAAGATCCAGGTTTACCCCGGTCGAAGGATTTTCATCTCGAAAAAACGACTAAGTCTGAAGGTAAAAATCACCACCGAGGAAACCGACTTCGCGTATCCGGACAAGGGCTCCAGGAGGTCGGATTCAACTGGCAGGTTCGTCCCGGTGAAGAAAAACGTCAAAATAAAGACTAAGTCAGAAGGTAACTTTTTAACCGAGGCCTCCCGCGACCTGTAGCCGAGCAGGGCTCCATCGCGGTCGGCCTGAAAGTTTGACTTTGCCCCGGTCCTGGTGCAACCAGATGACCCGATTGGCGCTTTTTGTTTCTAAGCGCTAGAAAATAATAATACTTTAAAAATTCATATCTCCGGTTCCCCTGAACCGATTTTAATCGTTTTTGTGTCATTTTAAAGATAAAAATATAAGCTATTTTTATAAATTGGTTTTGGATTTTTAAACTGTTTCCTGTGTTTTATTTAATTACTGTTTTGTGATATTTGAATGCTTTACACTTTTTCTCCTAAGTTAAGCCTTGACCCTCGTTGCCAAGCTACCAAGGGTTGAGCTGGGATTAATTTACTGAGACCTAACTGTACCTATGTGGAGGTTAGTGGCTTGTTGCTAGGTGTAGGTACCTACCTGCCCTACCAATAACCCATTTTCCAACAATATTGCTATGGCAGCAATATTGTATAAACATCATAATGTGAAATACCTACCACAGCTTTGAGGGGCAAATCAAAAACAGGATATGATAAAATAGAAAATTGGTGAACCAAATAAGCAAGCTGTGCAGTCCTCTAAGTGCTTACTATCGACACATGCTAGGTCTGGGTTTGAATGATGTATGGATGTGTTTTTCAAATTCTGCTTGGATACATCTTTGCATTTTTTACATTCCCCTTGCTTGTCTGTCCATTATTTTACATGGCTTCACTTGCTGTATTTTTTACTCCGTACTGCAACCACTATTTCTGATAGGATTACTGACTAACTGAACTGAAATTCAAAAAATGTCAGAGAAACAGTGGCATGTATCTGACAATAGGGTTAGACACAGTGGCAACTCAACTGCAACTATATTGATGATGGCTTCTGAGCAGAAGGTGAGCAGCTACAAGTAAAATCCTAACTCACAATACGATGAGCGGAGTACCACTAATATCAATCTGCTCATGTGGTGGCCAGTGCATTTATTGTGGGGCCACTCAGAGCCCTCTTGCGGCACCAAGATTCGAGGTATCAAGAGCTGCAATGTTGGGTGGTTTTCCTTAGGACGTAACCACTGGCCTTGATTTTATCAAACTACATGGAGTGCAGAGATTCTCTTTAAAAGTTAACAATAAAAAGGAAAAGGATAATAGAAATTGAAAGACGAAAAGGTGAGCATCTGGAGGAAGAGTAAATGGGTGGGGAAAGAAAGAAACGAATAACAACACAGAAAGGTAAAAAATATAGCAAAAGTACACGATTTAAGATCTGTGAGGAAAGTTACCTGTGAGAGGTGGGTGCTCCATTAAAACCGTATGTTACACCAATAAATATATTGTTGCTAACTCACAGCTGTAGGCATCTCACTTAGGTGTAAGGTTTAAAATGTTTAAATTTTTTTTTAAACTTGACGGCATACAATACATTCGGTGCCAACACTGGTATTTTATCTGCACACTTCTTTCACAGCTTTCCTTAGCTCCCTGCTGGAAAACCTTCAGTCACTGATTTTCTAACCATTTGTCCATGTGATCTTGTTTGATTTTGGTTCTGAAGGAAGGCCAGATTTGTATATCTAAACTGTAATTCAAGCTCAATTAATATGCAATTTGTTAGAACATTTGATTTTGTGTGTAGTTGAGTACTCAAAATGTTACTGAAGATCTGATTGGTAAGAAAAAATGAGAAATTGTCACAGAAATGGTATGACGTAAATAAAGTATAGCCCTCACTGATTCTATGTACTGGTTTCTTTTTTGCACTTATGACAAATCTTTTTTTTTTTCTTTTTTTTAATTTTGTTTAAACCTGTACAGAAATCCACCTCCAACCCTGTGCCAGCCAGAGCTGTGGTCAGCAGAACTAAATGGCTTCATTAGCAAGTAAGTACATAATCACACTTCTGAATGTGAAAAAAATACTGCTTGGTTCAGATATCCTTGTTAACATGGCCTTCATGTGTTCTGGAAGGTAATTTTTACATTGCGATTCAGTCTACTCACAGCATATGACACTTTTTGCTTTATCCTTTTTACATGGGCTGTTGTTCCTTTTTTGTTGGTTTACTGGCTTCTCCAACCAAAGCCCAATTGTATACAAAAGCCTTGCTTGCATTTTTCATATATCCCTGTCTTCCTCATATGGTTTATAATGTATATTGTCTATATATCTTTTTTCAGCCTTGAAAAAGTCACTTTTGTGACGAAACATGTCGGCTATCAAGAACCTGTTTGTAACAACAATAAAAATTCCACTTCTTATAAGTTTCAACACACTCTTAAAATTTCAGTGTATATGTGACTGTCCATTCTTTTACTCAAGTGTGAGTGTATGCGGAGGGTATCCATCGTATAGTTATTCATATTGGTTGTGGACCAGTACGATATGAAGCTCTGGTAGTAGGGCTTTATTATCTGACCAGCACCAGTAATAAAGACAACTGTTTAGTTTACATTTTCCACTACATTTCCAGAACAGTTCCTGTGTGGAGGTGCAGGGTGTTATTCTACTACTACCCCTTATTGTTCTGATTTTATATATATATATATATCAGATCATCTGCATACAAAATATTTGACAGTGGCTGGCCACCAAGGCTTGGAGCCTGGGACACCATGGTGTCCAGTTCCGTGGAAAGATCTGAAATACATAATTTGAAGAGAAGAGGTGCCAGAACGCATCCTTGTTTCAATCCAGTAGACGTTTTCACTTCTCTTGACAAGAGGGTTCTACTCCCAGTTTTGATCTTAACCCATGTGTCCGAGTATAACAAGATTTTGCCCATAGCCTAGCATGTGGTACTCAGTCAAATGCTGCCTTATAATCAACAAAGCACATATAAAGGGTTAGTCCAGGTGCCAAAAGATTTGTTAATGTACCTTGGCTCTTTGTGAACCCAGCTTGATTAAATGGGAGTCTGTTAGTATCTTGCATCCATGCTCTCAGATCATTAAGTATTAGCGTAGAAAAATATTTAACATCGGCTTCCATAAGCATGAGTAAGTGATAGCTACTTGTTGATGATGCAACCTCTCTCTTAAAGATGAGATGAATCATTGAACCTTTCCAGCTTCCAGGAATAATACATTTTCCCAAAAAGGATTTGAACATAGCTGCGAAAACGGTTACCCATCTTGAAGTTAAGTGCTTAAATAGTGCTTGGGGTATCCCGTTGGGGCCTGGAAGGCAGTCAGGCCGAGATTGTTTCATAATCTTCCACATTTCCTCCAGTGTGTATTCTAGCTGTGCCAGCAGGTCATTTACTACAACCTTCAGTAACTTCTGAATCCGACGTACCATTCATCAGGTAAAGAGATGCATACTGGGACATATGAGAGCTATAGACAGTCAAGATCCATCTTATCCGGTAGCCAGGCATTTTTAGGTATTCCATAATAATGATGGAAAATTACTTAAATGTTTTTGTAGTGATCACATACCCCAGAAAGAAAGAGGAGGAGACAGGGTATTAAAACTAAGGTGTTCAGAGTCTCAATACATCATTGATCTTCAGACAAAAATACCTTTTGGACTCAATAATGAAGAGAAGTTGGCCATTCATTTAGGGTAGCTAGAAGTTAGATATAAGTATCAAGGTATGTAACACTGTCTACCCATATAGGGCTTTAATTGTTGGGAAACAGTATAAGATGGCAGCTGCCATTGAACTTTATTTTTAGCGATTTGAGCTTTGTGCCTTTTCATTATTGTTGAGAGAGTTGTAGCCCAATTATGAGTATTTAAATCTATGACTCGCTGCCGGACGCCGACACTGACAAAGGTTGCTTGTGGAAACACGTTTGTTGTTGTGAAAGACCGCGTTCTAATAAAGAACATTGAATCCTTCCCCGAGAGTGCGGACCCTTGTCTTTGGATATATATATATATATATATATATATATATATATATATATATATACATACATATACACATACACATATAGATCCTAGTGGCAGGTGCCACTAGGTAGTTATAGTTAGGACCATGTTTTCATAGAAAAAAATGTTTTTTGACTTGCCTACATTTTTGGCACCGTTTGACGAATCTTCATGAAATTTTTTAAAAAGTGCTGTGATTCTTGTTGTGCATGGAACGTTTCTGGGTGATCTGTCAAGTGGGGGCTGAGAAAAAAGAGGGGGGGAGGTCAAAAAAGTTGTGTTTCCCAAGTTAATTCCCATTGGACCTTTAGACATGACTACAGCCCAAACCATTGGATGGATTTACACCAATTTTGATACAAAGCTGGCTTTTGGTACGTAGATTGTGCTTTGGCTTATTTGGTGTAAATCTATTTGGTAGTGTTTGAGATATTAAAGGGAACACAAATGTGTATACCTCTGGCTGTGACGACTCCACAAAGATTAAGAGCTTGTGCCCGGCAAATGCACAGCTCTGATTGGCTGGCAACATTTCAAACCAGGAAGTGTTGGCAGCCATCTTGGTACTCTGCTTCAGTCGAGTCCCACAAAAAATGTTTTAAAAAAAGGAAAAGGGGCCAGGGTAGAGACACCCTGATCCCATAGCTGTGTTGAATTAGTTACCTTAGGGCACAAGTTATAGTTACTTGAGATGACTCTAACTATAACAGGTGACTTTCTATGGTTTTGCCATTCAAAATGTGAGACTTATAATGTCCCTGTAACCCTTGGTTTTCTAAGTGAAATTCTATGTTTTTTAAATTCTATTTCCTAACTACAACATCCCTGTTTCTTTTGTTTTTTCCTGTGAAATATATATTTATTTATTTTTTTAACAGAAAGTAATTTACATTACTGTACATTATTTCCACCATCGCCAAGCACACCCTGCAGACGTGCGTGGTGGCAGTTAGCCACACCAGCCCCTGCTGCCAAACCCCATAACCATCCATCCCCACACTGCTCATGACCTTTTGCCGCAGGTCCACAGGACTCCCCTCTCTCCTGGCTGATTTCGCCCCCGGGGACCCCATCCCCATTGCCCCGATTTAATATATAGATTTTTGTGGGGGCGGGGCCATGTGGCCCCCCTCCCCAGGCTGATGTCGGCCCAAGGGACCCCATGCCCCAAAACCCACCCTTCTAAAAAAAAAATATAATAATAAATTTGGGGGGTAGGGGACCTCCTCCAGCCCCAGGGCCCAGCTTTGATATATTTCTTCTTTCTTTTGGAATGGGGCCACACGGCCATCCTCCACCCGTTGATCTAGGCCCTGGGGACCCCATCCCCCGGGGCCCGGCCTAAACATTTAATTTTTTGGAGGGGAGGGGGTGACGTGTGGCCAACCTCCCCAGGCTGATCTTGACCCTAGGCACCATCTCCTGGGGCCCAGCCATGTCGCCTAGCTGCCTGAAAACCCCCGCTGTCGGCTTCTCGCAGCCGGCTTCTCACATCCTAAGGGAGCTGGCATCGCGTCAAAGAGAGGGGGCTGCTAAAGATGCAGCTCCCACTCTGTGAGAGCAAGTTTTTACCTCTGTTTCCCTGCCTGTATGTCTGAAGGCAGGAAAACACAGGAAACCTCTGCTCCCAGCTGCTGGTACTGGAGTTTTTGCTCTGACTTGGTGGGAGCTGTCAAAGCAGGAGCACGCCTCGGGGTGGTGGTCCCCAGTGCCATCTATGGCTCCTTGAGGGGCGCGGTCCCCCTCGAACCTAAACCGCCCCAGGGAGGTGATAGTCCTCAGGGCTTGGGGTCCGTGATGGACCCCCTTCATTGTTTAAATTAAGCTCTGGGGAGGTAACAGTCCCTGTGGCTGTGGATGGAGGGCTGTGTAGCCCCCCCTTAAATTAGATGAAGAGCCCCAGGGAGGTGGTGGTCCCTGCGGCTGCGGGGAGCTATGTGGCTCCCACACACATCATTTGTTTGGCCCCGGGGAGGTGGTGGTCCCTGGGGCTGCAGGGGGGCCATGTGTCCCCTCATTCACAATGTATTTAGCCCAGGAGAGGTGGCCATCCATGGGGCATTGGTGGGCCCACTTGTGTTATAACATTAATAATCCCAGGGGAGGTGGTGATCCCTGGGGCATAAAGATGCTTACGCCTATTTTAACATTCCCCTGGGACCTGGCCCACCCTGGTGTTTCATTAAAACATGCACAAGAGCCTGCGCTTTAAAAAAAAAAAAAAAAAATTGCAGCGAGTTTGCAATGTTGTTGCGAATGTTCAGCAAAAAAAATCAAAAAGTGATTTTTAGCCCTGCCAGGATTCATCTGGGTCCCCAGCACCAGAACTAAGGGGTCAGGGTGTCCCTACCTTGGCCCCTTTTCTTTTTTTCAAATTTTTTGTGGGAAGTCCCATGATGGTTGCCAGCACTTCCTGGATGAATAAACATAGTTTATTATCCTTTCGTTCTGAAAGGCTTGCAGCTTCTGCTGCTGGAGGGGGTGTCTCCTTCGTTAGAGCGGAGGAATGTCGCCCCCCCTGCCAGCAGCAAAAGCTGCAAAACCTTTAACCAACAAAACAATAATATTATTGTTTTGTTTGTGAAAGGATGGGGCCACAGGGGTTACGAGCAGTGAGGGGAGTGCACTGTTCACTCCCCTCGGTGCGCATGTATGTTTGGTTGGCCGTCTCGGGTCGGCCAAACACACATGCGCAGTAGGCTCTCTTCAGCCTGGCAACACAGTTGCTGGGCTGGAAAGAGCCTGCATAGGCACCCATTCTGCCTGGGAGCACCCTGGCTGGGTGCCCCCAGCCATCCTGACGCTGCTCTGAGCAACATCGGGATTGACTGTCCACCGACAGACTGGACAAAAACAGCCACAACAGCAGAGAACTCTTCAGCATCGTCAAGGAGTTCTCCAACCCCAGCGCCAGCGCCAACGCCGTCACGCCCTCACAGGATTTGTGCGAACTTTGTTCCATCGCAAGATCAGCGACCTCCACGACAGCTTCGGACACCAGACCCAACCAAACACCACCAAACCCGCATCCCCGGCCATCACCCTCAACAACTGGACCCACATCAACACGGAAGAAACCAAATCCATCATGAACTCTATCCACTCCGGTGCCCCTTCGGACCCCCACCCGCACTTCATCTTTAACAAAGCCGACGACATCATCGCCCTGCACCTCCAGACCGTCATCAACTCTTCTTTTTCTTCTGCTACCTTCCCCGAATGCTGGAAACACGCCGAAGTCAACGCCCTACTAAAGAAACCTACGGCTGACCCGAGCAACCTGAAAAACTTCCGCCCCATCTCTCTTCTGCCTTTCCCAGACAAAGTAGTAGAGAAGACCGTCAACAAACAGCTGACCACCTTCCTGGAAGACAACAACCTGCTCGACCCCACACAAACCGGATTCCGAACCAACCACAGCACTGAAACCGCCCTCATCTCAGTCACAGACATCAGAACCCTGATGGACAACGGTGAAACAGTCGCCCTCATTCTTCTCGACCTCTCGGCTGCCTTTGACCCCGTCTGTCACCGCACCCTAATCACCCGTCTCCGCTCCACTGGGATCCAAGGCCAGGCCCTGGACTGGATCGCCTCCTTCCTCGCAAACCGTTCCCAAAGAGTTTACCTCCCTCCGTTTCGCTCAGAACCCACCGAGATCATCTGCGGCGTACCTCAAGGCTCATCACTCAGCCCGACACTCTTCAATGTCTACATGAGCCCCCTCGCCAACATCGTATGCAAGCACGACATCATCATCACCTCCTACGCCGACGACACCCAACTTATACTCTCCCTCACCAAGGACCCCGCCAGCGCCAAGACCAACCTACAAGAGGGTATGAAGGATGTCGCAGATTGGATGAGGCTCAGCCGCCTAAAGCTGAACTCTGAAAAAACGGAAGTCCTCATCCTCAGCAACACCCCGTCTGCCTGGGACGACTCCTGGTGGCCCACGGCACTCGGCACCGCACCGACCCCCACAGACCACGCCCGCAACCTCGGCTTCATCTTGGACCCTCTTCTCACCATGACCAAGCAAGTCAACGCCGTGTCCTCCGCCTGCTTCCTCACCCTCCGCATGCTCCGCAAGATCTTCCGCTGGATCCCCGCCGACACCAGAAAAACCGTGACCCACACCCTCGTCACGAGCCGCCTGGACTACGGCAACACCCTCTACGCCGGGACCACAGCCAAACTCCAAAATCGCCTGCAACGCATTCAAAACGCCTCGGCCCGCCTCATCCTCGACGTACCCCGCAGCAGCCACATCTCCGCACACCTGAGACACCTGCATTGGCTCCCAGTCAGCAAAAGGATCACCTTCCGACTTCTCACCCACGCACACAAAGCCCTCCACGACAAGGGACCGGAATACCTCAACAGACGCCTCAGCTTCTACGTCCCCACCCGCCTCCTCCGCTCCTCTGGCCTAGCACTCGCTGCTGTCCCTCGCATCCGCCGCTTCACGGCGGGTGGGAGATCTTTCTCCTTCCTGGCGGCCAAGACCTGGAACTCCCTCCCCACCAGCCTCAGGACCACTCCGCTTTCTGGAGACTCCTAAAGACCTGGCTGTTCGAGCAGCGATAACCCCCCCCTTTTCCCCTAGCGCCTTGAGACCCGCACGGGTGAGTAGCGCGCTTTATAAATGTTAATGATTTGATTTGATTTTGGCTGTAGGTCAGGCTGGGGGTGTGTGCCTGACTACAGCGAGGAGACGGAGGAGCGGAGCGCGGTAGTAATATATTTTAATATATTTTTTTATAATTTTTACCCCCCCCACCCATCCTTAACCCCCGCATGCTGCCCTGCCCCTTGTCACCCAAGCAACCCGCTATGGTGTAGAGGCCATAGTTAAACTTGCTATCTAGCAGGTGTTCCCAGCACTAGTCCCAGTACCAGTTATAGATTGGCTGCACTTAAACGGTACATGCAGTGTTCAGACGACATGTCATTCTGGCTCAGTACAGAGAAACAGGGGGCATGAAGAAAGGTTAGAAGATACCACAACTGGCATGTTATACTGCACTACTTCTGTCCACATCTCTGCCTGTGAAACTGTAGCTCCATCCCACTAGCTAAATAGTCTTGCAATTCTTTCCCTTTCTGACATCAAGCCTGAAAAACATATTCTCGCACAAACCTCTTTGCCTCTGTACATTGATCATTCCAAAGCCATGCTGCCTTTTGAGAGCATTGCCATATCTGATAAAAAAAAACATAACAAGCAAAACTAAAGCACGGGCCTTGTCAAAATAACAGAACAAGCCCAACCCAAGAAAATAATGACAAGCTATTAAAAAACAAACAGGAAAGACTTAAACATGAAACTACTCAGCATACCTATCAAGAACTGCAACAGGCACATTAGTTAGATGTTGAAGCTTGTACCAATAAATCATAAAGAGTAAAAACCTCCATGCATTTGATTCCACAAAAAGGTAGAATATATATGTCAGTTTTAAATGTTAATAATGTAAACATAGTTTTAAATAATCGTTCAGAATGTGGTAGGCAGGATCAATCTGGCAGTAGTTGCCACTGGGATCCCGAGAGATGAAACCTCAATTAACTCTTTCTGGTGGGATGCTGTACTCAGCAGGCTAAGAGCGTTTCCAGCAAGCCCAGTACCAGCAACAGTGCACCAGGAGCAGCACCGGAAGCAGGGCCATTTTGCAGGGGTTTAAACATAGAAATTGGAAAGACTGGCTCAAGTCTCCTGAAAGGAAATACTTTGCATTTTGATGGTGTTCACCCCTACCAAGGTTAATGCAGAGTAAAAAGTCATCACCCACACTGCCTGACAGCCCAAACTACTTTTCAGTGCATGAACAATGCATACATGATTGAAATGGACAACAGTGCTAACGGCTGAAGGAGGCTGAACCATTGCCCTCTACTCTGTATGTTGTTCTGTTGACTGCTCCAACATTTGAATGATGCACACTGAGCAATGGCTGAAGAGGGCTGACCCATAGTCTCTCTATATGTATTACTTTATTTAGGTATTATCAAGTATGCATTTCAAGAAATCTGTCAAGACAGCTATAGCTATTCTAACTTTAAACCTGAAATTTGCCAAAACCAATAGAGGCGTCAAAAAGGTTCAGTGATCGGCATAAAAAGTCAAATGTGCCAAACAAAACATTAAATGCTAGATAAGTCACATAAGTCTCTTTGTAACAGCACACCAAACTCTGACCACTTCTTTCTCTAACCTTACATGCTCTAAAATGAGCTGTTTAAGTAAACAAAATAAGTTCAGTCCTACATACATGTGGGCCTTAGAAACAATGAACCTGAACTGCTGGTGAGGATGGAATCTGCAGGCAATAAACAGCCTGCGAATATCACCATAAAGAAAAGAGAATGATTTCAGAAGCATTGTGGTAGATCCCAGGAACACACAAAGTGTGGGAAAAATGATTCAAACTGAAAAAGAGGGAGCATAGTGTCTTATATGAAGTAAAGATTACATATTCATGTGATGCTTCTGCTTCCATTGGTATATTAAAACTTTTGTTCAAGAAAAAACAGTTTCACTTAGACTGATGACTCTGAGGGGAGTATATTAATTTTGCAATTATTTAGGCCATGTCAGGAGTGACATCTCAATAGATTCGTTGGAAAAAGTAGCTGCTGGCACCATAGGCGTTCTGAGATCCACGGGGAACACTGCAGATCTTTTTTTTTTTTGATAAACAAGTTTTATTGTTTTGAGAAAAATAATAAACCAGCAACAATGAACAAAAACAGTGATAGGTCAGGCAGAGCGCAATTACAGTTCCATATGACATTGTATACGAGGTTAAGGACATTAGTGATTATCAAACAGATAGATACCATACGGGAAGTCAAAGTTTAGAACTGTGGGATTTGTCCATTGCCTTGTTTCCAGTACTGCCGTCTTGGCCAGGTTCCCATCTTCTATTATAGTAGCAGGTCTACCCATCTCCCCCATATCTTTTCAAATTTCTGGGGACACCCTCTAGAATCATAGACCACCTTTTCTTGGGTCGCACACCAGTCTACCCCTTTCTTCCATTTATGGAGTTTTGGGCCCTCGGGGGAGACCCATGTTGCTGCTATGTCCCTTTTAGCTATCAACAGGGCTGTGGCTACCAGTGCTCGGTGAGCCCGTGTTCCTCTCATGCCCTCCATTACGCCCAGCAGGACTAATTTGGCAGTTCTTTGTATTTCACCATTTAAGACTTTCTCCAGCACTCGAAACACTGATTCCCAATAGGACTGAATCACTTGACATGACCAGACCATGTGGAAAAAATCTGCAGGTTCAAGCAAGCATCTTGGGCATTGGGCCGAGGGTCGTAGACCTGCGCGGTATAGCCTAGCAGGAGATAAGTACGCACTGTGCAGGTAATAGAATTGCACTGTGCGGAGCTTGGCCGACACTACTAAGGACCTGGGTGCCATCAGTGCTTCCCTCCATTCTGTGTCTTCTAGGGCTCCCACCCATGCATCCCATCTGGGTCTAATGAGGTTCACGTCTCCAGGGGCATTGTTAACTAGCATTTTATAGATTTGGGAAACCCCTTTTCCTCCCAGGTTTCCCATGAGTAGTTTGGCTTCTAGCGGGTTAGATTCTGGTAGAGAACTTGCCGTCGGTATGTGGGTTTTTAAAGCATGCCTGAGTTGGAGATATTGGAAGAATTGTGTTGGGGCTAGTTGAAAATCTCTCCTTAAGTCTTGAAAAGATTTCATGGAGTCCCCTGCCCACACGTCACCAACCAGGGAGATGCCCACCAGATCCCATTCCCGGAATCCCTCTAGAGCTGCAGTTGCGCTTAACCATTTCCCTCTCCACAGTGGTGTTTGGTGTGTAACAGTGGTATTCCAGTGGGTGTATCTCAGGGCAGCTCGCCATGTCTGGAAAATCACTTTGGTAACTTCTCCTATCTCTCGGGGCAGGGGATTCCCGTACATGATGTCTAGAAGGTGGGGAAACCCTAGGGTCTCCAATTCTACTCGGTAGGCTGGGTCTCCCCATCCCCCATTAAACCAGTCGTGTATCACTATTAATTGGGAGGCTAAGTAGTAAAGGTAGGGGTCTGAGGCACCCAGGCCTCCATCGTAAATCCCTCTTCGGCAGTGGTGGGTCCCTACGCGGTGTCTGGTACCCCTCCAGAAGAACAACCCTGTAGCTCTTTTAAGGGCCTTGAACCATGAGCGGGGGATGGGTAGGGGGAAGTTTTGAAAGGTGTAGAGGAGCCTCGGCAAAATCATCATCTTGTATAAAGCTACTCGGCCCATTATGTTTAGTGGTAGAGTTTGCCATTTCTGGAGATCTGTTTTTATGCGTGACAGTAAGGGGGTCACATATTTAGCCCAGGTCAGTTCTGGCAGCAGTGATACCCAGATGCCCAGATATTTAAAGCTTAGTCGACGCAATGGTATATGTTCCTGCCAGTCAAAACAGTCTTGTGAGTGTGCCAACGGAATTAGTATGGATTTAGCAGGGTTCATTTTCAGACCTGAAGCTGCTTCATAGCGTTCCAGTAGTCTGAGGCATCTCGGGCCTGTTACACTAGGTTCCTCCATGTATAGCAAGATATCGTCTGCATAGAGCGCTATTCTGTCTTCCTGGGATTGCTTCCATCTCCAGCCGCTATATATTGGGTCGGATCTCACCATCTCTGCCAGAGGCTCAATGGCTAAGGTGAATAAAAGGGGGGATAGAGGACAACCCTGTCGTGTGCCCCTGTGAATCTCTAATGTTGACGACAGAGAACCGTTAACCTGCACCCGGGCAGTGGGGTTGGTGTATAGTGCCTGAACCAAGCGGCAGAATCTAGGGCCCAGGCCCGTGCGTCGGAGTACCAACAGGAGAAAACCCCAATCAACAGAATCGAAGGCTTTTTCAAAGTCAATGAGTAAAAGGGCAAGGTCTCGGGTCAAACAGCCGCGTTCGGCTAATGCTATGTGTAACCGGCGGATGCAATGCCGAGTGCTGCGAGTGGCCATAAAGCCGCATTGATCTGGGTTTATAAGTAGAGGAAGGATCTTTTTAAGACGGGTGGCAAGGATGGTTGCAAACATTTTTATCTCTGTATTGATTAGCGAAATTGGCCTGTAGTCGGCACAGAGTAGTGAGGGGGGTTGAGTCTTAGGTAGCACCACAATGGTAGCTGTGTCTAGTTCTCTGGGGAAGACACCACTGTTGTCCACCTCCGCGAAGAGGTTCAACAGGTATGGTATTAACTCCACTCTAAAGACCTTGTAGTATTCTGCAGGGAGTCCGTCGGGTCCCAGTGTTTTCCCCGCGCCCAGGGCCGAAATGGCCATTTGGATTTCTTCTGTGTCGACAGGTTCGTCTAAGGCCTTTGCTTCTGTCTCTGACAACCGCGGGAGGGGAGTTTCGTCTAGTAACTGTCTGGCTACATTCATATTGACCCATCCCGACGCTTGATAAAGAGTTTGGTAATATGTGGCAAAGGCATTTGCGATTTCTGTGTGTTGAACGACAGTGTTTCCCTCGCCATCCCGAATTTCGGGGACTATCCTGGAGGCTTGGTGGTGAGATACCAGCCAATGTAGCATTTTACCGGTCTTGTCTCCCCAGCCGTAGATTTTTGCAGTACTAGCTCTCCATATGTATTTAGCCGATTCTAGGGATTGGTCTCTTATTTCCTCTCGGAGCAAGTTTATTTGTCTTGTCATTTTATCTGTCGAGCTTACATCATTCTTACTTTCCAGGTCCACGACTCTCAGCTCCAACTTTTCAATGTGTTGGGTTCGAGTACGTTCTTGGATCCGTATCAGGTGTTTGGCCCTTCCTCTTAGCACCGCCTTACCCGCCGCCCACAAAGTACCTGTGGATGACACCGACCCTTCGTTCAGCTCAAAATATTCTTTTATCTCCTCACGCAACTGTTCCACATAACCTTGGTCTTGGAGGTACCATGCATTTAGTCGCCACATTGGACGAATCTGGGATTGAGTGTGACCTATACTGAATCGGAGTGGAGCGTGGTCAGAGATTCCCCTCAGCAGTAGTTGAATGTGGGAGAGAGCTGCGCAGTCAGTGCCCGGAAGAAGGACCAGGTCTATCCTGGATTGTGAACCGTGAGCGGCTGACTTGTGGGTAAACTGACGCCGTCTTGGGTGCCATACTCGCCAGGCATCACAGAGCCCCGTCGCCGAGAGCCACCCCCTGAGCCCTGTTGCCATTGTGTGTCTATGCGTGGAGATTGGGCCTGTCACATCCATTGTTGGGTCTGGGGTGGATTTAAAGTCCCCTCCTATCATTGTGAGCCCTGGTGGTAGATTTAGAAGCAGTTGGGAGAGATCATCTAAAGTTTTCCGAACCAAAGTGGGGGGGACATAGGTGCTGACCATATTGATCGTATTCCCTTAAATTTTCCCTGTAATAGCTATGAATCGCCCATGTTGATCTCTTCGTGTTTGAATATTTGTCATGGGGAAGGATCTATGAAGAAGAATAGCCACTCCCCTAGAGCCACGGGTGAACCCGGCGTGATAAATGCTGTCAAAACCCCTACGAGCCAGGAAGGGACATTTGTCTCCCTGAAGATGAGTCTCTTGTAACCGAAGCACATCTGGCCTGTGTCTATGTACGTACGTGAGTACGGCGGTGCGTTTTATTTTATCTAGGAGCCCGTTGACGTTCCATGAGATAACCTGTGTTTGGCTCATGGGGGGTGTGTATCTAAAAGGTGTTCATCATATTCGCTTGGGCCTATCTCCAGTGGACCCCGAAACATGGGAGAGCCCTCGCCTAGTCTCTGGCTTTGTGGAGTGTGTGCTATCCCATGGTCAGTTGAGTCCTTATGGTTTTTCTTCTGTCTGCTAGACCTAAAAATTAAACATGTTGGTGACCTAAACGCAGCACCGGTGGCCTGTACAACTCGGCCTGAACTCCCTGGCCCCCCAACTCCCTCCGCACCCCATACTTCCCCCCAGAAGCATCTGTCACCCATATAACCACCTCCCGTCTAGAACTGGTGAGGTGTACTCTAAACTGATGAGGTAGCGGTAACTGTAGTGATGGTGGACCCCTCCACTTTCGGATTGATTCTAAAAATGTGATGATAATAATAATAAGTTTGTCTTGATTTCTGTGCCCCGCTAGTCCGTTAAAGACTCCCCTCCAAGTGTCTCTCAGCACTAGCGGCTTCACAGCACCGGGCTGTGCGACAAGTCTGAGTCCCCCAGGGGCCCAGGCCCGGTCCGCCTCTCGCCCACAGAAACGGGGCTGTTTCCGGAGCCCCCGAGCTGTGGTCAGTACGTAGATCTCGCTGTTCTGCCCGGTGAGATCCGGGCGGTGATTTTGCAGGGGACCCCGTTGGTGCCCCACGTCGCCGAGATCTTGTGCGGCGATGTCCGTCCAGCCGCCGTCCCCCAGGCCGGCCCGGCCCCGGATCCCGGGAGGGGCGCACGCCTCCCCCGGAGAGGCCCAGGGGGATCTCCTCTGTCAGCCAAGTCCAGGCAGCAGTCGGACGGTCAAAGAATTGGGTTTGGTTGTGATATACCACACAGAGTCGCGCTGGGAACAGGAGTCGATATTGGATATCCATGGCTTTCAATTTTTGTTTCACCTCCGTGAATGAGCGGCGTTGTTGTTGAACTTCTCACGTATAGTCCGGGAACAGAAGGACCTTAGCACCGTTGCAGGTGAGGTCTCCTTTTGTACGTGCCTCTTGCAGAATCACGTCCCTGTCTTTGAAGTTAAAGAGGCATAGTATCACTGACCTGGGTGAGGCACCCGGCGGGGGTTTAACTTGTAGGGCCCTGTGGGCTCGTTCAACAGCGAACCATGGTGTGAGACGGTCGGTGGGGATCCAGGAGTGGAGCCAGTCTTCTAGATATTAGACAAGAGATGTTTCTGCTGTGCTTTCAGGAAGGCCCACCAGGCGAAGGTTGTTTCGTCTTGACCTGTTCTCAGCGTCTTCGGCTCTCCTATGCAACTCTGAGGTACGAGCGGTCAGCGTGGAGACCTGGGCCTTGAGGGCGGCCACATCGTCCTCTACCGTGGAGATCCTAGATTCGGCCTCTGTGATACGAGCTGTGGCATTGCGGAGGTCTTGTCTGACTAGGGCCACGTCCACTCTAACTTCCCCAATTTTAGATTCGACGGCTGCTTGGGAAGCCTGGATTGCCTGGAGTATTGTTGCTAAGTCCCCGGATGCCACCTGATGTTCGTTGCTTCCACCCGGGGTCCGGTCCTCCGACCGAGGCCCAGCGGCACCCGTGATGAACTGGTCCATGCGGGTCTGGGCCGTCGTTTGTCGCGCAGGTCTGTCTTTGCCCATGCTGAGTCCGGTGTGGCCCCGGTTTGAGATTTCAATATCTGGGTATGCGGGTTTTTTTTTGTGGGGTTCCTCCATGAAATTTAGCAGGATCTAAGGCTATCTCTCTAAGGGGGCTCCGACTTTTGCCGACCCGTTGTCTCTGGCCCCGGCCCTGGCCCCAAGCATTCCCGGGATGTCGGACCCAGGTTCCCGGGCGTGCCGAAGAGAAGGTGGAGGAGGCGGTCTCAGCTGTCCCCCTTCAGCAGCCTCTAGGCCCAAAGCATTTCCAAGCAGTAGGCCAGCCCCCGATCTTCCTCCCTGGGCCCAGTTTATGTGTCACTGCCTCCCGATGTTCCGGCCTCGTGTACCGCCAGTCGGGGGACCCTCCGTTCGCCCCTCAACGGGCCTTTCCCACCGATGTCATTCCTCAAAAGCGGGAAGGGGGAGAGAAGAAGGATTCTGGTTCAATGGTCTCTGGATGACATTCTCTGGCCTCGGCATAGATCCGGGCGGCAGGTAGGGGCGAGCGCTGGCCGGCGTCCTCAGCGGCTTTGGCCTTAATTATTGCTGGCCGGGCTCGCCCGAGACTCACTGTTTGTCTCTCGACGGGGTTCCCCCCTAGATGTCACGTCCCACAGGAGAGGGGGGGGGGGAACGAAGGAGGGCTCCGGTCTCTACGGTATTCTTCCAGGCTGCGAGGGCTACCCCCGGAGGGGCTGCACGCCCGACCGGGTCCCAGGGTGCATCAGGTGGCGCGTCCACAGTGCTCATCCAGGCGGGGAAGAAGCCCCCCGAGGAGCACCGGCTCACCTCCGATCCAGCTGTAGAGGGGGGGAGGGAGGGGTCTAGCGCCCCAAGCCACGGGGGTCGCCCCAGATGATGCGGGCCCCCGTCCCCAACTCGGGGCTCACCGCCGATCCGCAGCGAGCGGTCACCGCCGCTCGTCTCTTCCCCTGAATGCCCAGGAACGCGGCCTCAGCAGTCCTCCGCCATTTTGGGTCCCTCCAGCCTGGGTCTCGCAGCCCGCAAAAATCGGCCCACAAAGCCCCTCGACCCCACAGGGGGAGCGCCGACAGTGTTTCAAAAAAGGCCACAGGGCCAAGAGGGTCATCCGATGGGGCTGGATGGTGTGTCAGTTAGAGGCGGATGATGGAGGGGTCCGGAGCACTACAGAAGTGCGTCCGCCATCTTGATGCCTCGGCCACGCCCCCCAACACTGCAGATCTTTACGTTGCTGAAAACAGCTGAAATTTCAGAGTGAAAACTTCAGTGACACCACGAATTACCAGGGGAGTCAGACACCAAATTAACAACCCCCTGGTAATTTCTCATGTCTTAGTGGACTTTCAGAGTTCAATTCTCTATGAGCTGGGTCTTCCCACACCCAGATGCTTATTTTATCGGCCACTCATAATGAGGGACTAAGGGCGTGATTTAGATCTTGACAGAGAGGAATATTCCATCACAAACGTGACAGATATCCCTTCCGCTGAGTTACAATCTCATTATAATCTATGGAGATCGTAATATGGTGGATGCGATATCTGTCACATTTGGGAAAGGAGTATTCCATCTGTCAAGATCTAAATCACACCCTAAATTGTAAATGAAGGGAGAGCTGTAAATGAAACATGTCTCTGGACATGTCCTCCAATGTTGAAAACACACACCAGATTTTGCATTTGACAGAGTCATCCTTCGAGGCATTCATGGGAGGAGAGAATTGCAGGGCCCATAAGCACCTCAAAAGAAAGAGGGCTTGTTGCTCACAATAAAAAAGACTAAAGATTGTGTTTTTAAGCAGTGGGTGATCAGGGTCCAACTGTGCATGTTTGCCCAACAGTTGGATAGGGTGAGATCTCACTCAGCCTAAAGTAAAAAGTTAGAGCGCTGATGTAAATTGTCAGTCTTGTAGCCCAAGATGGAGCCAGCATCTCACAGGTACATAGCAGTGTGTAAAAGCCATAGTCAAGGTAGGAGAGGGTGGGTGACACGGGGATGGGGACTAGTGTGGGCAATGCTCTCTGGTCAGCTTTAATATTTAACCCACTTACTGGCTGGGTTGGACTTAAATGTTGCTGCCAGACTACTCCAAGCTCTTCCCAACATCCATTCCGGCAGTAAAGTATGATGTTTAGAGGGGCTGGGGAGGAGGTTGCATGATTATTTATTTCCAGCCTTTCTCAGACCACATGCAGGCTACTGTGTTGATCCTGTACATTTTGTATCCTGACATTTCCTGTTTTGACTAGTCCAGTCACACTTTACATCAACTACCAGCCCTACTGTAACTCAGAAGGCAAAGGCATTCCCTAAGGCTTCTCTTCCACCATATCACCAACCATATATAGCCTCCTCCTCCAGAACAGAATGCAGGGCGGGCTGTGCTCTGCCAGCCTTCTGACTCCCATGCCTGACTATCCTGTATTCATGCTCAATCTGGGCCTCTCCAGACAGTAGTCTGGGATGGACGATGTGTGATACATGATGTGGCCAGTGGTGAGGCGGATGTGGAGGCGTGTTCTATACTGACAGATGCGGCCTGAGGTGTGAAATCTGGCCCATGTTGAAATGTGGCCTGAAATGGGAGAACTTGTCTATACTGCAGATGTGGTTTAAAGTGAGATCTACGAACCTAGGTGAGGGATGGGGGCTAGAGTGGTAGAAGTGATCTATGGTGTGAGATGCACGTGTTTCATATAGTGAGCATGTTGACGATCATGGGTAATGTGGTCTATAATAGGATATGTGGCCTGAGATGGAAGATATGGCATATCATAGGGCATTGATTTGTACTTTGGTGGGATATGAGGTCTGTGGTGGAAGGTGTGAGTCTTTGGCCCAACCTGTCACCTCAGGTGAGACGTGGCTTATTGTATGAAGTGTATGTGATCTATTGTGAGAGATATTATGTTTGGTCCAACAAAAGTCCTAAAGTAGGATATCTGACCTATCATATGATGTAGAACGAGTCTTTGGGAGGGTCTGTGGTTGATAATGTGAGATGTGATTAATAATGAGAGGAATGAGCATAAAGGCATATCAGCTACTCAATAGAGTGTCCCAGTGCTGCAGCATGAAGAATGTGAGGGAAAGGCAGATTCTGTTTGTAGGCTCCTAACCTGCATTGTGAGGAGATATCATATTTTGGCTGTGTGCACCAGGAAAGAGGCGTCACCAGGTCTTTTTTTTTTTTAAACGGGGGGTCAATATCAAGTGAGTCTTACCTGGACCATAGCATTCTGTTTGGCTGGTACTCTTTGATTCTTTTATTCCGATAATAGGGGCCAGAGTTATGCAAAGCCTGGTGTGCTAAAGTGAGTGCTTGAAGGTCATCCTTTTGCAGACTGGAAGCCACTGCAGTTTGATGAAAAAAGGTGAGGTAGGTGTACCCTTTTGAAGGTTGAAGAGCAGATGAACTGCAGCATTTTTTACTACCTGTAGGTAGAGAACTATGTATGGAGGTAGACCCAGCAAGGCATTGGCATAGTCCAATCTGGAGAGAATCATGGCTTGAACTACCATTTTGCAAACTTTCCATGGAAGAAGGGGTAGGAATGTTTTGAGTGTCCTTAGAATTCACATACGTTTCTGGCATCTGAATGGATCTGAGTCTTGAACGATACGTCTTTGTCAAGATAACTTTCAGAATCTTCGCTGCCTGAGTTGGCGGAGGGGGTAGGTCTATCCCTCGGCAAAGAGCCATACCAGCCCGGCTTGAGATTAGACCCTAACAGGATTTCAGTTTTATCCAGGTTGCATTGTAGTTGACTTTCCTTGAGCCAGCCTAAGAATGCTCTCATGCAGTCAGCTATGAACTCCTTGCTAGTGACTGAGTTATCCTCATAGGAGAATACCCACTGTGTATCATCGGAAAAAGAGACAATAGTGATGCAGAAACATTTTACCAAGAGGGCAAGTGGAGACACTTCTACATTAAGTAATGTTGGACTTACTGCAGAGCCTGGGGGTACTCCACATTTAAGTGGTTGCTTTTTGGAGAAATGTGGTTTTGTCCAGACAGGGGCACAGGGGAAGCCAAAGGTAGCAGAGCTCAAATGAGTGCAGAGGTTGGTTTGTATTTTGATAATTTTGTCTTCAAAGAAGTTGCTCAAATCCTGGAATTTATTAGG
This sequence comes from Pleurodeles waltl, assembly GCF_031143425.1. NCBI lineage: Eukaryota > Metazoa > Chordata > Amphibia > Caudata > Salamandridae > Pleurodeles > Pleurodeles waltl. The sequence continues at coordinate 765,740,616 of NC_090449.1, read as the reverse complement.
GGTAAGCATGACCTGGACAGCATGTGCTCTGACATCCATGATAAATATTAATCATGTGGGGAGATATGATCTATGGCAGATGCAATATTTGGTGTGAATGTGCTCTATGATGGGAGATGTGATCTCTGGAGTGACTTGTGGCTTGAAGTGGGAGATGTTACCTATAAAATGGTGGAAGAAGTGGACTGTGGTGGAAGGTTTTTTCTAATACTCTTTTTTTTCTTTTTAAATAGTTGCTGCAAAATGTGCCAGTTGGATAACTTTTGTCCTACATTTTATGATTGGTTTTCTTGAGATTTATGCTTTAAAGTATACCAATTAAAACATTTTTTTTCAAAATGTTCTCACATATAGAAACTCCTGTCCCCTACTTTTAATTTGCTTGCTGCAATCACACATTGACCCTAATCTTAAATTTTACCATACCATTTTTAGAATCCACCAGCCATCACAGGATATCTTACAACCTATTGTGAGGCAAGAGTATTGACACAATGAGAAAATTAAAAGCAAGGTCAGAACTGATTCAATTGATCCAGAGTTTTTGGAGTGAAGAACAACTACCACGATCCAGGGAAATCAGCAGGCACTATTAAACCTGCATTGCATTACATCCTGCTTCCAAGGTCTATATCATTTCCTAAAGGCCTTGTACCTGAGTTAAGTGCACAAGCGACTAATAAAGGGCCAATAATGTGGGAGGTTACAAACAACATAGCCTATGGAAGAAGGGCTATAAGTCAATTATAACACTTCACCCTCTAAGAGTAGAATGTTTGAAATTAAAAGGGAAGAAACAAAATAACAAGCATTGCAATATTACAACAAGAGGTCTAGACCAGCCATAAATGGCCCTGAGCACGCCTTTGTTTTTAGTACAGCTCCCAACATTCCAATGTTCTATATGGCCTTATAGTCCACCATAACGTGCTATGCCAGCTGTTGAAGGCTGATTGAGCAGTTTAGGCCCAAGTTGAAAGCAAGGGCCTATAACAAGGGACATTAGAACATGCTTTGAATTGCTGCTATAGCCTGCTATGCCAGGCTATAAGGGTATTAGACCATTTTAAAGTATGATGGCAGAATGTTCTATTTAAATATAGCAGCCTGGTGGGAGAAATAAGGGGTTTAGAACCCCTTGTGCCTTTCCATAGTCAGTACCTTTCACAACTCTTAATGTGTGTGTCTGACAGTTGTTTCCCTGTGTTGAAGGCCACAGCAGTATGTAAAAGCTGTAAAAGGAGGCAGAAGTCAGCTTCTCTACTCCCTTCACTCATCTAAACTGCTTTTCGTCATTTGGCATTGCCAGGAAAATTCATCCCTCCCTGCCTCTGAGGGCCCAGTGACACTGTGAGCTAAAGCAAGAGTGAGGTAGGAAGCCTGGCTGTGTGCCATTGACCACATGCTCTACCTCCCTCACTCAACAATCCACATATCCTGAAGAGGCAGAGGAGAGGGAGAGTTAGAGGCTGCAGATTAGGATACTGGAAAGTTGAAAGCTGCACGACTGTTGATAGCCCACTGCTGCACAACTGTCTTCAAGGGAGTTATCAACATTCAAGTATTAAAATAATATTTTAATAAACAGGCAGTGTGTTAGTTAACCATTGGTGAAATTGCTCAATAATTGTCTACATCACAATATAAAACTGACAGAAGCACTGTATACTGTGTGAACTGTGTACCACCATAATCAGCAGATTCAACCAACTTAAAATAAACTGACTTGCATTGTTCCAAATCCATTCACTATGGGCATTGGATGCTGTAGCCTCACAGGAAAGTCTTCATTTTTTACACAACAAGGGAGAAAACAAAAGTGAAAGAAAAGGAAATAAGTTATGGAGAGAGAATGTGTACTATACCTGTAATAGGCTGTGACCATTACAGCAGGACACACTGAAGCAAATCATGCTCAAGGTAGACCAAGCAGGTAAATAGCTGCCCAACGACACAGACGTAATGCCTGATGGAAAATATACTTAGCATTAGACAAAGTAAACAACAAATGAAAAAGACCACCAAGCGAAAATGAAAACAAACATCCTGCTCCTTCAAGGAACATTTCTTGGCCAAGACATAAACTGGAGTGTTTCAGCCTCATTTCTTTCATACTGTCATGTTTGGTCTTGTCAACACTCTAATTAAAATAATTAAGAAGGGCTATGTGAGTCTTCGTAAGACCTCATGTGTCTTCATAAGATTGAGTCTGAGCCAATCAAGTAAATCTTCACAAGACAAGATTTAAAGGAAAAAAATAGTTTATTCGCAATAAAGGTCATTAAAGAAGGCAAAATGTAGTTGGGGAATTTCTCAATAGTATACCGAAATAATGCAGGAGGGTCAGCATAAGGCCTACCTGCAAAGCAAATAGGCACCCAGAACTAAATTTAGATAAGGAAGAGGACTAATAGACTCTGCCTCCAAAGAAAAGACAGAAAAGACAGAAGAGACTAAGGTGGTCATTATGACCCTGGCAGTCCTCTGACCTCCAGGGCAAAGGTGGCGGTTTGACCGCCAACAGGCTGGCGGTGAAGACCGCCACTTTATGAGACGGCGGGTTGGCCTCTGCCAACCTGCCACATCTCCACTCATACCGCCAGGGTGGTTGAACCTGCCGGGCTGGAGATGAGCATCTCTGACCCTGCAGTCCACAGAAGACCACAGGCGGTATTAGGAGCCAACTTTCCACCAGGGTTTCTGTGGCAGTGGCACTGCCACGAAAACCCTGGCGGAAAGGCTACCTGTGACAAGGAATTTCTTCCCTGTCACCAGTGATGACTACCCCCCCCCCAGCAAGCACAATACCCCCCTCCAAGTATAGCGACCCCACCACTCCTCCAGGTACAGCACCGCCTCCCCTCGTAAATGCACGCAGACACCCACACGCACCACGCATTCACCTACACTTACATATATGCATTCACTTAAACGCATCCATACTTGCACCTCAGTACTCCTACACACCTTCAACCACACATGCACATACCCATCCAACCATGCGTGCACACACCCATCCAACCACGCATACATGCATGCACACACACCCATACCCATGCATACACGCACCCATACATACACGCATACAAACACGCATATACACACACAAACACCCACTCACACACACCATCCCCCACTCTCCCACCCCTCTCCCCTGTCGGCCAATCAATTTACTTGGTCCGGGGAAAAGGTTGTCCGGCAGGGAAGGGGAACGGGCGCTTCCACCTCTGGCAGCGCCCCATCATTAGGACACTGCAATGCCATATTATTGCACATAATACGGCAGGCAGTGTCCTTCTGGCGGGGCTGGTGGTGGATTCCCATGAGCCTCCGCCCACTAGCATGACTATTGCGGGGTTTCCGCCCAAAGTGTGGTGGAAATCCAGCAGTAGATGCAATATGGTGGGCGGAAGACCACCAGCCCTGGCGGTCTTCTGGCGGCCTGGCGGTCTTCTGGCGCCCGCGGCTTTGGCAGTCTTCAAGGAAGACCGCCAAGTCAAAATGAGGGCCTAAGTATAAATTGAATTCCCAAACTAGTACTGAGTCTGTTCAGCTTTAAAGCCCATGAAAGTCTGGCATATATTCTAAAAAAACATCAGTTTTATAGGGTTTTAGACAGAAAAGCAAGCCACACACATTTAGTTACTTCCAATGTCTGACAGGGATGGACTAGCAATGTATAGAATTAACCAGCAAGTGTTCAGATGCATTGGATACATTCAGTAAGATATTGCTAAAAATACTTACTTTACCTTATAATAATGAATAAAATGTGCATCGGAAGCAAAGTAAATGACATGCCATTTATCTAATACAGAAGTACAAACAACAGTTCAACTATTGCATAAACCCTAAGAAAGACTTGAGCAAAGGACATTAAAGTTAATGTATTAAATGTATTGATAAAGAGACAATGAGCTTGGCTACTATAAGAAATGGGGTTACTGGATGAGGGGGGGTGAAACCCTTCATAAGCAGCAATCACAATTCAGTTCAGGGTGAAGTCATAAGCAAACCCTAAATTAACCTGTGCTCCACCCTCAGGTGGCTCAGCATAGAGCAATCAGACTTAACTCAGTGGCAATGTGTAAAGTATTTGTGCAATACATCAAACAGTAACACGGTTAAAACACATGAAAGGAGACCAGAAAAACAGTGATTTTCAATAAAAAATCAAGACCAAAACCACAAAAATCCAATTAGAAGAACTAGAGATATTCAATTTCAAAGATTATAGAGAAAATAGCTCTAAAAGTCATAAAGCATCAACTGTAGATGTCTGGCCGTACTAAAGCAGGGTAAAGTCACAAGTCCAGACCGACCATGATGGAATGCAAGCTGACTGCAGGGACCCAGTTAGGCCTGCTGAGCAAAGTACCTTCAATCCTGATTTGCAGAGAGTTGAATGGATCAGTGTCAAAGTTGTGGCAAGCAGCCAAATTGAAGAGTCAGTTCTGAGATGTGACAAGGCTGCAGTGCAAGGTCCTGTTGCGTCATTTTTGAGGATCCTATTGATTTCAATGCAAAGTCTGGAGTTGGGGATGCGTTGCGCATTTGAGGAGAAGAGTCTGTTCTGAGGAGCTGCAAGGCTGCGATGCTGAGCCTGCATCGTCGTCGAGGCTGAGGTTGATGAGGGATGCAATGGCCTTTGCCAGGGATGCATTGCATAGTCTGGTTTCTGATGTGGTGATGGGCTGCAATGCTATATGAGAGTCTCTGTGGTGGTTCAGATCCATGTAGCAGTAGAGTAGATGTCTAGGTTCCACTGACTGGCAGAGCACCTTTAGGCTGACCTCAAAGGGTCTAGGACTGGGCTGGCACCAGTTGTCAGGGTAGATTCACAGATGGCAGTCCAGGTGCAGTTGCAAGGTTGTTGGAAGCCTCTTATGTTCCTGAAGCTTTAGATTAGAAGGCCAGCCAACTAGTCCTTGGAGTCTTTCTGGGCTGAACAAACGCAGTTCCAGTCCTTCTCACCCATCCAAGAGGGCAGCAGGCAGTAGGTCAGCACAACAAGGCAGGCACACAGCACAGGCAGTAGTCTAGCAGGGTAACCGACTTGCAGGGTGGCAGTCCTTCAGCAGCTAGCAGTCCTTCACTCTGGCAGAGTATCCACAGATCCAGAAGCATATTGAAGAGTTGGCACCTGAGGTCTCCTTTTCAGACCCTAGTGCCCTGGTTCTGGAAAGTGGGAGAAGCTTCCAGACAGTGGCTTTGAAGTGCATGGAATTTCCTTCTTCCAAGCTGGCTGCAGTGTCAATGTGAGGTTGCTAGGCACTTCCTGTGAAGGCAGAGCACAAGCTCTTCAGTTGCAAGTGGGGCTGTACTCAGATCTACCCCCTCCAAACACCTGACACCAGATGGCCCATTCCGGCACACCTAATCCCTCTATTGTGTGACAGTCTGGGAGGAATTCACAAAGTCTGTCAGTTGCACCCAGTCATGTGACTCAAGACTGGCTAAGACACAGAAGGGCATTTTCAAAACTAATACAAATTTTACTTTACCATTAAAGATGGTTTATCATTACAATTTCATAGGCACCAAATATGACTGGCTACCTGCTCCCAATTGGAAATTACAGCTCATTAAATGTAATAAGGTAACTCCAATGTTATCCTATGGTAATGGCAGGCCTCACAGTAGTGGAAAACAAAAATCTGGAGTTTTTCACTACCAAGACATGTAAAACATAAAAGCACATGTCTAACCTTTTAATTATGCAGCATCCTGCCCTATGGACTACTGAGGGCCTGGCGGCTTGGGGCTGACATATATAATAAAAGGGTAGTTTAATGCTTGGCAAGGGAGTTTCAAGGCCAAGTCGACATAGCAGTTACAACCTGCCTTCAGGCTGCAGTGGTGCTACTTACGCAGATGGCACAATAGGTGCTGCAGGCCCAATGGTACCATTTAATTTACAGTCCCTAGATATATGGTATACCACTCTCCAAGAGGCTTATAAGTAAAATAAATATGGCAATTGGATATGAGCCAGTTAAGCACATGCACTTTAGACTAGTTAGCAGTGGTAAATTGCAGAGTCCCATAGCCAGCAAAAACAAATTCAGCAAAAATATAGTAGGATGAAGATAAAGTTTTGGGGTGACCCAACAGCCAGGGTTAGGTCCAACAGCTTCTATTTCACCGAGTTTCTGTAATGAAAAAGCACACAAAAACATGCATGTAGAGAAGGCTTGTTCACATAAAATAAAAGTGGGAAAAAAATCTGTAAACAAGAACAAATGTCAATGGTGCTGGCTTTGGCCTAGTCATGCTAACCTAAGCACATCTAGAGTAAGCATTAGTCATTAGTTTTAATTTTGTAAATGTGCTTCTACACTTTTTTGACAATTCCTTACAACAGGTCACTAAATCCTCAAGGAACCTTAATAAGTCTATCACAAGTATTTCAATAGACCATTAAATATTTGAAACTTTTTGTTACAGGGAGTCTGCTTTTGCAGTACTGTGCCTTGGGACAACAGAAATTCAGAATGCAGGGGCTGCCAAATCAGTACTGCTATACCAAAATACCTGAGTAGCTCACAGTGCCTTACTTGCCCTCCTAACCTTACAGAGTGACAAGTAGTTGTGCAACCCAAAAGGCATGATACTCTAGCCCCCTTCTCTGGGAATAGTGTAAAACAGCTCAATCCTTTTCATACATTATCTCAGTCATACATATCCATAGCAACAGTAAAAAAGACACATTAAAAGTGCACAATACATTTATTGCAAATAACAGTCTATTATGAAGGAAATTAGATCTGATTGCAATACTGGCAATAATTATAAAAATCAGAATATCAGTTAGAAAACTGTACAACACAAATAGTGCCACCATAATGCAAATCTAGTGGTCTGAGCCTACCCTGTAATTGTATGTGCAGTATGGCTATTATTATTATTTATGATCGCTGGTAATGAAGAACCCCATACTTCTGTTTGCATAGTCAAGTGGTCCTCAGTGGGAAGTGTAAACCCAATTTACACCAGCTGCATGCCCCAGGGAGAATCTGTTCCCCAGATGTGTCAGCTCTGCTAGAATCCTCCTCTATAAAAAATAACACTGCGGAACCTAACTTATAACGTTCGGTTGATACAGTGAAAAGCTACTGTTATGTCTATTGAAGCCTGAGACCGATTGCTTAACTGACAGAAAACAATACCTCGCACTTGTGCCCACTGAGCAGTCAAAGAATATACAGACAGGATCCCATGAAAGTGGCTGCACAGTAAGTGAAATTACAGTATGTTTCAAAACAATGGCACAAAAGAAAAAATATGCAATGTTCTACAATGCAAGGCAAAGACATTGTGATTTCTAGAGTGCTGAGAAATGAGGCATAAGTATAGTGAGTCCATGCACAGGCCTCATGACATCTTAAAGAACGTGTGGTACATTTAACCTTGGGCATCTGTTCAGGTTGTTTCTCTTCATGAATTTCAGCTTGAGGAATATTGAAAAGCTTCAGCTATTTGATTTTAATAATATTTTTGGCAAACTGTACTGATTTACTAAAATCCAGCACATAGGTTGGGCTTTTAATATTTGTACTGGGATTTAGTATTTTTTGAAGTCGGGGAATGTTTGATTTTGATGCATAGTCTTTTGGCTACCCTCGCACGTGAGTTTTTGATCCCTCCTGGGTTCATTCTATGACCGAGGTGAAGATGTTTTGCTGAATTATGAAAACTATATCCTGTAAGTTTCATCCTTATCACGCTTAGCTTTTCTTCTACCATTGACCCAACTGAGATTAAAAACATTGCCATCAGTGTGCATTTATTGACAATTGCTAGGTGCAAGCAAGGGACACTTTGCAGTTGCAGAGATATTGGAAGATGTTTGTGGGATATATCATAAGTGAACTATAACTAAGAAAATGAAATGGGTTTTTATTATTATGTGGATTTTTTCAAACCCACATAAACTCTTCTCTAAACTTTACAAATGTTTGCAACATTAGAGTAAGAGTAAACATATACCCCACCCACAAATGTATACCCTTTGCAATTTTTTTATTTGAGTGGAGTTAGAATAGTACATTTTGTCTCCACCCACCCATTTAGACATTTCTCACCATGTTTGGGGCATTGGAGTTAAAATAGATAATCTTATCCCTTTATAATAATCAATTTCCTAAATATTTGTTAGACTGGAGATAGAATATACCTTGTTTCCCCAATGTATTTAGGGCTAGAGATAGAACACTAAGGGGGGGGTGCATTACGAGTTTGGCAGTCCCAATGTGCGACCTCCAAACTCGTGGGAAGGACGCCACAGCCATGGCGGTGGATTCCCCCGCCCTATTACGATGTTCCAACCGGTCTGACTCGCAGAAACATTGTACTAGAGGGTTCCGCCTGTCAGACCGGTGGAAAAAGTACTACGATATAGCACTAGGCTCCCTTAAAGTAGACCAGTGCTATCTCGTAGCACGGGGCGACCAGCACCCTGGGTATGCACACTGTCTGCCAACTGTGCTGGGCAGGGGCCCCCCTGCACTACCTTTCTGCCAGCCTTTTCATGGTGGCCTCTACGTCATGAAAAGGCTGGCGGAAAGGGGGTTGTAATCACCATTGCTGAGTTCAGCACCGCCATGGCTGATTACAAGCCCAACTGCCGTCATGGTGTCGGGATCCATGTTCCCAGCAAGGACGGTAGTCTTTTGGTGGTTTGACTGCCAAAGTTGGAATTTGGTGGTCGGACCATCAATGCCACAGCGATTTGACTGCCATTGCGAGTATTGCGGTCTGAAGACCACCAGACTTGAAATGAGGCCCTAAGTCATGCTCTTCCAATTTATGCACTTTTCTCAATGTTAGTGAGACTGGAGTTTGAATAGTAAATTTTACCTCTTTAATTTACACATGTTCTTAACCTGTTATTGACCTGAGTTTGAATAGTACATTTCACTCCTTTGATTTACGTACTTTCCCACAGGTTAGTAGAACAGGATTTAAAACAGTAAATATCAGCCTCTTATTATTGGAATGGAGTTCTAATAGTAAATCTCCACCCTTGTTCTATGCACTTTCTCAGTGCTTGTAGTTAGAAAAGTGAATCTCACCCCTTCAGTCTCACAAATATTGAGGAAAGTGCATAATGGAGTTAGAATGATAAATAACACCATACTAAATGAATACACTTCACTAAATATTTTTAAACTGGAATTGCAGTAGTAAATACAACCTCTTTTATTTATTCTCTCTTCCCAATTTCAGTTCGATTGGAGGTAGAATAGTACTTTTGGGTCACTATGTAAACACTTTCTACATAGGTTGGCTGCTCTGGATTTAGACTAAAATTTTAACTTCTCCAAGGTGTGCAGTTTCACCACTCTTCTTGAATTTTTTATAATATACTATGTTACAACCTTATAATTTTACTTTTTTTTGTTAGATCTGATTAGTTTGGTTTGTGCTTTATATAGAATATAGCATATACTTACGGACTCTATATATATAAATATATATATATTTTAGGTATAATTTCTAAGTATGGAATATATTTTAAGATATTGTTATTAAATAGGTTATATTTATTATAAATGATACATTTAAATATTGTTTCATTAATATAGTCTCTGGTATATGTGTGTGTATGTATATATATATATATATATATATATATATATATATATATATATATATATTTAATCCACAGTGATGAGAGCCCACTCATCGCTCAGTGGCACCAAACCAAGCAAGATAATCAATGAATCGGCCCGATGAAGAATTATAAAAAACAAATAGCCTCAGTCCAAAAAAGTGCCCATGTGTTTAATGAAATTGTGATGCAGAGTTTCTGCTGTCAAAACAGAAAATTTCTACGTGTTTCGTTTGACACCTTCTACTGGACATTTCCACCCCACAATGCCATCTCTACAAATACATTTACTAGTCCCTCATCAGTGTTAGTGACTGAGTGATACCTATGCAATTGGCGGCCATCTTGTAACGTTTCAAATGTTACGATGCATAATCAAATAACATACATTCCCCGTCAATTCAGTCCAAACGGGAAAATGTCATCCTAATGACATATTGATCTCAATATTCAATTCTGCATTGTATAATGTCCAAAAGAGGAGTATATCGCTGCTTCAATTAGGTCTAAATACATCATGATCATATTGAAACGATCAAGCTGATTATCTCATGCTGTTAAAGTGACGTGCATCTTCAAGCTTCAAAATGATTTCAATAGTTAATGAAACAGTACTATTGAATGTAAAAGTGTGAATCAATAAAGAGGTATTTCATTATTATGCTAAAACATATATAACATAATTGTCCATATATATATCCTGAATGAGGAATAAAATGACCCACATTTGTTGAGACCCCCAGCTAATGAAAATAGTAACTATAGCACTACTCATAAATGTGCACATATTGATCACAATTTGAAAGATATATCATGATTCCATTCAAACTTATATATGCATGATTATCAGCAAACAATCTATGTAAAATACTGCACAAATGATGATATAACTTCATTGTTGATTTGTTGTCTCAATTGTCAAATATCAAGTATATGCTGTAATTCTAAAAATATTTCTCAAAGCATTTCCATCAATGTGGCATATAATACACATATATGACTTAAATACTATTCTATATTTCCCCAGATCATTCAAAGTTGTAATCTCCAATCTGTGGCTAAAAATCAAAAATTCAAAAATTACACGGGACAAAAGGCAATTAGGGCAATGACGTATTTGTGCAACATAAGCATCTACTCATGTTTTAGAGTTCATATCTTAACATATATATATATAATCTATGGATAAAAATGTAGGCTTATCTATCTTTGCATTATTACATCTCAAATAACATTTAACATCATTTAGGTTTCTAAATCTGTATTCAGATATGAATCCTGTCCACCTAATGGGTGCAGACTAAAATCGTCCTATTTGATTTAGGGCATTCAGCTAAAGATAGCCCATTGTATATCATAAAGATTATATGCTCATTATTGATCCGCACATCGACAATAGTGAGCCTCCAAAACATTGTATTAAAAAACTAAGGCCTATATTGGCAGGGTTAGTAAAGTTTTTTTTCGTGTATCATGTAAAGATAAGCAAATGCCTAAAGTGTCAGGTGCAAAAAGTGAAACAAGTGATTTAAAAGAGCATGAGATGGATACTAAACAAACCTAACAGAGCAAACAATTTTATGAACAAAACTCCCTTATATATCCTATCTTCCTCATGGGGGATATTATCTACTTGTTTTTTTAATGTAACTCATCAATACTATAATAAAGCACTGTCAGTAGTCTTTACTTAATCTGACAACCATCTGGAAGACTCAAAGGATTTAAAAAGATGTATGTACATAACAGCAACTAGATATGAATCTGCCCTGTTCCATAAATCAAGTATGTATCATTGATTGTTAATAAATGTACATGTAATTCAGCATCCAGATTATGTCCCCAAGGGTTCTCTGACCCTAAAAATAGTATCATTTTGGATTCCATTTGTCTTAATTCTGATATTCTATCACCTGATCTGGGACCTAGTCTGATGGACTTGATTCCATAGAAGCTCAGAGAGCTATAATCTCCTCCATGGATTTCCCAAAAATGTTTAGCTAGGATATAAGAGCGATCCGATTTTTAATAGCTCTGTAATGTTGTAAAAACTGGATCTTAAGTTTGTGAATAGTGCTGCCTACATATTTCCTCTGGCAGCCACATTCAATCACATAAACAACATATTCTGTTTCACACGTGATGCGTTCTTTTATCTCCTGTTGGACTTTTTGCCTTACACAGGGTCATCCCCAGTCTTTTTGCCTCCTTCCTCCTGGTTTTTCTGACCTCTCACTGTTGGCTCTAGGACTCTGAGCACTTTATCACTGCTGACCAGTGCTAAAGTGCAGGTGCTCTCCCATCTAAAGTTGGTATGATTGGCTTATACCTAATTGGCATATTTAATTTACCTATAAGTCCCTTGTACAGTGGTATCTCTATACCCAGGGCCTGTAAATTAAATACTACTAGTGGGCCTGCAGCGCTGCTTGCGCCACCCACTGAAGTAGACTTTCAAACCTGTCTCAGGCCTGCTAGCGCAGGGCCTGTGTGTGCAGTTTTCTGCCACAGGGACCTGGCATGTAAATTTACTTGCCAGGCCCGGAACTCCCCTTTTACTACATGTAAGTCACCCCTAAGGTACGCCCTAGCTAGCCCTATGGGCAGGGTGCCATTTATGTAGAAAGGCAGGACATGTGCCAAGTTGCGTGGCCTGTCCTGGTAGTGACAAACAGCCTAACTGGTGTCTCACTGCTGTGAGTGCTGCCTTCTCATAGGATTGCATTAGAAATGCCCTGCCTTATGTGTAAGGGGTATTGTCTGATTTATGAGGGGTAGCGTAGGCGTGTTTGGTATGCTTGTGATGGTGATAATAAATGCTGCTTACTGGTGTGGGTGTATTTTTATTACTATCACAGAAATGCCACTTCTAGAAAGTGCGCATTTATCTGTGCTTATGACTCTGGTGTTTTGCAGCTTGACTCCAATCCACGTCTGGGCAGAGTGACAGTTGGGGCTTTGTGCATACTTTTCAGACAGCCTGTACACAGGGAGGGTGGAGGTGTCACAGAGGTGCATCTGCATACTGAATAGTCTTCCTGGGCTGAGAGAAGGGAGAGGCGGGGCACATCTACATTTGTAAAGACTGTGCCCTGGCCTCACACAATAGGGTTGTTAACCCCCCACTGATGTTTGGAGCCTGTGCTAAAAGGAGAGAGGGGCACTCCCAGCACCAGTTGTAACTGGCTGGAACCTCCTCTCCCTACCATTGTAAAACACTGTAAGAACTGACTATAAGTACAGGGGAATTTTCCCCACAATTTGGAGACTCTTGGAATCATCTTGGAACTGGACACCAAAGGCTGAAAGGACTCACCAAGAACCGCCATGGACTGCTGCTGCTGTGCTGACCTGTGACCTTCCTGGTCACTGTGAAGGACTTCCCACTTGCTGCCTTTCCCTTGTGCTGGCCTGTAGCTGGGCCCTCCACCTGAGGACCTTGTCTTAAGATTCTGCTCCCCAGGGGCAGGGTGCTGTGGCCCCTGACCCCTGCATCCATTTCTTCATGAGGGGTGCTTCTCCGTGGTTGCGGCTGCCATAGCGCTGATTGCAGCGTGCTTATGGAGCCTTGGGAGCTCGTAGGCTCCTTGCTGCATTGTGCCCCTTTAAATAGGATCACCGCAGCGGCCCGGGAAGCTGGAAGAACACTCGTGCACCGCATCGGGTGCAGGCGAGTGTCTGCTCGGGCCCTAGGAGTGGTCTGATCTTCTTGTGGCTTCACGGCAGGACCAGGGGAAGGCTCGGGGAGTGTCCCCTTCCCCCGGCCTCTGCGTTAGGAGCAGGACGCTCCTTTTCTGCTGTTAGGTAAAACTGGCATTATTGTGGGCCCCCCCCTTGGTGAAAGGGCCAGTGGAGGCCCAGGGGGGGCCCCAGAGATCGCAGCTCCCAGAAGGGGCCTGTCATTAAACCGGAGGAGGTGTGTGGTGCCCCCCTCCTGCCCTAAGTTGTTTTTGCTGGCTTTGGCCCTCCTCGTGAGGGCTGGTTGAGGCCCTGGGGGCCCCAGTAATCACGGTCCCCGGAGGGGCTGTCTATAAAAGAGAGGAGGTGCATGTCGCCCTCCTGACCCCAGAGTATAAGGGAGGCCCCCGTTTTGCACATAGGAGCGCCGGGGCCCCATTGTTTGCCTTCTAGGCACTGGAGGTGCCTTCATCCAACCAGGTACTGTTTAAAGGACCAATATAGTTGCAATCCAAAGTTCTTTCAACAGACTTTTGTTTGATTCATGTATTACCTACCTGCGTTTGATGTTTTTACATATGTGTATGCAAATGTTTCTTTTATGGACATGCTTGCTAATATGTTTTTCTAATGTTCCTACTATGGGCATTTTATGATATTCTTATGACAAGTGCTGTGATGTAATAACGTGTTTTCCTGACTACTGCTTATGTTGCAGAATACTGAGTAACCTGTGTGTTATGTGTGACTACTGCTAGGTTGCAGAGTAACTAATGTGTAACGTTCTGACAACTGCTAAGGTAGCAGGATAGTACTGATATGTGATGTTTGGTCTGATAATTGCCTTGTGTAAAATACAGTATATTTTCATATAATCTGGTGTTGTGTTTCCTTTGTGGTGGGGATATTGCGTCACATGTGTTGTGTGTGTTGTGCAAACGCTTTACACATTGCCTCCAGGTTAAGCCTGACTGCTCGTGCCAAGCTACCAATGGGGTGAGCAGGCGTTATCTTGGACGTGTAACTCCCTTGCCCTGACTAGAGCGGGTAAGTTCTGCCTGGCTGAGGTGCATACCCTAGCCAACCAGAAACCCCATTTCTAACATCTCCCATTTCTTGCCATCAATTGTGTGAAAGCTCTGCATATTTTCTGCATATTTGCATGCCTTGCAGTGACCACATTTCCAAAAGCCTAAACTGTTTTTGGTCAACCACATCAATTTATTTTTACTGTCAATCGGATTGAATAGACTCTTAGTTAAATGATCTCCTAACGACTGAGTCTTTCGATATGTAATTTGCAGATGTTGACCAATCATTTCTTTTATATGTCGATCATGTTGGAGCACATGCCAATTTTGCTGCAAGATATTCCTAAATCCGGCATGCTGATGATTAAATTCCAAGAACAGTCTTGGTGGAGATGTGTGTACGTTGCTTTGATCATCTATTGGCTGATTTTTAAAAAGTAGTTCCTCGTTTTATTGCTTATCCTATTATATGCATCAATCAGAATTTTATGTGGATATACCCTTCTTCTAAATCTCTGGGTCATCATTGAAATTTCCTTTTCAAAGCTCGCATCATCCAAGCATATCCTGTGAACCCGCAGGAATTGACTGTAGGGTATGCTCCATTTTAGTGCTTCAGGGTGTCCACTGTTGCCATGTAGTATAGAATTACAAGCAGTAGGTTTTCGATAGACTGCAGTTTCCAGTTTGTCATTGTTCACTTCAAGTACAACATCTAGAAATTCAATTGTGTTCCTACTCCACTTTGTCTCCAATTGAATTTTAAATTTGTTACTGTTCAACACATTGATATATTCTTGCAGAGCTTCCTCATTACCATCCCATATGACAAACAGGTCATCGATATAGCTGAACTACAATATCACCTTTTCGGTGTAGCTGCTGTACGCATCTGACCAAGCTATTTCTTTTTCTCACCATCCCATATAAAGGTTTGCATAGGTGGGAGCAAAAGAAGGCCCCATTGCTGTACCTTGCTTTTGAAGATAATATTCATTATTGAATAAGAAGACATTGTGAATGAGACAAAACAACAACATGGACATAAGCATCTCAGTGTGTTGGAGAAATTCTTTGGGTCGTGTCTTCAGAAAGTACCTACAGGACTCAAGACTATATTGATGTTTGATAGAGGTATATAATGAGGCTACATCCATAATGACCATCAAATAGTCCTTTTGCCAGGGAATGTTGTGTATTTTTGTGAATGTTGTGTAATATGATGCTAACTCAGTGACAAAAGGACATAGAAAGAGATCCAAAAATCTAGAGGTACTTTCCAACAAAGAATTGTTCATGCTGACTACTGGTCTGCCTGGTGGATGTTGTTTACTTTTGTGAATTTTCAGTAAAAAGTAGACACACTGAACTTTTGGACAATCTATTTTTAAATACAAATATTCCTCCTGTTCTATGAGTTGTTCTGTGAACCATTGTGCCAGCATTTGATGATAGATTTTTTGTTATAAAGGAGTAGAATTGGTTTGTATCTTCTCATAATGATCCTCATTGGTCAATTGTCATCAAGCCTCTTTCACATAGTCCACTACATCCACGATGACAATATTGCCACCCTTATCAGAGGGCTTGATGATGATGGATTTGTTACATTTTAATTGAGTAAGATCCTGCTAATCCTGCAACGTAAAATTTGATGATCTCATGTAGTTCTTTTGAGGATTTATCAGCAATTTATCAATGTCTTCTACTACCAGTTCATGAAAAGTATCAATAAGGTTTCCACTTGGTATCATAGGATTGAACTTACTGGGAGGTTTTAAAGAACTAGTTGTATGAAGATTGGTTGTGAATCCCATCCTAGTAACTTTCGTGATGATATGATTATTACTGACTTGTGTTCTTTGATTATCTGCAGAGTTTTCATCCCCTAGATCACTGATTGTAATTAGATAAGGGGCATCATCAATAGTGAATCCTGAGAGATGGACATTACTCATTTGAGAACCTGATCTGGGTGCTGGGGTTTTCAAGGCAAAGTGTTTTAGTAGGCGTAACTTTCGAACCCATTTGTACAATTTAATGCGTGTCTTGGCATAATCCCAGTTGACAATGGGGCAAAAGGTGAGTCCTAAATTCTAAATCCGTTCTTGATTAGTAGTTAAAGTTATTTTGGAGATGTTGACAATAATGCTGGTGTTGCTCAGACCAAAGTCTGAGCTAGATCTATGGCTGATCTTTGTATTTGTTGTCTTTCCCTCTTCCCTCACATTGTCTTGTGCCTCCACGACCTTGCCCTCTGCTTCTGCCAGTGTGTGTGTGTGTGTGTATATATATATATATATATATATATATATAGATATAGATATATATATATATATATATATATATATATATATATATACACACACACATATATGTACATATATATTTTGATTAAAATTATTCTATGTACTTTCTATTTTGAGCGAAAATATAGAAAAATTAGAATGTAGTATTTTAAATTAAATAACTATTTTAGTAACAAAATAAAGTATGCTACATTGTTTTACTTTGGAGCTATAGCTTGCATGAACAACATTAATTCCATGCATATATATGATATTTTTGTATTGGATATTTTAAGTGTAACTTCATTTCTAAGATGTTATACATTTGTAATCCATATAATGGTAATATATATTTGTGTGCTTACTATATTGTTTCTGCCAATATCATAGATAGTATTGACATTTACATTATAGGTATCTAAAGTTAATATTTTGATGCAGATATCTAAAACAATATTTAAGAATATTGATATTCTTGTGGTGATATTTTTACATACAATCATGCCACAATATTAGCTTTCTGCAGCTTTTTATTGATTTCATCAGATCCACATGCATGCAATTTCTGATACTGTCTGTACAATATTCCATAAAGGAACTCATGTTATGATGTTACTCTATTAATGTGGCCAACGGGGTACTTTTCTTAACGCATTGTTTTTAACACTGTTGCCTATGGACTAGATACTCATTTATCAAAGCCTGGATGAATACGTGGTGGAGGCTAGTCATTAGATTTAGATTTAGATTTGATCACAAATACTCATCACTTATGTGACTTAATATCAGGGCCAACCATGTTTCATCAATGTAAAATTTCGTGAACAATCTTCAGGCTTTGCCGAGAAGCTGAAGATTTCTGGGAACTACAATCCCCCAGTAGCCAATACTTTGTCAGACTGGAATCGTCTAAATTCTGTCTACTGAGTAAGATTGTGAGGTGCTTCAGTGGGGCACCTTCTTCATTACCATATCATCTGCTTTCCTCTTCCCAGTCAGCATTTCAGCAAGTGTCCTTACTCAGACAGAAAACCATCATCCCTGTGATTGGTTGTCAAAACAGATTTTTTAAAGCACCTCAGTTTCCTTTAAAGGAAACAAGGCTGCTTTGAAAAAAAAACAATGCTTTCAGTGTGCGTTGGCAGAGGTCCCATGGACTTTTGCCTACTCCTTCCTTTTTTCAGTGTACACCACCCCATTGTTGGAGTCTAAAACTTTTGTAAATGGTTTGCAACCGGAAGTCCAGTTGTTAACCATTTATACATGTTACCAAATTACAGTTCAGAAGGGATTCCCACAACATGTCCCTTTCCAAAATGCAATGCAGTAACTATTTGGATTCACAGTTTAGGAGCTTGCAAAAGTTTACAGGCTATTAAAATTGGATTTGTACATTAGGAGAACCTATTTGCGGGTGCAATTTTACGAATCTGAGTGTGCACCACTCCAAAAGAGTTCAGTGCATCTGACCCTTAGTTTGGTAAATCCTCAAATGTTAGGGCGGGGATGAGATAGGCAGATGAGCTAGTAATTAATTTTGAATCTAGACGTCCTAGTCCAATTGCTTAGATCCTGCCTTCTCTCACCTTGAGCCTTTCTCTCTCCTTGCTATTACTGGATGTGAAGGTAAAGCTAAGTTTGGTGGGGCTAAGGAGGTAACCAATGAAAAATAAGCTTTTAAGGGAGCAGTGTTCATAGCCTGTCTTTGATTTAGAACACTGACTCAAAGAATTGGACTGGGACAAGGAAGTCTAGATTTATTATAATAAGAATGACTGATAAGTAACTAAAACAGTCTCAGTTCCCTGCAACCTAAATTGCATATTAACCAAGGGTATTCTCAGGCCACGAAGAAGATAAAAATACTTCCTTTCTGAGGCCTTCCATATGTGACTTAATAGAAGCTCTATTGAACCACACACAATTTTGTTAGGTTTCATTAGTTTTAGTTTAAATTAAGTTATGTATTTTACCATAAAGTGCTGCAAACGTTAATAAAACACCAAAGTAAGTTAATTTGTATTTAATTTTCATTTTCAAGAAAGAATCAATGTCTTAGGTTTTGGAGACATATGTGTGATGGTACAAAATAATTCTTGTTTTTTTCTGTTGCTACAGTTGCTTAATAAAAGATTTCGAGAAGCGGCCAACAGTGTGTGACCTTTTACAGCACCCATTCGTTAAGCAGATTGAAGGCAAAGAAAAAGCCATACAAAAACAACTCATGCAGTTCATTGATGTCCACCAGCAAATGGGAATAACGGAAAAGAAAAGGTACCGTTCTGCATAAACTGTGAAATGTACCATTTCCTAAATGGAAGGTAAATTTCCCAAATTGGAAATATTAATTAGGCACTAACAGCACTTGCAGCTACAAATAGCAAGAATATAATTATCCCGGCTGGGTCGGATAAAAAGGGGCCTCATTTAGAGATTAGGGACAAACAGAAAATTCTCCAGTTTCTGAAGGACACATTAAGGCCCACATTTATTAAGCCTTTGGTTCACCTTTGCATCATGCAGGGCAGAGCAAAGGCTTAGTTGGAATTTACAAAGCCACCCAAGGTCTGAATTGTGTGGCTTTGTAAAGACATGTAACGCAGTGCAGCAGTTTCTGCTGCATTGTGTTACATTTCTTTGTGTTAGACATTCCATGTGCGAAGCAGATTTGTTCCCGTGCATCTACCAATGGAGTTCATGCAATTCCTGAATTACTCAACTTTGTAAAGCTGGAATTTTGTGAAATGGGTACCCTTACCACAGAGAGGCCTTACAAGGAGAACAGTCTTTTTATTCCTTGTTATTAGTTTTTTCTATGAGTGAAAGAGGAAAATGCCTTTTTATTGTTTTGTGCATGAAGGTATCACTCCCTGCACAAAAACAATCCTGCCTGTAAAGTAGGCACCCTTGCTGCCTGCATTGTGCAAGGGTGTCTTCATTTGTGAATAGCAACCTCAAATGCACCAGCTGAAGAATGAAGAGCTGAAGAGTGCCATACCTCAGCAGATATGGAGTTCTTTCCCATTAATGCAGTGCAGCGATTTTGCTCGCTGCCCTGTGTTGTGGGAAGATTGATAAATATGCCCCTAATCACAGTTTAGAGAGAGTAGAGCCTGAAGACATAATTTCCTCCACTTTAGGGACAGTATTGTGAAGGAAATTCAACTAGTTGTTTCTATTCCATATTTAGATTACCCTCCATAAATTGGAGGATTCTCAGTTCCCTCCCAACTCTAAATGAGATCTGTTGGACTTTTTTGCTTATGCAGGGTCATCCCCAATCTTTTTGCCTCCTGCCTCCTATTTTCTCTGACCTGTTGCTGTTGGATTTGAAACTCTGAGCACTTTACCGCTGCTAACCAGTGCTAAAGTGCATTTGCTCTCTGTGTAAAATTGTATGCAATTGGTTTATCCATGATTGGCATATTTGATTTACTAGTAAGTCTCTAGTAAAGTGCACTAGAGGTGCCAGGGCCTGTAAATCAAATGCTACTAGTCGGCCTGCAGCACTGGTTGTGCCACCCACATGAGTAGCTCTGTAATCATGTCTCAGACCTGTCACTGCAATGTCTGTGTGTGCAGTTTTAACTGTAAATTCTACTTGGCAAGTGTACCCACTTGCCAGGCCCAAACCTTATCTTTTCTTACATGTAAGGCACCCTTAAGGTAGGCCCTAGGTAGCCCCAAGGGCAGGGTGCAGTGTATGGTTAAGGTAGGACACATAGTAATGTGTTTTATATGTCCTGACAGTGCAATATTGCTAAATTCGTTTTTCACTGTTGCATGCCTGTCCCTCTCATAGATTAACATGAGGGCTACCTTTAAATCTGATTAAAGTGTAGATTCCCTTTGGGAGCGGATGGACATGTGGAGTTTGGGGTCTTTGAGCTCACAATTAAAAAATACATCTTTTAGTAAGATTGTGCGTTTGAAAATGCCACTTTTAGAAAGTGGGCATTTTATTGCTTATACCATTTCTGTAACTCTGCCTTTTTGAGGATTTCCTGTCTGGGTCAGTTTGCCAGTTGGGCTGGTTGCACAGAGACACAAAAGGAGCTGGGGTGTAGTCTGCATTTCCTGATGAGCCACCTGTGCTAGGAGGGAGGGGAGTAGTGGTCAGTTACACCGGAAAGGACTGTGCCTGTCCTCACACAATGCAGTCTCCAACCCCCTGGTGAGTGTCTGGGGCCTGGCCTGGGTAAGGCAGGATTTCACATTCAAAAGAGACTTTACTTTGAAGTAGGACTACTTCAAAGGAGAAATTGGGTATAAGAAGGGCACCCAAAACCACAGACTTTAGAAACACTTCTGGAACCAAGAGGAACCTCTGCCTGGAGAAGAGCTGAATAGCTGAGGAAGAAGAGCTGCCCTGCCTGTGACTGTGCTTTGTGGAGCTTTCCTGCAGTTGCTGCTTCTGCCAGAGTAAGAGGGCAAAGACTGGACTTTGTGTGCCTTCATCTTGAGAAGAAACCTCCAAGGTCTTGATCTAGACCTTGCCTCCTGTTGTTTGAAGTCTCAGGGACAGCAAAGACTTCTCTCTGCCAGCATCTGGAGTCTCTGGAGAGACTCCTACTCTGCCCTGTGGTGCCCATCCAGTTCCTGGGACCCTGAAAGGAGAAGCTGGCAGCCTAAAGACAAGGAAATCCACGCACAGAGCGCCGTGCAGGGAAAAGATTGATGCGACTCCGATCTGCGGCTGAGAAAAATGACACGCTGCCGGCTCTGCAGCTGAGAAACGACGCTCGCAGGAAACGGGACTGAAGAATTGACGCACGGAGCAGGATAAACGATGCGTAGCATCGCTGATGGAGGCTGGGAGATCACAACCTGCACTGCGGGGTTTTCAGATCATTGTGCGGCTGGATTTCCGACTCGCATCCATCTGTGCAGGGTTATTTTTGACGCACGCCTGCCCGTGCGGGGTTATTTTTGATGCGCACCAGGTACAATTTCACGCTAGCAACGCTAGTTTGTGTTTAAAACTACTTAAAGACTCTTTTTGCATTTTTATTGAAAACTTGACTTTTGGATGGTGGATTTTTGTTGTTTTGGTCTTGTTTTGTTTAGATCAATATTTCCTATTTTTCTAAACTGGTGTGTCATTTTGTAGTGTTTTAATTAAGTCACTGTGTGTGTTGGTACAAATACTTTACACCTAGCACTCTGAAGTTAAGCCTACTACTCTGCCAAGCTACCAAGGGGGTAAGCAGGGGTTAGCTGAGGGTGATTCTCTTTTACCCTGACTAGAGTGAGGGTCCTTGCTTGAACAGGGGGTAACCTGACTGTCAACCAAAGACCCCATTTCTAACAAGATCCAAAGTATTTTAAAACAAAATATTATTTGTTATATGTCAATGTATGAAAGTTCAGGTTTAGTGAGTAACTCTTACATACACAACCTAAAATCTCCCTTCACAGGAATGATTGCATCATAACATTTATCAGCCATAGCTGAGTTTATGCTCTAGGCAAAACAGGTATCTCAGACAATCCAAAGTGGAATTGTTTCACAAAGAGAGTAGTTCTGCGAATAAACAGACATAATGGGCTCCTAGAAAGCTATTGGTGATATGAAAATACACGTGCAGACGTATTATCATGGCCTTATTTTGGATATCACACTATTAAAATCAAACTTCAATGCCATCAAACCTAATTTTACTGGAATAATGAACACAGACTCCAAATACATTTTCAGTTACTGCCCTTCAATGTTGGACTGCCCTTCCGGCAGCCTGACACACTGAATTTACCAGATAGGCTGGCTTGAAAGGGCCAGTGTGTGGGTAATTTTTTTTTTTTTGTCCCGTGGGCTGTGATGAGACTAAAAAAAACAATCCAGTGCACCTGGTCTTTCAAGCTGGCCATCTGGCACTGCCAGATGGCCAGAGACTGGCTGATGAGCCAGTCCAGCAGTGCCTGTTCTTTGCACAAGCATAAATTACTTTGATTCTCTTGTCCAGTTCAATTACAATAACTTCACTGAACAAACCACACTACCAGTATCCACCACTGAAGGAACTGTCTAGCCAATATAACATAGTGCATTTGTGGTATCAGTGTTGCAATCAATGAAGTATTATCAAGCTAAGCAATTAACATATGTAAAACAACCTTCTATGTCCTGTTTCACACCAAAACTAGAATCACATTGAATCTCTTCAACAGCCCTTAAATTATTCTGTACTCTACAGTATTCTGAAGTAACTGACATATCAATCTAAAGAAAGAACCTGAAAATCACAAAGCAAATGAATTTTTGTAGCCTACACCAGGGATTCATGTGTCAGTTCCCTATGTGAAATGCCAACAGTGTTTAGTAATGTGAATTGTTGTATTTCATATTTTATTACTTGAAACAGAGCAAATGACAAGTAAAGGATAAATATTCATGAATAGGAAAATGGAAACACTTTTTCCAAATATAGGGGGTCATTCTGACTCCGGCGGTTTTTACCGGCTGGCGGTGCTCCGCCAGGCATTCTGACCGCGGCGGTACAGCCGCGGCCAGAAGCGGAAAGCCGGCGGTGTACCGCCGACTTTCCGCTGCCCATGGGAATCCGCCAAGCTGCGCCACCATGGGGATTCCGCCCGCCAGGAACAGGATGGCGGTGAGGGGTGTCGTGGGGCCCCTGTAAGAGGGCCCCACTTTGTATTTCAGTGTCTGCTTTGCAGACACTGAAATACGCGACGGGTGCCACTGCACCTGTCGCACATCCTCCACTCCGCCGGCTCCATTCGGAGCCGGCATCCTCATGGAGGGGTATTTCCCACTGGGCTGGAGGGCGGCCTTTTGGCGGTCGCCCGCCAGCCCAGTGGGAAACCCAGAATGACCGCCGCGGTCTTTTGACCGCGGTACGGTCTTCTGGCGGTTCCCTCCAGGCGGGCGGCTCCAGGCGGGCGGCTCCCGCCGCCCGCCGGGGTCAGAATGACCCCCATAGTACCTTAATAGTTAATTGTACTTAATGTTTCTTGTGGTGTTGTTACTTTTTGGCACAGAATGCAAATAAATCATACCAAAGTTTAATCTCAATATTTGTCTCTCGTTGTGAATAGTAGAGTTTGTAAACTCTAACCTAGTGCAGAAAGACCTTATTGGTTTTATGTCCCCAAATTGAGGTGGACAATATTGGTCTACAAACATTTTGTATTTAACTACACAATATACCACTACAATGTCTGTACTGTGTTTGTAGATAATTTGATATTTGACACCACATCCACTAACCTAGACATACCTTTAATGGAGTGGTTAGGTAGATATATTTGATGCAATATGTTTGTCATGAGGTTATCGTGTATATATAGCGAGGATATACCCATTTTCATCTCTTGCACTCTGTTCTGGCCTGTGACAAGCTTCTTCATCGCAAGTATCTTTCAATCATTAGAGTGATATAATTACTTTTTATATGAGCGAGCTTAAATTAGACACGCTAACAGTTAGTAGAAGATATTTAGATACATGTATAGCATATTGTTTATGAAATTTTTATACAACTGTAACCTATTGAGCAGCATCATCTTACCTTCGTAGGCATGAACGTATCCATACTAAAAAAGGTAATTGCCGAAAATCGATGATATATGAGGATGAAGATAATTTGGCTACCTTGGAAGAACTTGATGAGGTAAGGGATTAAAAGCCACCTTTAAAGTTCCAACACACTTCTTCTAACCATTCTTTACTTTTCAAAAGGTCAGATCACGAAAGCAATTCCTTTTGTGAAGTACCCACTAGGTTTGGAATTCTACACCACTGGTTATAAAGACAACACCCTCTCATGTTGTGTACAACAAAGATGAAATCCCTACTGTCACAACATCATTGCCTTCCCTGAAAAAGGCAGCTTCTAAACTGGTTTTGAACATAACAGGTGTTAGAAAATCAAAGTGACAAACCAACAGAAATACTTAATGAATCAGACAGACTGCTTCTCCCACAAAGGTGTTTTGAGATGGTTGGCCCTTTGCAAATTGACTATTAATACACACTAGGGGTATATGAGTTTGCACCCCCATGAGAATCGGCTAAATTAAGTTTAACCTCTTGCACTTGATATGTATCACAGAGGGCTATGTACCATAGAAAGCGTATACATTATCATCTTATTTCGTGTATCTGCTGTGATTCTTATATTCACGAGTCCTGCACTTAGTATCATTGTACTGGAGTAGCTTAAACAAATGTGGGATATATATTCCGTTAGATGTTTACGTATCTGGTTAATATTTTATTTGGGTCATGTAAACATTAATAAGAAGTTGTACACAGGGGCGGGGGAGGGGGAATCTCAGAAACTAAATGGAAGTCCACTATGTAATCTTTTACTGAATTATCATTCTGCAATTGTTTCTACCCATGAACCTTCTAGGATAATAACCAGGTTTCCGAGACCCCTTTCATCATAACTAGGAAAAGAGTGAAAATCTCAGGCTAGGCCATCTTGTTTCTCTTTGCAGCCTATTCCGTTTGTGTTTATTAGATCTAATAATCTATTGTGAGTGACAGAATCCACCATTTCATAAAATGGCCCTGATGTTTGGCATAAGGTCAATAAAAGTGTCATTATTCTAATGGACTCAGACAGGGTTGGGAAACTTTGACCATTGCAAAGTTAGTTGAAACATAGAAGTTTGTCACATGGCATGGGAAACAACCTGACACACCTCGTTCTTATGATTTTATGCTTCAGGAAATCCTCTGCAGTAAACATCCTGGAGTAGGTTTTTGTCAGAGATAGCATCCCTCCCAGGGTCACCAGGTTTAATGTGCCAGAGAGGGCTGCAGGGAATGGAACGGTTAAAGGGGGTCCGGTACCATTTAACCAGTTCTGGGGTGCACCTCATGGTGGGGGTCAGTGGACCACACACCTTAATCATTGCTGTTCAGGGACAAGAAAGAGAGATAGAGCATCGCGGCACAGGCCTGCATTTGCCGGGGATGGGGAGGCACTAGTCCCTCATTCAAGAAAAAAAACATTATGAGCTTTGTTAATCTCACACAGTGTCTTGTAAACGAAAAATATGAATTCCAATCTACCAGAAACAGGAAACAGGAACCACACAGTCGAAAAAAAGGATTTTCTCTTTACATTTGATACTGACTTTCATGTAGGTTAAAAACACTTTGGCTTAACATTGAGAAAATAAACCACTTTTCATTTTTGTTACATAATACTTTTGACCTGAATGGCGACAAAAATACCTGTTAATACAGGCTTATTGTAGATTCCTGCT
Source organism: Pleurodeles waltl (assembly GCF_031143425.1). Taxonomy (NCBI): domain Eukaryota; kingdom Metazoa; phylum Chordata; class Amphibia; order Caudata; family Salamandridae; genus Pleurodeles; species Pleurodeles waltl. The sequence continues at coordinate 765,714,766 of NC_090449.1, read as the reverse complement.
CCCTGGTACCTTTTGGTATATAAATTAATTTAAATTGGCCACTTAACTGGAGTCTAAGGTTCCATATACGGATGCTCAGGAAAGAAGGGGTACAGAAATTAGCCATTATTCGTTATAAAATGAGCACTCCAAACTGACATACGTTGTTCTAAGTATTGCTAATCAAACAAATCAGCTTTTGTAAAGAGGCTGACTGTGAAAATGACCATACTCACACTCTGCAGATATCCCATGTTGGTGAGAAAGGCCATAGTCTTGAACAGAGGTGTACTTATACTCCCACCGAACATGAAGAAGGAGGCCTGTATGAGGCATTCTTGACTTGCATTTTGGAGCATGACCTGAGCAGCATGGTTAACCAAACGAAAAATATTCCAATGGTACACAATACAACACAAAGAGCAGTCAAACACACAGTTAAAAAAAATAATTTTAAAGGTTCAGATCAGCTTGTAATGAAGATAATATTTTTTCAAAAACCATCAACCACCCCATTAACAACCAATCAAAAATGGTATTTGAACAAAACGTCATCGGCTAAGGTGACAATTTTGAAAGCATTGTCAGAGTGCAGTTGGAACTTGAGCCACTCACAGATTTTTTAATGGGGCTGTTTACAATAATGACATTACAAAAATACATAACTAATATTAACCTGAAATAAAATCAAACATTAATTCCAGTCCCCTGTTTTGGTAGAGAATGTATTTATTTTGATTCTTGGTTGGTTGTCTATGGGGTAAGTCTTATCCTCAGTCTTTCCACTTCTAAATCCAATAAACAAAGAGCAGATATCGGACACTGAATGCATTACATTAGAACTGCAAAACACTTAGCAAAAATGTTCCATATAATACAAATAAATTGTATCCAAAACATGTCTGGTAATTTACTTCCGCAAAGGTAAAATGGGAGTTCTTGTGAATAATCCAAGCCTTTTATATAAATGAGAGCAGAGCACCTCCGAGAATACACTAAAAAAAAACGGTTTTATGCCATGTTAAGACATAATGAACACAATTCTGGAGTCCCTGAGATTTCTCCTTTATACTGCATTCCAAAACAAACTGACGTACTCCCTAAATGCTTGTCTCAATTCATATAATCTCTAAATTTCAGTGGTGGGAACCACAACAGGACATTAAACGTACCTTCCATTAAATAGACACAAAAATATAGCTTCCCAAGAACAACTGCTCCATTCCACTATTCACTGGTCTGCCTTAGCAGGAACAAAACCTATAAAAACCCAGTACCTTGTTGCCCATTAGTGGCCTGAGTTAGAAATCAGTGGATCTCCATCAGAACTGTGATGGCTTTCCTGTCCACCAACCTCTAAGTCCAACAGAATATCATGGGATTTAGAGTTCGGCAGACAAGGTATCCATCACTTTTGTGATAAGTAACCCATCCTCCAAGGTCTAAACAGGGCCCTAAAGCTCGTTATAAAAATGGAACAACTAAAAATAAAATTGATGTTGAATTGCCTTCTTTCTATCAAATAATAGTGTCCCTGAGCAGAAGGGTACAAACATGCAGGACAGTTGTCACGTTCCTGTAAGCAATCAATGTGAAATTTTGGAAGGGCTGGATACGATTGATTGACTGCCCTCACAGTATACGATGTCCATGATGGTTTGCCAAACTGTAGGGGAACTTGATTTTGAGCTTTTGATTCAGTGAACATTTCAACTACATCCTGTTCCTCTGACATCTGGAATTTATAAATTACAAGATGAAGCAGAGACACCTATAGTCCAAGACTCTCACCCAGTACTGGAAGGTTTTAGTCTTATTTCCTGGAACATTGCAGATGCATGCTCCAAATTCACAAACCATTACTGGATCAGATATGCAAATATTTTTGAAATTATTTGTTGTCAAGAAACCTGGATGACAGAAAGTTTTCACATTGATGGATATTGGGCTTTTGCTCAGCCAGCCCTTCCCTCATATGTGGACAGAGCTAAAGAGGGAATTGCTTCCTTTGTTTCTATCTAAATTCCTGTGTCAGAAATTTCAGAACTGTGGACTTCTCCTTACTTTATGATTCTTTTATCCTTTCCTGCTGAACCGGGTGTGATGTTGATTCATTTTTATTAGAATATTTTTAATTAGTGTACAAGTAATGTGACTGATAAACTCAATGGATTCTTAGAGGGTTTTTATCAAACAACAAAATGCATTGTTTATGTAATGTGGGTTGGGGATGTTAATACTACCCTGTGTCAACATACTGGCAATTGCGTGTGTTGTTTCACAGATCCAAAGAATGATAATGTCACACATTTCAAGCACCCACTATACAGTGAGACCCTAAGTAGTGTTATTTTTCAGTATAATTAAATTTTTCACTGTGATATGGTTTGTAGTGACAACGCTCACATCCCAACCTTTATGGGAATTCACACAGGGAGCACAATTGACTATATTGTCATATAGGCTGAGCTTGTCTTTCTACTTCTAGATTTTACAGTAGTTAGTAAAGGTGTTAGTGACCGTAATCCCCTCATTATTTCTTTGAACTCCTATAGTTAAACATAAAGTCCCTAAGAACAAATATTGGTTACATTACTCCAAAAATACTAAGAGTATTAAAAATAAAATGGGATAAGGTTGATCCAATTTCATTTAATCAAGGAATTGTTGCAGAAAACAAGGACTCCTTTCTAGCTTGCTTAACTGAGGAGATAGGGCTCAATATCATAAATCCAGGTTTAACAATATATGTAGTTCCTTATCGGATCACCTACCCCTTGACAGACCCCCCAGAGAGTCAGCCTTTTATCACTAATTTAACGCTGCCTGCTCCACCACCCAAAAACAGTGCTGGTAGGCCTTAAATCCTGTCCTTGCTCAATACAAGATGTCAAGGATGCAAGAAGGCTATATAAAATTACTTTACAGGAGAGGTAAAATGAAATAAGGAATAAAGCGTGGGAAGACCTCCTAGTGTTGGAGAGGGCTTGGAACAATACTACATTTTTAGAAATAGTCAACCATTCCTTTTTCTCAGAGCTGGATGCCCCGGAATTTGAATCTTTAATTACAATGGATACTTGGATGGCTCACTTTGCTAAAAAAAAATTGATTCTGGAAAGCAAGCCGTTAATACAGGGAAGGGCCAGTATCTAACTTCCCAAAAATTCTCAAGGCTTACTGAGTCTTTAAGGTATTCATGAAGTAGCCCTAGCCATTAAAAATGTATCTCAAGGAAGGCCTGATGGTGTCCCTGTGGACATTTTTAAATCTAATATCATTTTATGGGCTCCCCTACTAGCAAACATTCTTAGATCAGTTGTGTCGGACCCTATTCCAGACTCCTGGAGGACAGCCATTGTTGTTCCAATCTTTAAAAAAGGAGACATATCTTTGCTGTCTTGCTACTGGCTTATTTCACTGCTGGATTCTGGGTCATGTGCTTTTGTTTGGCTTGGAATGTTGGGCTAGAGAGAATAATATCTTAACTGAAGCACAATAAGGATGTAGAACAGGCATTGGCATTGGTGAGCAGTGCCTAAACCTTTATCTCAAAGTAGGAAAATACGTTTGGACAAAAGAGGGCTCTTTACATCTTCCTTTTATTTATCTATCTAGTGCAATTGATGTAGTCAACCGGTCGAAGCTGTGGGACATGTTAGAATTGGTGAGGGTTGATAAAGAACTCCTCATTCTTCTAAGACGTATACATCAGGACTTAACAGTTAGGCTCTATTATGGTTTTTTAGGTCAATGTCCCCGCCCATACTAGTTCTGTGTGAGCCGTCAGACAAACCTGTAATTTGGCCCCCTTTCACTTTCTCCTACTATTCTGTATAATTTGGATCAACAAATATTTAATGGACAAAGAGAAAGATATGCCACGAATGGGGAGTCAACCCATACCTATGTTATTGTACGTGGATGATGCTTGCCTTCTTTCCTGTACAGCAAATGGCTTACTGGTTGTATTAGATTCATCTTTAACTTACGTGAGAGACCTGGACCTGCAGGTTAACCATTCAAAGTTCAATGTCATGACCTGTGGCTACCCAAGTATGTAGTCGAAATGTTTTGTTATAGGAAGAACACATTTAGAAAAGTTTAAGGGCCTGATTTAGAGTTTGGCAGATGGGGTTACTCAGTCACAAACGTGACGGATATCCCATTTGCCGTATTATGATCCCATATTAGCCTATGCATATCGTAATATGGAGAATGGGACATCCGTCACATTTGTGACAGAATAACCCATCCTTCAAACTCAAAATCAAGCCCTAAATCTTAATTATCTAGGAATCCTTTTTAGCTCATATTTTAGCTAGAACTTGTCACTAACTTCAAGATCTCATCAATTTAACAGGAATACCAAGGCTATTTTTAGATTTGCACACAGTTTACAGCACAAATCAATCAAGGAGAAGTAAAGTCAATACAAAAGTAAATACATTTCTGCAGGGATAAATGGGGTGGGAATTTGGGGGTATTGTAATATGGGGGCCCTCCAGCATGTTGAAAAGTGCTTCACATGCAGATTGTCAGTTACTAGGGGTACTGCCACTTTTATTTGCCACGAGGAACTAGGGTTATTGTATTTGGAGGATTGAATTGGGCTCACACCTTTACAACTATGAATTAAGAGCTGGGGAACTCCGGAAGTGGGACTTGTTAGAACCTGTATCTTGGATAGCCTGTCCTAGATAGGGCAGACAAAATCTTCTGGCTACTCTGTCTGGAGAAAACATTTAAAAACCTAGGCCTCTTAGAATTGTACAATAATCCACATATGATATCGCTTAAAAACAAAGATATAGTTAAGCAGAGTTACCTAAATTATTGCATGAATTTGCAACTGGAGAGAGCCCAGATTAAGGACTCTGTTGTTTGATACTCCTTGGTATCAACAACAAGGAGCATGGAGCCTTACTCACACAGTATTGTAAACCCCTTTCACTGTTTTGGCTAATCCTTTTAAGACTATGCACACTGCACTTTAAGTTTGCCTTTCTACTCCTGGGTTTATGGTAACATGACTTACCTCCATGCCAATGTGATAATATTTCTAAGCAAAGTACATGTCACTTTATATTGTTTGGCTCTTTGTATACAGCACCCGGTCCTCTTTCTTGGTGCCTATTTTATGTAATACAAACCTGAGACACTCAGAAGATGGACTTGTGTTTTTGCAGCATCTATGCTCAGTGGATATTTGTTATAGAATTCTAAATTTAGATATAAGAGCGGCATTGACTATCAGGAAACGCTATGAAGATGTATGCTTGTGACAATGCTATGCTCTGTGCTCAGCACACGATAATCTTACTCCTGCTGTTGGTTTTTATTTTGCTGATTAGTAATTTTTTTTATTTGTTTTATTTATGTACTCTATATTTATGACTTGCCAAGTAAAGGCTATTGACTCTGACATAGTCTAACCATAAACAGAAATATACATGCTTAGTGAATTATCCACTTCAACATAAACTGTTACTGCACTCTTGTTCAAAATGGCCATCATTTACACCACTACCCAAACATGTTTTTCCAAAAGGGACTACTAGACCTGTCAGCCTTAAGGTGGTCTCCCCCCCCCTCCAAACATTTTGCCTACTTGCCTAATGTCTTTTGCTGATTCTTTTTGTTGGTCTCAGAACTCTGAGCACTTTACTACTGCTGACCAGTGGTAAAGTGCATGGTAAAATGGTACCATGGGAAAATTGGTGTATACACAATTGGCATATTTAATTTGCTTGTTAGTTCCTTGTGAAGTGGTATACTGTATATCCAGGGCCTGTAAATTAAATGTTACTAGTTGGCCTGCAGTACTGTTTGTGCCACTCACACAAGTAGCCCTTTAAACGTGTCCTAGGTCTGCCACTGAAGAGCCTGTGTGTACAGCTTTACTGCCACCTTGACCCTTTGCCAAGACTTAAACTCCCTTTTTATTGCACATACGTCACCCCTGAGGTAGGGCCTAGGTAGCCCATTGGACAGCGTTCTGTGTAAATAAGAGGTAGGGCATGTACTTTTAATTTTTGCATGTCCTAGTAGTGAAAAACACCTACATTCGTTTTTTACTATTGTGAGGCCTACTCCTCAATGTTTAACATTGGGAATTCCTTAGTACACTTTTAAACTGTAATCCCTGATTGACTGAGAAGGAGTGGCTATGTCATGTTTCATATCATTGGAATAGTGGCTTGCTATTCTATTTCTCTCCTTTATTTTTGGCAATTTAGCCATAAAAGCACAATAAAATCACAAAAGCAGTCAAAGGTCTCAGGGTTAAAAAAAAAAAAGGTAAAATCTCAAATTCATAAATAGATGCATAAATCAACATATAAAAAACACGAGAGACCAATGGGAATACAGCAATTCATCTATCTTACCTGAAAATGCACATAATAAAAAATACTAGAATCCACTGGAAAAGTTCATCAATTATTGTGTTCTTGGTCCTTCCGTACCTCACATTCCTACTACTACCAAGATCTACCTGACCATCATAGTCTAAAACACTATTAGTGGCATGCTCGTTGTCAGATTCTCCACATCACCAAAAAATACCTAGAAACAGCAAAAGTCTTTGCCAGTAGAGAATGGGCCTGACCCCGATCTCTCATTAATGGGCCTAAAGCCCAACTTAAGTCTAAGTGGGAGCAGGGAGTGATAATAGGGAGGGCCACTAAATGATGTAAAAAAACAGTTCTCAGCAAGCGATAGTTTGCTAACATATTTGTGCCCCCCAGAGCTCAGACCCATAAAGGGCAGTTCCCAAAGCCTGTGATCTATAGATTTGGATAGGAGGAGTGATTGGGTGAAAAGAAGAGGTGCAATGCTCACTTAATTGCCCCCATGTATTGTACCAATTTTAGCCTCCTTTTTTTTAATATGGGCATTCCGAATACACAGACCCGATCAAGGGAGATCCCTAGAAGGTTGGGGTTTGGTCTGGTGACACGACCCAGGATTATCATAAATTTTGTCTTCTCTACATTTATTTCTAAACCCCTCTGCACAACAAATTTCTCAAAGTGGTCCAGAATTATTTGCAGCCCAATTGGTGATTTCGATATCAAAAGGGTGTAATCCGCAAACATTAATGTGTGGGCCTTATGATTTGCCAGTGGGGGGGCTTTCCCATCACAAAGATTTAAATTTGCAACCAACCCATTCACATATAAGGAAAAAAGAGTGGGAACCAGGACACAACCCTGCCTGACCCCATGATTCACAGGGAAAGGGCCTGTCAGCTCTCCACAAGGACCATATCACATAGTTATCACTGTGCAGCCTTATTATAATGGCCAACAAGTCAGTGGAAACCCTCATTTTCGCCAAGGTCTGCCAAAGCTTAGGGCAAGAGACTAAGTCAAATGCAGTGCATAGGTCAACGAAAGCAATGTATAAATGACCACCCCCGAATACCACTGTTTTCCAGAAGATTAGGTGGAACCTAAAGGCCTGGTTATCCGTACTGACAACCTCCCTAAACCCCGCCTCAAGGTCTGTCAAGATACCAACCTTACCCATCCACGACTGCAGGTGATTAAGTAGAATCAAACTAAATAATTTATGGGAACAGTCTGTTAAACTAATTGGCCTATAATTCCAAGGATCAGTTGGGGAGCCCTTTTTGTGAATAGGAATAATCTCAGCCCCTGCCCGAGATGGAGACGTTGGTGGACCAGCCAAGATGTTATTAAACACACCATAAAATATGGGCCCAGACTTCAGTCTCACTTAGATAGAGGTCCTCCGGGACTTTATACAACCCGGGCCCTTTGTTAGGGGCTATTTTATAACTGCTCTTACCTCATCCTCAGTAAGAGGGAGTTTATATTTTTTTTTACAAGAGGCAACTTCTCCAGTCATTGCCTTATTATCCAATGGGAATGGCTGCTGCAGATGAAATACTCCCCCCCCCCCCTTACTGCATAGAGTGAGGAAAAGTAAGCATCTGAATCTGTTGCCAAAACATTAGTCCCCAATTGATTGGCACCTTCCTTGCGCCTTGTTGAGACCAAATTCCAAAACCCATTTGCATCCCCAATCCTAGCTACTGCTAGCATCTTCTCCCATTTAGATGCATCCCAATCTTTCTTCGCTGTTAAGATAGCTTTTTTAAACAGAACTCTCTGCACTTGGATTTCTCCCTTATTCTGTACTTTAATTGCAGACGTTAGGGCAGACCTTGCTTCCCTGCATGCTCTAGTAAACCATGATTGTGGAACCCTCCTACCCGATGACCTGCGTGTGGCCACATAAAAAGATATCCTTTAGCTGACTAATCAATTTTTTATGGATAAAAGTATTTTCGGTGAGGCAAGCATAGTGTTCCATCTCACTCTGTGCTTGTTACTGGTTATTCATAGACCAGAAGCTAATGGGTCACTTACACTTCACTCCCTTCCCAGGACCAGGATGTCCACTTCAAGGCTCAAGGCATTGTGATCGCTATCCTACGGTGGTATACCAACCATATCAACCAATAACGGCCAGATCCTAACTTCCACTAAAATATAACAAATCCAGCTGGTGCCGGGGGCTCTATTAAAAGTATGCCTCCACTCACTATCCAATATCGTTCTCTCATTACCTGCTCGTCAGCCATGATTCATTGTGAAGGCATTAGTTTGCAAAGCCAGGATTGACCATCTCTTAATTGGTTCCAATGTCAGCTGGGGAATTGACCAAAAATCATCAGGTTCTAAAATAGGCGCTGTATTACTACCATCTAAAAGTTCAAGCTGGCAGTTAGTCACCTCCCACAGTCTTCAGTACACCCCTGGGGATTTAGCCATGTGTGTATTTAGCACTTCGATTACGGGGGATTCCTGATTAGCCCCACCAGGCCCTAAGTACACATTATAAAAATACAAAACATGCTAGGTAACGCTTACTGACATACTCGTAGAAAATACTCCGGTTGGCTCGGTCACGATGCTCATTTTTACAGAAACTAAACCTCAACAGGAAACACTTACCAATATAAACGTAGCAGGTGCCCCAGTTGAAGCTCAGCTTCTGGAAAGGACAAGCCACCCTAACTCTCGGGCTTGGCAAAGATAAAGCAAGCCTGTGCGCTCAGGGATCCCATAGCAAAAAAAGATCCAGAATCCTTCCTGGAGGTGAACTGATGATGTACTAGAGCGTAATCTGTATCTGACTGTGACGCGCGGGTTCTATCTTCCTCTCCTGGAGGCACAGAGTAGAAGGTTCTCCCTTTATGAAGCACCTGTAAGCTCCGCCCGCTGAGCCACGCCCCGTCCACCCTCGAAGTAGGTAAAGGAATTCCCGCCTTTTACCAGGATGACGGACAGCTTTCCAAAACGACCCCACTGCGTTTACCGCCGATTCCGGTGGTGCGTTGTTGATGCACAGAAGCACGAGGACATCTCCACAGAGACACACTAGTAACAATAACATTGCCAATGGCACACAAGGTTGCTGGAGACGTTTACCCCGTGGCCCGTCAGGTACCCCTAGTGTACAATATAAACGGGGTGTATAAAACATGCTAGGTAACGCTTACTGACATACTCGTAGAAAATACTCCGGTTGGTTCGGTCACGATGCTCATTTTTACAGAAACTAAACCTCAACAGGAAACACTTACCAATATAAACGTAGCAGGTGCCCCAGTTGAAGCTCAGCTTCTGGAAAGGACAAGCCACCCTAACTCTCGGGCTTGGCAAAGATAAAGCAAGGCTGTGCGCTCAGAGATCCCATAGCAAAAAAAGATCCAGAATCCTTCCTGGAGGTGAACTGATGATGTACTAGAGCGTAATCTGTATCTGACTGTGACGCGCGGGTTCTATCTTCCTCTCCTGGAGACACAGAGTAGAAGGTCTCCCTTTATGAAGCACCTGTAAGCTCCGCCCGCTGAGCCACGCCCCGTCCACCCTCGAATGTAGGTAAAGGAATTCCCGCTTTTTACCAGGATGACGGACAGCTTTCCAAAACGACCCCACTGCGTTTACCGCCGATTCCGGTGGTGCGTTGTTGATGCACAGAAGCACGAGGACATCTCCACAGAGACACACTAGTAACAATAACATTGCCAAAGGCACACAAGGTTGCTGGAGACGTTTACCCCGTGGCCCGTCAGGTACCCCTAGTGTACAATATAAACGGGGCGTATAAAACATGCTAGGTAACGCTTACTGACATACTCGTAGAAAATACTCCGGTTGGTTCGGTCACGATGCTCATTTTTACAGAAACTAAACCTCAACAGGAAACACTTACCAATATAAACGTAGCAGGTGCCCCAGTTGAAGCTCAGCTTCTGTAAAGGACAAGCCACCCTAACTCTCGGGCTTGGCAAAGATAAAGCAAGGCTGTGCGCTCAGAGATCCCATAGCAAAAAGATCCAGAATCCTTCCTGGAGGTGAACTGATGATGTACTAGAGCGAAATCTGTATCTGACTGTGACGCGCGGGTTCTATCTTCCTCTCCTGGAGGCACAGAGTAGAAGGTTCTCCCTTTATGAAGCACCTGTAAGCTCCGCCCGCTGAGCCACGCCCCGTCCACCCTCGAAGTAGGTAGGGAATTCCCGCCTCTTGCCAGGATGACGGACAGCTTTCCAAAACGACCCCACTGCGTTTTACCGCCGATTCCGGTGGTGTGTTGTTGATGCGCAGAAGCACGAGGACATCTCCACAAAGACGCACTAGTAACAATAACATTGCCAAAGGCACACAAGGTTGCTGGAGACGTTTACCCCGTGGCCCATCACGTACCCCTATTGTACAATATAAACAGGGTATATAAAACATGCTAGGTAACGCTTACTGACATACTCGTAGAAAATACTCCGGTTTGTGTAGGCCACGATGCTCATTTTACAGAAACTAAACCTCAAAGGAAGCACTTACCAATATAAACGTAGCAGGTGCCGCAGTCGAAGCTCAGCTTCTGGAAAGGACAAGCCACCCTAACTCTCGGGCTTGGCAAAGATAAAGCAAGGCTGTGCGCTCAGAGATCCCATAGCAGAGGAAGATCCAGAATCCTTCCTGGAGGTGAACTGATGATGTACTGGAGCGTAATCTGTATCTGACTGTGACGCGCGGTTTCTATCTTCCTCTCCTGGAGACACAGAGTAGAAGGTTCCCCCTTTATGAAGCACCTGTAAGCTCCGCCCGCTGAGCCACGCCCCGTCAACCCTCGAAATAGGTAGGGGAATTCCCACCTCTTGCCAGAATGATGGACAGCTTTCCAAGGCGACCCCACTGCGTTTGCCGCCGACTCGCGTGGTGCGTCGTTGATGCGCAGGGGCGCGAGGACATCTCTGCGGGGACGCACTAGTGGCAATGACATTGCCGGGGGCACACAAGGTTGCTGAAGACGTTTTGCCCCCGTGGCCCATCACGTACCCTAGTGTACAATGTGGACGCGGCAGATGCCGCGGTTGAAGCTCACCTTCTGGAAAGGACGGCCCACCCTGGCTCTTGGGCTTAGCAGGGATGGGGTGGGGCGGGGCTGTGCGCTCAGAGATCCCATGGCGGAGGGGATCTGGAATCCTTCCTGGAGGTGAGCTGATGATGTGCTGGAGCGTGGTCTGTGTCTGACTGGGACGCGCGGTTTCTGTCTTCCTCTGCTGGAGACACTGAGTGGAGGGTTTCTCCCTTTGTGGAGCACCTGTGGGCTCCGCCCGCTGGGCCACGCCCCGTCCACCCTCGAGGTAGGTGGGGGAGTTCCCACCTTTTTACCAGGATGATGGATGGACGACTAAGTATTTTTTACCCATGTTTCTAATTATGTATTGTATGTGCAGATGTGTGTGTATAGTCATGTGTGTGTGTGTGTATAAATATATATATATATATGTGTATATGTTGTTTCTGTGCCTGGCATGTTTCTATGAATTTCTGCTCTCTTTTTATCACACTTATCTACTCATCGCTCTTATGTCATGTCTCTATCAAACTATCCTCCATTCTCACTCGGACTCATCCCAAATCCCTTCGACCACTTCCATCTCCTAAATATCTCTGCCTAAGCTCATCCCTCCACCCCCACATCTAACTCACCAAACCTCACTCTACCTCTGTGACCTCCCACACAACCCTACTAAATTCTCCTGCATTCATCTCACCCTGCTACTATGCTCTCCCTAACCCTTCCACATCCTCTTTCCCCTCCGCCCCCCTTTTATTCATCTCAAGCCTTTGGATTGAGCAAATGAAGGATAAACTCCCAATTAACACTTCTGGATTTCTTTCCTCCTCCACCCCTCCATTACTCCAGTCAATCTAACTAACAAACTCTCATATCCGCAACTCAAATTAACTCATAATAATACTAAAACTGTACTCCTTATTAAATTATACTAATCCATCACTAATTCTTGTTGGGTACCGGAGTAGCGTGCTACTCATCGAAAAGCGCTTCGACGCCTCGTCAGGGGTAGTAAGCGCTATATAAATACGATTACAATTACAATTACAATTATATAGGTCCCAGTGCTCAGACAAGCACACAGAATATCCCGGGAGGGTATCAGCACTCCTCTGGCCTTGCAGTGGAGGCTTGTATGAATCCACGTTGCTGGCCCCCACGAGGGACAAACTCTTCCACGGGGGATAGCCCTTTTTACTAAAGTATACCAACTCTAAGTGGTGCAATGATCAAACTGCCCAGGTTTCCTAGAAAAGACAAAGTATACAAGTCTATAAACGTGGCTCATTTATGAATGCTAAACTTGGCTGCAAGACATACATTGTTCCATGACAACAAGTTGCCAGCAGCCTTTGGACACCTAGGTTGGGGCTGCTCCTGAATTTGTAGTCCCCCATTAGCAACATTACTATCCAAAGAAATTGACAAGTCGAAAGCCACACTCAAAAAGCCTAAACCCAGAGTTATTTGCCTAGAAATTACAGCGAATGGAAGACAAGACTTATTACAGGTTGGCCAAAGACCAGGGAGGTCTACCTTTACAGAAAGGGAACCAATAGGGTACTAAGTATGGATTTAACCTTAGAATCCATGTATGTCCTTAGGTGCTTCAGTGCCCTGTGAACCCTTACCAAGGGGATTCAAGGCACTTTTCCCCTTAGTTGGCAAATTCTTAGTAGTCTACTCACAATAATTAGCACTGCCTCTGCCACCCCTACCCTTCCCCCAACTCCCACCTTCACCTTCCTCATGTTGCAACAAGGGGGGGGCCGTTTCCACGGAACTGCCGAAGATGGCGGCCGCATAAACCTTTTGCTGTGGAGGGGCCCACGAGTTATCTGATAAAAATAACCCCAACCTAGGGGCCATCCACGCTGCCGCTGCCGTTGGGGAGCAGCTGACCAGTCGGGGAACTGGACGCGCTGCCTTGAGCACCCGAGGGTGCTCGCTGGAAGTGGAACAGGTGCGAGGAGCCGGCGGCTTGGCGCCCCACCCTGAGACCGGGGACCAAAGTTGATGTGCGCGCCCGGGCGGGGTGCGACTGACCGCCGGGTGTGCCAACCGCGGGGGGAAGTTGCTCCATCCCTGCTAAGATAAAAAAGTGGGTAGCCACAGAGTGTAGTCGGAGGTCCGGCATGATCTGAACGCTGCAAGTGCAACTCACCACGAGGTGAGGAAACTAGGAAGAATTCCCGCACGCGGCGCAGCCGAGGCTCGGTAAAGAAAGACTGAGCCCAGGAGATCAGGAGAAGCGAAAACTGAAGGCAAGGTGCCGCGCCTTAACACAGACGTCACCGCTGCCGGTGTGGAGAGGCGGACCCGATGAGGAGCCTGGCATGCTGCCTTGAGCTCCCGAGCGTGCTCGCTGGAAGTGGAACAGGTGCGAAGAGCCGGCGGCCTGGCGCCCCACCCTGAAACCGGGGACCAAAGTTGCTGTGCGCGCCCTGGCGGGGTGCGACTGACCCCCAGGCGTGCCAACCGTGGGGGGAAAGTTGCTCCATCCCCGCTAAGATAAACAGTGGGGAACCCGGGGTGTAGTCGGAGGCCCGGCGCGTTCTGAACGCTGCTAGTGCAACTCACCACGAGGTGAGGAAAGTAAGAAGAACTCCCGCACACGGCACAGCGGAGGCCCGGTAAAGAGAGACTGAGCCCAGGAAACCGGGAGAAGCGAAAACTGAAGGCGCGGTGCCGCGCCGTAACACGGACGTCACCGCTGCCGGTGTGGAGCAGCAGACCTGACGAGGAGCTGGGCATGCTGCCTTGAGCGTCCGAGGGTGCTCGCTGGAGGTGAAACAGGAACGAGGCAACAGTGGCCTAGCGCCCCACCCCGTGACCAGGGTCCAAAGTTGCCGTGCGCGCCCGGGCGCGGTGCGACTGACTACCCAGCATGCCAACCACAGGGGGGAAGGTGCTCCGGTCCAGCTAAGATAGACAGCGGGGGACCCGGTGTGAGGTCGGAGGTCCAGCGCGATAGGAGCGCTGCAAGGGCAGCCCACCACGGGGGAGAAGAACCCACGCGTGCTGCGCTGTCGAGGCCCGGTAAAGGAAGGTTGAGCCCGGGAGAAGTGAAAACTGAAGGTGCTGTGCCGCGCTGCAACACGGACGAGGGTGCAAACAGTGGCGACTCGGACAGCGCACATAGGCTCGAAGTAGCTCCACACTGGAACAGACTGAATACCCCTGTTTGTGGCCTGAAGTAGAATGTGTGGAAAAGAGAGGAGGTAAAATAAAATAAGGAAAATAATAAATTAAACAAAGGTGAACAAAAAGTAAATAATGAATATAAGAAGGCAATGACGCTGCCCATACAAAGGAGGAGAAGTCCCTCCCTAACCACCACTGGACTGCCACTGTGACCCCCAGGGGAACATAGAATGGAGAAATCGGGCAGCTGGTGGAGCGGAGGCGGACGGAGGGAACGGAGCAGCTCCAGAAACACCAGAGGTAGACCCAGCTGAACATAGCCTCTCGCCCTGCAGAGACAGGGAAGCGACGATGCAGGCCATCTGACGGGCCTTAGAGGATGGGAGAGATAAGGCTGTGGTGAGCTTCATGGCCCTGTTGGGCACGCATCCTACTTGGGACAGGGTCTGGTGAGCACGGTATAGCCTTTGGGAGAACAACCCATAAGCGCGGAAGGGAAGGTGGAGCGGTGTGGTCACCAAAAACGCTGGAGCAGAGAGGTGTTGAAATAGCAAGCAGGCCCTCACTTTAAGCCTGTGGACGCTACCCACAATATCCCTGATGTCTTCCAAGAACAGGCACAAGGGTAAAACCATGGATCGAACCCCGTCCGTGGAATGCGGTGGTGGGGAGCAAAATACTGATTGCAATTGAGGACACAAAAACAGCGTTGCAGCACGATATTAATCAAGTCGCAGTTGAAGTGGGCCTCCTGAGGGCGGATCACCAGAAGCTGGCCGACAGAGTCAAGGAAACGGAATCCGCCCTGACTGCCACAGTGATGAACGTCACAGAGGGAGTGACATGGCTAGAACAAAGAGCAGAAGACGCGGAGGGGAGAAACCGTAGGAATAATGTACGGGTCGTAGGACTTCCGGAGGGAGCGGAGGGCTCGAATATGGTGTATTTCCTCGAGGAGTGGCTGCGCACAGTCGTGGCACCGGACAGACTGTGACCCCCTTCTTTGCATTGGAACGGGCGCACCGGGTGCCCTCGAGGCCCATGGCGCCAGGTAGACCGCCCGAGTGGTGGTTGCTAGACTGCTACACTACAGGGATAGGGATACCTTGCTGCAGCGGGCCAGAGAAGCAGGTCCTTTTAAGGTGGCGAATGGGGAAGTGACACTGTTCCTGGATTTCACACTCGAAGTCCAGTCCAAACGTGCCTCGTTCCTGGCGGTTAAGAGGGCCCTCAGAGATGAGGGAATACAGTACTCACTCCTCTTCTAGCGAGGCTGAGGGTAGCTCTTGAGGACAAGACTTCATTCTTCCAATCCCCCGATGAGGCGTGGGAATGGTTGGAAGCACGCGGATGCCGACCTGGGCAGCGCACGAGGGAGGAACGAGGAGATGGCGGAGCAGAAACCGCAACCGCACAGCACCAACACAGGCACAGAGGGAGTTGGGAAAGAAAGCGGCCCTGGAAGCAGCGGCCTCCATGAGCGGAGAGGCATCCCATCCTGAGGGATCAGGAGGTGAATCAGATGACACAGTGGGGTCCTCCGTGGGGGGCTCGGGGTGCTCGGCGCGTGCCCCGAAAGTGACCCCGCAGACGGCAGATGAACTTGGATAACTGAACGGAACAGTCGGCCTCTAGGTGAGGAGAGTTACATGAGCTTGGGGCCCCCCTGAGCACGCCACCCCCTACCGGATTCTCGACCACCCATCAGTCTGGCGAGAACTAGCACTAAACTGTTGAATATGTTGCACTGTTGCACAGTTCTTTGGGCAACCTACTATTTGAGGGGTGCCCTGGGGAGGGGGAGTTGGGTTTTATTCTTACAAGTTCAGATGGTGCCTGTGGGGCGGTGGTGTGACGGTGTAGGGCATGCAATAAGACTCGGGGGGATCGAGCCGCCGGGGTGGGATGGGAAAATGGCAATGCTTATGACACATCAACATGGCAGAGTATAACTTCATAATGTGGAACATACGGGGGATGGGGTCTCCAGCCAAAAACCAAATAGAATATTGTCCTATTTAAAAAGAAGGGGTATCCAGGTGGCGATGTTACAGGAGACCCACTTGGCAACAGAGGAAGCAGAGAAATTGAGACGCAGGTGGAGAGGGCAGGTGTTCGCCACGGAATACTCCGCATACGCACGGGGTGTGCTGATTTGGGTCCGGGACAGGGAATACCATTCGAGGTAGTATCAACCAATATAGACCGTGAGGGCTGATTTGTGATAGTCAGTGGGAAGCTGCATGGTACCTCGATTGTCCTAGGTAGTATTTATGGTCCCAATCAGGATCAGGTCACCTTCATGACGCGCCTATTGAGTCAACTCACCCGGCAGCAGGCAGAAGAACTGATAATAGGTGGGGACTTTAACAGTATACTAGATGTGGACATGGACCGCTTCACCTCACCGATGCCTGGGGTGGCAACACACTAGGTATCCTAGAGACTGAGGGAGTGGTTAGACTCCTGGGGCTTAGTAGATGCTTGGCGAGAACAACACCCCTCTGATAGAGACTACTCGTGTTGCTCACGTCTCCACCGGGTGCACACCAGGATAGACAGAGTGGTGTGCACAGCAAACGTGGTACGGGGAATGACCCACTCTGAATATCTTGGTCGTACGCTATCTGACCACAGCCCTTTACTGATTACATGGAGAGTAATCGAAGACAGGCCTCCCATCCTGACGTGGCGACTGTCCCCGGCTTCACTAGAAGATCAAGCATACAGGGATGACCTCCGCTCATATCTGGCAGACCATATTAAAATTAATAAGGTGTCCACCTCCTCTAGGTCCACGGAGTGGGAAACGCTTAAAGTAGCAACGAGAGGTCACTGTATGGGACAAACGGTGGGGGTGAGACGTACATTGGAGCAGGAGTTGACCAGTCTCGAGAAGAATCTGCACGAGTGGGAACTAAGAAGGGGCGGGGAGGGGCCAGAACTAGAGGAATATGAACGAGTGAGGAGGTCCCACTCCCAGGTTGAGGAACAACTTCGCTGCCATAATATGGAAAAATACCTAGCCTCATTGCAATCCGAGGAGGGCAGATCGGGTAGGATGCTGGCGTGGTTAGTGCGACCAGGAGGTGATAGTGAACACATCACGAGTGTAAGAGACAGTGAGGGGGCGCAGAGATGTAGACCGGGCCCTATAAATGACACCTTTAAAGAATACTACAACCACCTGTATATTGACCCAGGTGAGCTCAACACAGAGGAACTTGATAGTTTCTTACGCCAACTCCCCCTGACCACCCTGACGCATGAGGAACGTGACAGACTGGGAGGGCCGGTGACAGTGGAAGAAGTGCAGGAGGCCATCTCGCAACTAGCCTCAGGGAAGACTCTGGGGACAGATGGCCTTCTAATGAACTTTTACAAAAAATGTACAATGCTGTTGACCCCACAACTAGTGGAGATGTACAAAGAGGCATTGCATCACGGCAGGTTGCCAGACTCGCTCAGGGAAGCACTGGTGGTCCCCCTACCCAAACTGAAATCTAAAGAAGCATCGGTAACTGACTTTCGCCCCTTATCAATGCTGAATAGCGATTTCAAAATCCTTAGTAAGATTCTGGCCAACCGCCTACTCCAATGTACACTGGCTTTAGTACACACAGATCAGAACGGATTTGTTCCAAACCGCAGTACCTCCCTGAATCTCGGGCGGTTATTCGCCATCCTACACATGCCCATAGAGAGGAGATCTACTTCGGGAGTGTTACTAGCGGTGGACTTTGAGAAAGCCTTTGACTCGGTCTGCTGGGACTACCTCAGGGCGGTGATGCTGCGGATTGGCATGGGGGAGGGTTGGGTAAAATGGGTGGACCTATTGTATGGTGCCCCGTTGGCAAGGGTCAAGACGGGTAGGATGGTATCTGAGACCTACCCCATTTATAGGGGAACCAGGCAAGGTTGTCCTCTGTCCGCACTATTATTCGCCCTTGCCATTGAACCTCTGGCCGCTAAGTTGAGGATGGACGGAGTTGGTAGAGGAGTGGAGTGTGGGAAAACAGAGCATGTTGTCTCATTGTACGCCGACTACATTCTCATCTATCTCAGGGATGGAGAATCTGGTCTCGCTTGGGCCCTGCGAAACTTGGAACAATTTGGTACCCTTTCGGGACTGCACCTCAATAGGCGAAAGACATTTGTCTTCCCCATTCTGCCAAAGTGTGAGCGCCCTACCGTGTGCCCAGAGGACATGGTGTGGGCACCCCGCACCTTTAAGTACCTGGGCATTCAGGTGTATCATGAAATGGAGGACTTCAGGGACGGTAACATCGGGAGGGTATTTCGCTCCTTGAGGGCATCTGTTGGATTCTGGCGCTCCCTGAAACTGTCTATAATGGCCAGAATATCATTAGCCAAAATGATCATGTTACCCCGTCTCCTTTATTATTTCGCTAACTTGCCGCTGTTGATCTCATCGGCATGGTTCCGTAAGTTGAATATCCTGCTTCGGAAGCTCATATGGGACGGACACCGTAGGCGCACATCGCTTTCCATTCTTTGTAGACCGGCTCAGACGGTGGGCCTGGGAGCCCCAGACTTTGAGTCTTATTACCTAGCATCCCAGCTGCAGTGGGTTTCCAGATGGTTCACCGGAGAGGGTCAACTGGACAGATGCACAACCATCAGAGTGAAGGGTATGGATCTGATTATTGCACGCTTGATTAACCGGCAGGTGGCACACTAAACTGACAGCCTCATGACGAGAGTCGCTGCATCGTGCTGGAAGAAATGCGCAAGACGTGTGGGAGTGGGTCCCCAGGTTGGGAGCATGGAAAAAAGCAGGCGTGGAGACATTGGGGGACCTATTTAGGGATGAGGTGCTGAGATCCTTGCCGACCTGGTGAAGAGTAATGGGGTACCACAGGGGCAATTCCTTGTATACCAGAGGTTGCTCCACAATCTGAGGGAACACTGGGAAACAGTTAATGCAGAACCCCCTACCCACCAGATATTACACCTACTATTGGTATCAGGGGGCGAGGCCCACCTAATTACTAGACTATACCGGGCCCAAAATGAGCACGCCCTGGACCCACTCCAAACACAAAGGGAGAAATGGGAAAGGACAGTGAGTGGGGACCTAACTGACACGGAATGGAAGAGAATACTGGCGTACCCCTGGATGGTCTCACGAATCACACGACTAAGATACATCCAATACAATTCTATTCACAGAACATGCCTTGCCCCACACCGTTTGTCCCTAATATACGGTGGCCCCCCAAGGTCATGCCCCAGATGCGAGGGCATAGATTCAGACTTCGACCATATGGTGTGGAGTTGCCCAGAACTCCAGCGGGGTTGGGGAACGGTACTGACTGACCTGAATAAATTATTTGAAGTGGATCTGTCCCTGGCCCCGAGGGTGTGCCTCCTGGGTCTTGGAACAGGACTCCCATGTGGGAGGTGGGTAGTCGATTCCTGGACCTAGCCCTGGCCCTTTATAGATGGTTGATCACATTGGGCTGGAAATCGCCCAGATGCCCTCTACTGAAGGTATGGAGACAGGATGTTACGAAATGGGCTAGGGCAGAACTGCAGGTCCTGATTAGCGAGGAGGCACGGGGCCTCCGACAGACTCCTATCTCGCCAGCATGGGAGGAAGTACTGATGAAATGGAACCGTATAGTGATGGTAGACGAGCCAACAGGAGGGGAGGATGCAGAAATGACAGGAACGGGAGTAGGATAAGAGAGATGGCAACAAAGTCATATCAGCTGGGGTATAGTGTATAGGGAAGACCTAAGGCTACTTATGTGGGGTAATACAGGGGCGACTACAGGCCGAGGATGAGAACCCCGAACCACAAAAAAAAAAATATAATAATAATAATAATAGACTATGTGGGATATGGAACAGACACGAGGGATAGGCAGGAGCTGAACGGGTCGGATACCCTCCCCCCAGGGAACCAGCCGGGAAGGTATGGGAGACCCACCCCACATACCGGTGGAGAAGTATACGATCCTTTCCTGCAACTGCTCTCACCCGCTAGCACTGGTGCCATCAAGTAAAGTTACTATTTTTTGGTAGTTAAAGTCTGTCATGTAGACATCGCAGTAGAAAGGACAATATGGTGCATTCACGAAATGTATATATGATCAGGAGACCCGAGTACGTAGTAAAACTAAACGTGAAGCACGGCTAGAAGGTATAACGAAACAATTAATAGTATATACAAGAAAGTTATAAGATGTCTACAAGGATGAGGTTGAACAGAACGGTGGCCGGTGTCCGTCAAGCCATGAACAGTATGTGTATGACAGCAAAAGGTTAATGTTTATAAAAATGTTAATAAAAATATATTTAAAAAAATAAAAAAGGGGGGACCGTTTCCACTAGGTACAAGTCAATCCACTGGGTCCAAACTATCAAAACAATTTGAAGAGGGGAGTACAAAATCTTCAGATCCAGGTCCGTGTTGCACATAATCCACAGAATAAAATTGGCAGAGTTGAACCCTTCAGCTGGCCCTTGGGCAAAAGACCCTTTACCCCTGTAGTAACTAGATTTATAAAAATACTCCAGAGGGAATACAACCAAGTTAGATTCCTTTTTTGGTTGCCATGTGGAGGGAGATAAAAGCCTGCATACTACCTGAGGAGACTGAAAGTTTATAATAATATAATCTTCAATTATATCCTTTGTGCCCAAGTCCAACCAGCCCACCCGTCGTGTGAAAAGTATTTAATTTACCATACAGAAGGGGAAGTCCCTGTGGTGGGCCAACCAGTTTATTAATTTGTTCTGCAATTCTCTTTGGCCCTCCTTGTGGAGGGACTCACAGTAAAATTACCACATATGGACATGAGGCTGGCGAGAGGTCAATCACGGGTTGCCTCTGCACAGGGCCCTGAAGGTAAGAGCTGACAGATATCTACTCTAGCCCACCCCCCTTGACCAGTGATGAAGCCCTATTAGAGTAAAACTCCTTAGTTGCTAGTGCTTGGCCTCCACCATCATCTTGCACATTAGGTTATTTCTTAGAACTAAAGGACCCAGTATCTGAATGCACACATTGCGGAGCCCCATCTGAATTGGCCCGATTGACAGGGAGATTATTTGCAGGCCTCTGGCCACCCTCACATGAGTTTGGCAAATCGGTGAACTTGTATGGGACCACTTCTGGTGCGACAAGATGGAGTCAAAGCCTCTTTCAATGGCATTCAACCGATTGTATACAGAAAAAAATTCCTTATACAGAAGATCTTTAATTTTCACCAAGACGGCTCCCAATCTAGATTGGAAGCTGGTCAGACTGTCCCTGGTCAGCCACATCTGAACCCAGATAGCTCTCTTCAGTTCTATGGCTTCAACTGGGTACCATTTCTGATGTATATGCCGGGTGGTGCAGTTTTAAATCATTGACAGCTTGCAGCGGCCGGGGGCCATATTTTGGGCAAGCATAGTGGGTACCTTGGATCTGTCATCATGACACATTTGCACACTGCTGAGCACAGGGACAATCTGTTACAATGCTGGGGACTGAATGGTTAGGGCTACACAGTCGGGATTTATCTAGGTAAGACTCATTAGGGCTGCCCAATGACAGCCTTCTCTCAGTGAGCTCAGTCTCAGTTGTTTTGATCCCTATAGCCCTCTGCAGCATAATATCAATACGAGTAGATTTTGGTGAGGGCTGTGCTTGCAAAGAGCCTCCTGGCACTTTTCTCTTCCCATTTTCCCTTGAGGGTACTTCAAGTATAAAACAACACAGCAAACTGGATGGCAGATATAAGGTGAGCAGTCTACGAATCCTACAAAATCATTAAAACAGCTTGTCAACTTGGGGGAAGGCAAAACTCACCCTCAAAAAAGACAGTGTCAGAGAGAGGACCCAGCCTGGCCCGCTAAGGGCTCTGACAGGCCCCCTCTTGACCCAGTCTTTGCCTGGGCATGCCCCCGGGCATGTCCCATGCTGCGGGAAACCTAGTGCGCTTAAAAGTGCTATGTCCAAACTGTGGCTCAGCCCACAGGACTGATGCAGGCTGGGGTAGAAAGTCCCACCCCAGCTGGAGAAGTTAGATGCTGGCGGTAGTGGCGGGCAGGGAACCACTTGTCAGAATAGTAATGATAAATCCTCTTTACTCTAAGGGCTTGTTGGCTTGGTTCCTGTTGTTTGAGACTCAGGGATATCAAAGTCTCTAACCCGGCTCTGTTGCTTGGTTCCCTGGAAGTGGACCCAGAGCAGAACCGGCACATAGACCCTGTGATGGGAGTAGAGCCGGGGCATCGCTTTCGGAACCAATGTTCCACCTTGAGAGCCAGTCACTCTGAACCACGCATAGCCATCATAGCCGCTTGAAGAGATCAACTCATCCCTCAATTTGAGGAGAAACCTGAAGCTTAATCTTCAGAGCCAAAGCATCGCCACCACTGCATGAAGAAAATCACTGCATCACCTCAAATGCAGGCTCAACACACATCGCTTGATGCATTGCTCATCTCCACCTCACACCTCATTGTTGCGACCAGGATCAAGGAATTCTGTCACTGGGCCTGCATGGCTCCTGTCCCCGACCTGTGCTCCATTGTGGTCTGCCTGAGCTGTTGAATTTGCCCTAGTCGAGCACGACCAGTTAACTCACATTGGCGCTTATTGATTCTAAGTGCTAGAACTCTTTTTTTATTCTTTAAAAATTCATAACTTGACTTCTACTTATTAGATTCTTGCCATTCTGGTCTTGATTTATATATAATGTTGTCTATTTCTCTAGCCTGGTGTTGAGTCTTTTTGTGGTGTCTTCATTGTGTTGCTCTGTGTTTGTGTTGCACAAATACTTTTCACATTGCCTCTTAGATAATCCTGACTGCTCTCTGCCAAGCTACCAGGGGGTGAGCACGGGTTACCTTTTAGTGTGTATCTGGCTTACCCTGTCTAGGAGTGTAGTTCCTGTTTCTGAGGGGTGCATACTCTGACAAACAGAAAACCAATTTCTAACAGAGACCTTGATATTTGCTAAATTGGCTACCTCCGTAAAAGGAGAATGTGGGAACATATGTTGCTCCTAAGTCATTAGTAAACGTATATTAGAAGTCCGTATAAGCATGTTTTGATGCTTATAAAAGGTCAATGGTTGGATTCAGGGTTTGATTATATTGTGTAGACATTTCAGTCTTTTATTACAGAAATCCATTGCACCATGTAGCATCATAATTTAATAAGGATATTTTTGTAACTAAGGTCCCAAGTACTGCAAAACCCGTTTGGGTCTTATCAAGAAATAAGAGGCACAGGTTTAAGTGGGTCATTTAGATGCTAGTGAAGAATCTTTTGATGTGCTGAATTTAAAATAAGAGGGAAGGGGATTGGAGTATTAGTAGAAGTCGTTTTTGAGTCATTCTATCCAGCTTCATCTGAAATCAGGAAGAGGTTTGATGTCTTTACAAGGTTAAAGCTTGGAGAATATATGTAACTATGTTGGTCACCTAGTATCTAGAGTAAGTGCATTCACTGTTCATGATTGTTGGACTTGGCCCTCTCTGCAGGGTCACCCCCAAACGTTTTGCCTTTAACCCCTCTCTTTTTGCTGTGTTTGGTTGTGTTGGCCTTTAGGACTCTGTGCACTTTATCAATGGTAGTCTGTGCTAAAGTGTGTGTGCTCTCTCCTCTAAACATGGTAAAATTGACTTACACCTGATTGGCATATTTTACTTATAAGTTCCTTATAGAATGGTATGCCATTTACCCAGGGCCTGCAAATGAAATGCTACTAGTAGGGCTGCAGAACCTATTGTGACACCCAGTTAAGTAGTCCTTTAAAACATGTCACAGGTCTGACATAGCCATTCCGCTAGATAGCCTATAGGGCAGGATGCATTGTGATTAAAAGCCTCAACATAAACTTTTAAGCTTTACATGTCATTGTGGTGAAAAGCTCCTTAATGTGTTTTTCAGCATTGTGAGCCCTACTTTTTCCACAGGATACAGTTGGGTTGCCTTATTACAAACTTTGATTGGTGACAAGAAAACATTTCATGTTAGGTGTCTGAGAAATTGTATTTAAAATCGCCTCTAACAGTGAAGTTGGATTTTAAGTTACAATTTTGAAAATTATACTTTGTTAGAGTAGGAAAATCCAACTTTCAAAATGTGATGCCTGTCCCTTGGTCACATGACTGAGTGCAGTTGGCAGTTGGACTTGGTTTATTCCTCCCAGACAGCCACACAATGGTGGGATTAGGTTTGCCTAGATGGGCCATCATCTGGCAGGTTGGGGCGGGGGGCAGAGTTGGACACAACCCCTCTTGTAGCTGAATAAGTTGTACTTTGCCTTCACACAAAGGACTTGTCACCCCTGCATTGTTCATCAAGACAGCCAG
Organism: Pleurodeles waltl; assembly: GCF_031143425.1. Classification (NCBI taxonomy): domain Eukaryota; kingdom Metazoa; phylum Chordata; class Amphibia; order Caudata; family Salamandridae; genus Pleurodeles; species Pleurodeles waltl. The sequence continues at coordinate 765,689,899 of NC_090449.1, read as the reverse complement.
GAGCCAGAGCTGGGGAAACAGGAAGCTTCAAGCACTTCCTGGGGAATTTTGTGGAAACTTTTACCACTTAAAAAAAATCACATGAAATAAGCACAGGACCCTCAGACCCACTCTTCAGTTCACTTTCTGGACCTGCAGAAGGACTCTGAGGATGGCCTGCTGCTGTGTACTCCACAAGACTGCTTTGCTACACCCGGAAGAAGTACATTGCTGCCTGGAGCCTGCCTTGAACCTGCAGAGGCCTGCTCTGCTGCTTGAGCTGTGTGTCATCACTTGATCCAGGACTACCAGAATGACTCCAGGGGGTAGTTGGCTGGTCTCTTGATCAGAGCCGTAGGGACAGAAGAGGCTCCAACCATCTTGAACCCACACCTTGACCCAGGGTCCTAATCCCTCCCCCCTCCTACAGTCCTGGGCTATTGGGGGTGCTAAAGGTTCCCAGATAGCCCAAATCTTGGGAATTAGAAAATGTTTGGCTAAAAACTGGTCTGAGAACTGAGAGAAGACCGGGGCCAACCTGTTTGTCTATCTGCCCAAGGTGCGTTGTTAGTCGGCCTGACTTCACTGCAGTTCCGACTACATTCTTCTCCTCGTGTCAACATCCTTTATTGTATAAGGAGTCCATAATTCAAATCAAGATACTATTTAAAGAGGAGGATCACCAGTCACATTCCACAGTGTGTGTGAAAAAGGTGTGGCATTTGGTGATAAGTTCTTCATTAAGGACTACCTTGTAGAGGGATCAAAGAAGTTGGACTATATATATTTGCCCGTCAATGTTTAAAGTTGTTATACAAGGATAAGCATGGAAATGACTATTGATTGAAACAAATGCTGAGTGATTGCTATGTATTGTTTGTTATATGTAGTCCATGCTTAAGATAGACAAGGTCTTAATTATTTTTTCTCACAGTGTCTGTGTTTTTGTAAACGTTAACAAAACACACAAAATGAGTTTAATAAATAGATTTGATGGTTTTGTATTGATTCCTCCATAGTTAGTTTTCAGTCCTTAATACGGTCTTCTCTGCAGCAGTCCTTTGCCAAACAGGTTTCTGGCTGTAAGAAATTGGGTTGTTGGTTGACTGGACTGTTAGCCTGGGTCATGGAGCAGCCACAATCATTGTCAAGGTAAGGTACAAGCAAGCCCCAAATTTACCTGTCTTCAACCCCCGGTAGCTTTACACAGTTCAGTCAGGCTTAATTTAGAGGCAATGTGTAAAGTATCTGTGCAACACTTCAAACAGTAAAATAGTTAGAGCACACCACAAAAGGATCCCTCAAGAGACTTAGAAAAGTAGAGTAGAATTTATTAAATAAAACAAGACCAAAACAAAAAAAATCTGTAAACTGGAGATTTCAATTCGAAAAGTTTTTAAAGGCAAATAGTGCCAAAAGGCATGATGCGCCAACTGTAGCTATCTGGTGTGCCGGACTGGGTCGAAGTCACAAGTTAGGCTGACCACGATGGAGGGCAGTCTGGCTACTGGGACCCAGTTAGGCCCACTGAGTTGAAGTACCTTCAATCTTGGTTTGCGGAGATTTGCATAAATCCACATTGAAGATTTGTCATGCGACCAGGGTAATACATCTGTTCCTAGGTGTGGTGAGAGGTCCTGTTGCATCGACATTGAGGATCCCGTCAATGGGGCTTGCAATGTGAAGTCCGGTGTCAGGGATGCCATGCACAGTTGGGGTGATGTATTTGTTCTGAAGAGCTGCGAGGCTGCGATGCGGAGTCTGTCATCATGGAGGCTGCAGTCGATGAGGGATTGGAGGGCCTGCACCAAGGATGCATCGCTCAGTGGCAGTACTGAAGGCAATAGACGCTGCGGCAGCAATACCGGTCTTTGTGACGGGTTCAATCCACACAGCAGCAGCGATGCGCTGGTTCTGGCCAGAGGAGAACCATGCAGCAGGCAAGATGTGTTGGTACCGCTGGATTCACAGGCTTGCAGAGCAACTTAGGCCCTCTTCCAAGTGTTCAGAGCTAGGGTGGCACCACTTGGATGGACAGACTCAAATATGTCAGAATTCAGGTGCAGATGCAAGGTTGTTGAAAGCCTATTATGTCCTGGAGGCTTCAGATCAGGAAGCCAGTCAACTAGCACTTAGTCACTTTGGGTTCTGGGTTCTAGAGATGCAGGTCCAGTCCTCACCCAAGCAAGAGGGCAGCAGGCAGGAGATTAGCATAGGAAATCAGGAGTTCCACAGAGTGCAGTCCAGCAGAATGGCAGTCCTTCAGCAGCACAGCAGTCCTTCCTGGCAGAGTATTCACGTGTCCAGAAGTGTACTTACGTGGTGGTGTCTGTGGTCCCTCTTTTATACCGTGGTGCCCTGGGTGTGTAAGGTGGGTGAAACTTCTCAACAGTGGCTTTGAACTGTGAAGAATACCTGCCTGCCCTGTCCTGGCTCAAGACTGGCTGAAATGACAATGCAGGATTGTTGGGTCCTTTGTGTGTGAACAGAACACAGCCTATTCAGGTGTAAGTGAAGTTGTGTCCAGCTCCTCTTTCACGTCCTGCCAGTGATGGCCAGTCAAGTCACACCTAAGCTAAGCTCCCATTGTGTGTGGCTGTCTAAGAAGAATACACAAAGCCCAACTGCCAGCTACACCTGGTCATGTGACCAGAGACAAGCTGCAGGCACCACATGGCTAAGGCAGGAAAATGCCAACTTTCCAAAAGTTGGGATTTAAAACTGTAATTTCTAGAGACACCAAACAAGAACCATTCATCTCTTCTGATTTGGAAATTATAGTTATAAGATGTTATAAGGCAACTCCAATGTAATCCTATTGGAGAGATAGGCTTTGCAGTAGCGAAAAATGAATTTACATGCTTTCCTCTACCAGGACATGTAAAACTTAAAAGCACATGTCCACGTTTTTAAAAACACTGCACCTTGGTCTTGGGGGTATCAAATTCCTACCTTACAGGAGACTTATGTTTATTAAAAAGGAAGGTTTGGGCCTGGTAAGAGGTGGCTAAATTGTGACCCACGCTCAAACAACTGTTTGCATAGGGATTGAACTTTCAATGGTACAATGTTTATCCCATCCAGTATTTATGAGCAATGAGGAGTGCATCCTTCATTTAATTACAGCAGGTCAAACCTGTTTGAATTTAATAAGAATAAAAAATGCCCATATTCACGTGAACATGCAAAATTTTGTGCCTTAAGCACCAACATCTTCATATTGTTCCTAATAAAGCAGACTAGACATTAATTATTACATCAGATAAATTACAAACACATTGGCGTCAGATTTTTATTGGCGATGATAATTATCAACCTACTCATAATTAGGTCCATACCGTTTTTAAATATTTTCATACTTTTTAATCACATCCTTTACATCTGATAGTTTTACTCCCTTAATACAGCCGTATTAAAAAGATACTCAAGTTATGCATTTGCTTATTAGCGACAGTGTTATGCTTTGTGTTCCTTGTGGGCGTTCTTTCTCCTGCCTATAGGTTGTAGAATGTAGGGCTTTCTTCTGATGCCGTCTAGTAGAATGTTAACATTTAAATTGTGGAATCATTCTCAAGGTTGTCCCTGGAACCTCAAATATGTTTGGAAAATTCCCCCTTTGTCATCCACTTATTAACCTGTTTTGCTTTATGAAGTATTCGTTATCGTCCCATACAACTAATAATCCGTAATAATTGCCGGAAATCGCCCGTCTTAAATTGCAACAGCATGAACACAACACATTTGTCAACAAATGATAGTTTTGTTGACTGCTGTGTTCAGCCAAATTTTACCTCATGACATGCTGTCTTAGATTGCTGCCAGAGACGCTAAAGGCGTGTGCAATTGCCAGGGCCACACCTTCAAAGGTTCAAAGGAGACCTCTGGAGTAAGTGGAATTTCCCTGTATTTCACATCAGCCTATTCCATTTCTGTATTTGAACGTTTCTCCCTCTGTGCCTACCTCCACCTCAGACTGTCTCTCTCTACTCTTTGTCATCTTAAGGATGTTTGAGGTCCCAGGCAAGACGTATTTTAGCTGTGTTTGTGTGACCCCTTTTAAGTTTCACATAAAAGTTAGTATTGTTTGGCATCATGCAGGCTTGAATTCTCATGAAGTGGGTAGTAAAATTGCAGCATCCTTTTGGCGTGGCAATGCCGGCAGTGGAACCGTCTCTTCACTGTCGACGCCAGCACGAATGGTGTCGGAAGTCTGCCCGATTTCAGGTGGAATTCTGAAATAAGTCGTAATAGGGTGGTCTTAATACAGCCAGCATTGGCAATCGTTTGTCGCCCGTGGCTTCACCTGCCTTACAAAAAGACTGCCCAAGTCGTAATGAGGGGCTATGTCTCAGATTTTCAACGCAACAACAGACGTACTTAAATGTACTACACATTACATCTTGACAGTGAGTTACCTACACTTTTTTATATGTTCCACTTCTTGGACCTGTTTCTGGGAATATACACTTTCTTTGTAATATACAATGGAATCTTCCCAACCATCCATCAGACCTATCCTTTTAACCACGCTAAACCAACTAAGAGGGGGTAGACAGTGCACAGTGCACGTGAACATTATTTAGTTGGCATTGATGGAAATACATATGAAAGAATACTTACTATTTAACTCATTAGGGTCAAGGAGACGGTAATAAAATGATTTTGGGAGACGGGATGAAGAGGCTATCAAAGACGAAAATTTCATTTCTCATAAAAGCTAAGCATAATTGTCCAGAGACAAAGTATTTGCTGAAAGATATAAAGCCAGAATTTTTATTTTATTTTGTGTCTCCTTTGAACAAGTTTGAAAGCTGTATTGACCAATATTTTAGAAATAGAATTAATACTGATTGCTATTCTAAGAAAGTACATGTGGTGTTGCTGTGTTTTAGGAGCGCATTACCAAAGAAACACTTGATTATCCAACTATTTTCAAGAGATGGAGTTGGTGGAGAAATGTTCAATTTTTAAGAGTAAGCAAATGTAATGAAAGTATTATTTGTCAGTATCGTATTGGAAGATTTTAAGTAAGTGAGGAATGTTGTTTCTAGCATAGTTTTGACTGAGTAATTGACAGAGGAAGCTGATTTAATATCAAGCAAATATGGGCCATGTTATGGTGATACAATAGGACAAATATTGCAAATTAGGACAGATTCAGGTTCTTCAATTACCATTTTATCAGATACCACCTCGAATTTGTTTTAGCTAAATGCCATTTTCACAATTCTGATATCCATAAGGTGGCATTCTGAACGCAGAATATTAAAACACTTGGATATTTTGAGCAGAGTCTGCACTTTAACTATTGTATATGTATGTGTATATGTGTGTGTGTGTGTGTATGTGTGTGTGTATATATATATATATATATATATATATATATATATGTATGTATACATATATATACAAACACAGACACACACACACACACACACAAAAGAAAAACAAAGGTTACAGGGACATGATAGATGGGCTCCCATTTTAAACGTACAAAACCATAGAAATCACCTGCTGTAGTTATAGTTATCTCAAGTAACTATAACTCATGCCCTAAGGTAAATATAACTCGCACCCCCACCATGCTCAGTTTTTTAATCCGAAATTGTACTGCAATATTTAATTGATATTATCAATGATGTTATCAAAGATGTAATGAGTGCCGTAATTTGTAGGGTATTTAGCAGTGCATGGCGAGGGGGTGAGGTAGAATTGCCTTAGGGCACGAGTTATTGTTGCTTGAGATCAGACAGTGTGTTTTATTTATATATACACACACTGAAGTGGCAGAGAAATGGAGCAGCATCATGGCATAGAGTTATCGATCAACCAGGTATGGAAAGAAAGAATGAAAATAAGATCCATCAAATACATAAAAAAAAAGACTGAAGGACACAAAATGATCTCTACATGTTAAAAGAAGTTATGTTTTAGATGTGAATTTTTGAGTCCACACAAAGGTAAATGGCTTGCCATTGGACAGATGTGTAAAAACTGTGGGAAAGAGAACCATTTTGTGACAATGTGTAAAGTAAAGGAAAAAGTAAGTGTGTCACAGTATGAAAGCACGTGGCTGTCAGAGTGTTCCATAAGCAACACTTTACACACACCCTCAAAGCCAAGCAGCAACATCAATTGAGGCAAATTGATACTAAGTATAGTCAATCATCATCTAAATCATAGCTGAACAGTTCTTCTGTCTCAATATCAAATAAAATTAAAGAAAATGATTGTACCATGTCAGTGTGTACTTCACAGAAACATGTGCATGTTAGATTGGTCACATATCAAGAAAAATATTAGCCAAAGAAAGGTCGGCATGCCAAAGTAGCAAAATCATAAACACACTGTTCAAAGATTACATTAATAGCTGGTCGATAACTGTCATTATCAACAATGGTGCATCAAAAAACATAGGCCCTCATTACAACCCTGACGTTCGGTGTTAAAGTGGCGGTAATACCGCTAATAGGCCGGCGGATAAAAAAAATGGAATCACGACCATGGCGGAAATTGCCAACACAGATAGCCACTTTAACACTCTGACGGCCACGGCAGTAGCAACAAACACCGCGGCGGTCACCGCCAACAGACAGGCAGAAGACAAAGTACCTCCCACACTATTACAAGGCACCAATCCGCCAGCTTTTCTGGGGCGGTACCAAAGCCATCAAAAACACAGAGGAAACAGAAAACAGAAGAGAAACCACTCACCTCTCGACAATCAATGAAGAACCAGGACGCCTTGGAGCTCGAGTTACAGGTCCTGCTCATGTTTCTGTATCCATTAATACACGATGAAGTGGAAAGAAGGGGGCGGCAGCGACGACGACGGTGAGTACTGCGCCTAGCGCACAGGGGAGGGGAGGAGGCAAAAGAAAGTGACACACACACGCAAAACGCAACATTCCCACCCTCACCCACAACACCATACACACAAAAACATGCAACAACATTACATATACACTCCGTAACCCCCTGGAAAAACGCAAGGACAAAAGGAATTGAGTCAAATCTTTCATATATTAGAAATAGGCAGATAAAGTAAATGATTGTAAAAACCAGTATATAAAAATATTTACAATATGTACAGAAGGCCGTACACTGTCCTTTGCAGATGTCCATGGCCCAGTTGGCAAAAAAATCATGGACGAAGCCCACACATGACACCTGCTTCAAAACGGAGAGAACACTGCAGGGGAATCAGGTTGAAAAAAAATAACAGGCACCTCAGGGGAAAGGGGAGGGGGGCACCTCAGCTGGATGATTGTACAACACCACTGCTCCTCGAGGGGGCTCCATGGCCACTGCTTGGTCCTGGGGAGGTCAAAGCCACAGTCTCAAGTCTCTCAAGTGGGTGGGTTGCCCACTGCCTGGTCCTGAGGAGTGCAAAGCCACAGTCTCTCTAGTGTATGCCTTCTCCACTGGTTCTGGAGGGGGCTTTGTGCCCAGAGTGCTTCATCCTGCCAAGGACTGGGTTAGTGGATGTTTTTCTCCACTGGTTCTGGAGGGGGCTTTGTGCCCAGAGTGCTTCATTGTGCCAAGGACTGTGTTAGTGGATGTTTTTCTCCTCTGGATCTGGAGGGGGCTTTGTGCCCAGAGTGCTTCATCCTGCCAAAGAATGGGTTGGTAGATGTTTTTTCTCCACTGGTTCTGGAGGGGGCTTTGTGCCCAGAGTGCTTCATCCTGCCAAGGACTGTGTTAGTGGATGTTTTTCTCCACTGGTTCTGGAGGGGGCTTTGTGCCCAGAGTGCTTCATCCTGCCAAGGACTGGGTTAGTGGATGTTTTTCTCCACTGGTTCTGGAGGGGGCTTTGTGCCCAGTGATGTAGCACTTGGGGTGTGGCAGTTGACTTCGTCTCACCTGGGTGTCTCAGCCACACGATGTACCTGTAACAGGTAGCATGATACTCCATGGAGGCAGACCCACACTCCATCCTGCGGCGACTTAGGCTGCCAATTGCTGGTTCATGTCCGTGCTGAAGGTGGCGTCTCAAGTGGCATGTCCAAGGTCCAGGACGTCACCTGCAGACTCTGACTGCTGCACACTGGGGATGCTGCTGACAGCCGACAGACTGGCATTGGATGTGCACGTGGGGGTGCTGATGGTGGTGCAGGCAGTGGTGGCTGCGGCGGAGATGCTGCCAGTGCTGGCCGTGGTGCAAGTGACAGTTGCGGTGGATGGAGACACCATACCGTCTCGACAGCCTGGGGTGGCTGATCCTTGGGGAGGATGCTGCAGACTGACGTTGTGGCAGCGGCGGTGCAGGTGGCGGTCGTGACTGTGGTGCATGTGGCTGCCATTTCTGATGATTTGGTGGTCACCAGCCTCTCACCAGGTGACATTGTACCCAGAGGTGATGTGCCCTTTGGCTTGTGGCCCTTCCCCATCTTGACAGTCGCTGCAGAGACCTTAGCACTGTCCACTTGGTGTTTGGGCGAGGCCTAGCTGGGTGGGTGGTGTGACTGTCCCCTGCTGGAAGCCGGCCCTTTTTGACCTTTGCAGGTGGTGGAATAGGGTGGTCCTTCTTGTCTGTCAGTGGCACACTGGCAGCTCTGACGGGTGCCCCCTTAGACCGTCCTGGAGTAGCAGGGACCACAGCGGATGCAGATTTGCTGGCTGAGGTGCTGGGCTGGGAACTAGACATCCTGGCCCTAGGGGAAGAACAGGGGGGAGGTTTAGGGAAGAGGTCCAATTTAGCTAGGAAAAGTTTTTTAGACACACTGGGACGGGAAGATGGAGGGGGTTTGGGAGTGTAGGAAGAGGTAGTGGTTGTAGGAGGTGTACGTCTGCTGAGTTTGGGTGAAGGTGCATGGGTTGGAGGCTGTTGTGAGGTGGATGGCTGTTGAGTGGGTGTGTGTCTGTGTTTGTATACTTTGGGAGGAGGGCTCACGGACACACTGGGAGAGTGTCAGCGAGACCAGATTCTTGGGGTTTGCGCCTGTTCCCAATATGTCCACCTCTTGGCAGCTCCAAACTCTACTAGCCGTTATAGCACAGCGTTAAAGAATGGCCAAGCGGGGGATGGGGTTTAGGTTGGGAACAGCGGGGAAGGAGACCTGTGGAAGCAAGAGTTAAGAACACAATAGCAAGGTCATTCACATTAATCTTCATAAACTTTGTTTTAACTCTTTATGCTCTAATACATGAGAGATCAAGAACTTTTCAATAATGTGACCTTTTTATAGTCATATACTCTGAACATTGAACTTTATCAAGTTAATCCTTAGAATAGCAATTACATCACAACAAGAGTCAATGAGTACATTCGTTCCCAAAGAATTAACTGCTATAGGATTCATGAATTATACTGTGGAATAGGAAAACTGACTAAACTTGTTTCAAGATTCAATTGCCCAGAAATTATTGTGCACTATATTGCCAGACTGCGCATCAAGACCCAAGTACCTGGAATGATTGCGCGATCTGCCAATCTGAACTGCAAGGGTTAATTGCCAAGAATGAATCATGCACACTGTTGCTGATTCAACCATCAAGATTCAAATTCCTCGAAATGATCGCGCACTCTGCCGATCCGAACTGCAAGTGTTAATTGCCAAGAATGAATCACGCACACTTTTGCCGATTTAACCATCAAGATTCAAATGTCTTGAAATGATTGCGCACTCTGCCGATCCGAACTGCAAGGGTTAATTGTCAAGAATGAATCATGCACACTGTTGCTGATTCAACCATTAGGATTCAAACGCCTTGAAATGATCGCGCTCTCTGCGATCCGAACTACAAGGGTTAAGTGCCAAGAGTAAATCGCACACGCGGTAAATCACAAAGCCAAAAACTCAAATGTTTCTAGAAAACGGAGTCAAGGTCTATACCGAACTCCGCCTTACCGCCCTGCTTGAAGATCAGCAAGATAATGAGGACAGGGCCAGGAAATGTCCAAGTAGGCCTCCAGAACAGGAGCTCTGTAAAATGATGCTGCACTGCACCGGGACCTCTGAATAGTGAGCACGTGGAGCTGGGCTGGGTTCCTTAAATAGACCCAAGCCCCACCCACCTGCCACACCCAGCCACACCCAGCCAGGCTGCAGGAAAGGCTTGGAAAATTAACAATACATTGCAAACAGTATTAATGACATTTCAAGATAAAGACCTGCAATGCAAAAAGTTAATATGCAATATCTGCACACAATGCATGAATTATTACATTGCATAAGGTTTGTCATTTTGCATTATGTTGCCCGTAGAGCGTGCACTGTCCTGGTGTTGACAGAGAGGACACAGGGGACGTGTGAATGGTTGTGGGGATGTTGACTGCACGTGAGCGGTGTGTAGTGATGGGCATGCTAGTGATGGGCGTGCTAGTGATGGAGGTAGTGGCTGAGGATGTAGTGCATGCAGGTGTGAGTGGAGACGAGACAGGGAGGGAGGTGGACGACGTGGAGGAGGGGGACACAGTGGAGGCAGTGGATGTTGGTGTGTCTGCATGGGTCTGGTGCTTGTGTGAGTGCCTGTGGGATGTGTGGTGTTTATGTTTATCGGAGCCACTTTTGTGTGTTGATGTGTGTGCAGCTGTTCGGAATGTGTGCTTGGGATAGGCTGAGGTAGAGGGGATTGGTTCTGGGTAGTTGAAGTTGGAGGGGGGAGGCTGGACACAGGGACATTGGCTGCAATCAGTGCTGAGGCCAGAGTCTGAAATGCTCTCTGTTGGGCCGCCACGCCAGAATGAATGCCCTCCAGGTATGCATTTGTTTGCTGCAAATGCCTCTCGACACCCTGGATGGCATTCAGAATGGTTGACTGCCCAACAGTGAGGGATCTCAGGAGGTCAATAGCCTTCTCACTGAGGGCAGCAGGGCTGACTGGGGCAGGGCCTGAGGTGCCTGGGGTGAAGGAAATGCCCATCCTCCTGGGTGAGCGGGCACAGGAAACATGCTGAGGGGCTGCTGGGAGGGCGGTGCTGGTAAGGGGGGTGGCGGCTGTACCTGTTGTTGTGGTGGGCACAGAGGTGCCCACCACCGCAAGGGAGCTCCCATCAGAGGAGTCGCAGCTGTCGCTGGTGTCCGCTCCTGTCCCCGTCGTGGAGCTCTCCTTGCCCTCCATCACACTGGTGCCTTCAGACTCTGTAGATTCACCCTCCAGGGCCATGTGGGATGCAGCTCCCTCTGTCTCTGGTGCCTCTGCTCCTCCTCCAGATGATGCTAATGCACGCAAGGACAGGGTGACAAAACAAGAAGGGGGGGAGAGTCAGAAGAGACACATGGTCAATGCCAGCAACACCACTACCGTTGGCGGACACAACACACAGGGAGCAGCCCTATGCACTAGGCCATGCACTAGCAGTTAATAGGAAAACCACCTGCCCATGGGGTACTATGCCTAACACCATTTTCTGCACACTTGGAGCCCATAGGAGCCTGACTAGTTGTAGATGCCCACTAACACTATTGGGGTTGGAGTGCCTCAGAGCCTGCCTCACAAGGGACCTACCCTACCTAGTTCACCCTGGCCTAGGGGAACCCACAGCCCACGTTCCCCACCCAGACACTTCGTAAAGCACACAGAGTCAGCTGAATGACACTGTACTCACCCCCTTGTGGCTGCTGTGATGCCCTCAAGCACCCATCAAACTCCGGATATGCCACTGCCAAGATCCGGAACATCAGGGGGGTCATGGTGCGATGGGCACCCCTTCCACATTGGGAGGCCAGCCCCAGCTGGGCCTCCGCCATCTTCTTGCTCCAGCGGCGCAGGTTCTCCCATTCCTTCCGGCAGTGGGCGCTCCATCTATGATAGACCCCCAGGGTCCGCACTTCCTTGGCGGTGGCACGCCAAATACCCTTCTTTTGGTGGGCGCAGACCTAGAGAAAAGGTACAGGATGAAAGGAAATTACTCTCCCGTCCAGGCATCATACTCATTGCCCACCAGTTCCCACCCATGCCCTGATGCACATACTCACCATCCTCACATGCAGGCCTCAGCCCCCCCCACATGTATCTTCCATCCACACCACTCCAAACAGGCATTGCCCACGCATCATTCTCACATTGTACCTGTTTGTCTGGAGGACCGTAGAGTAGCGTGTACTGGGGGAGGACCCCATCCACCAGTTTGTCCAATTCCTACGTGGTGAAGGCAGGGGCCCTTTCCCCAGACACATGAGCCACTGTTGCTTCCAGACCCAGGTCACAGCAGCACTTGCAGTGTAGGTCCTCTCCTGTTGCAGGTCAGGTAGCAAGTAAGTAAAGCGATAGAAAATGGCGGTCACTTCCACTGCGGTGCCTACCGTCACCGCCGGTGTACATAGTCATTGGCTCCTGGAACCCATAGGGCTCAATGATAACCAATGCTAAATTGCGCGGCAGTCTTCGGCCGCCTACCGCGACGCTGCAGAACGCCAGCACAGTTACCTCATCTCCCCTTGTCCATCCTTACAGGTCAGGCAGCCGCCCTTCCAGGAGGGCAAATGGCATGGCACCTAACTGCATCACAGCACTATTTGACAGATCTACGGACAAACGACGACACACATGGATTTACTCACGCTACTGAAAACACACTTGTGCAAACTATGTGGTACATGACCCTCTGCTCACCATTCTCATCCATAGGGTCCATCCGCTGGGGCAGATGATGAGATGGAGTCATCCTCCGGTGTACAGACCCCTGGTGGACCTGTTGACAATGGAAGACAGACACATCATTATCACCTACAGACTTGATCGTTCCACAATCAAAGAACTGTGTGCACAATTGGAGCCAGACCTGATGTCAGCTATCCGCCATCCCACAGGAATACCCCCTCTAGTGCAGGTCCTGTCAGTGCTCCATTTCCTGGCAAGTGGCTCCTTTCAAACTGCAGTGGCCATGGCATCAGGGATGTCTCAGCCAATGTTTTCTAATGTGTTGACAAGAGTGTTGTCAGCCCTGCTGAAACACATGCGCAGCTACATCGTTTTCCCCCAGGTGGAGGATTTGCCCACAGTGAAGGCTGACTTTTATGCCCTGGGACATATCCCCAACATCATAGGTGCCATTGATGGTACACATGTGGCATTTGTCCCACCCCGCAGAAATAAACAAGTGTACAGAAATCGAAAAAGCTACCATTCTATGAATGTGCAGATGGTGTGTTTGGCAGACCAGTACATCTCTCATGTGAATGCCAAGTATCCTGGCTCTGTGCATGACGCTTACATTTTGAGGAAAAGCAGTATCCCTTGTGTGATGGGCCAACTCCAGAGGCACCGGGTGTGGCTAATAGGGGAGCCCATGGTCCCCACACAGTATGAATAGGTGTGGGGTTGTCCCTAAGGGTTAGTGTGTGTCTAACAGATATCCCTCGACATTTGCAGGTGACTCTGGTTACCCCAACCTCTCATGGCTACTGACGCCAGTGAGGAATGCCAGGACAAGGGCAGAGGAATGCTACAATGAGGCACATGGGCGAACTAGGCGGATTATTGAGAGGACGTTTGGCCTCATGAAGGCCAGATTCCGGTGCCTCCATCTAACAGGTGGCTCCCTATAGTACTCACCAAAGGTGTGCCAGATAATCGTGGCGTGTTGCACAACCTGGCATTGCGACGCCAGGAGCCTTTTCTGCAGGAGGCTGGGCCTGATGATGGTCTTGTGGCAGCTGTGGAGCCTGTGGACAGTGAGGAAGAGGCGGCAGAGGAAGAAGACATTGACAACCGAAACAACATCATCATGCAGTACTTCCAGTGACACACAGGTAAGAGACTGGCACTGCTCCTCTCATATCTCACTACTGTAGGACATTGTATAAGTCAGCCTCTTAACCTCTGTCTATGGACACTGACAGTTCACTTTGGCTTTCCATTTCACAGATCTGGGTACCTCATTCTGCCTTCTGCTATATTTACTGCTGCCCAACAACTGTCATACAATGGTATGAGCAAATGAAAACTTACATTGATATTTGTGGGTGATGTTGTAATTATACATTTGTGAAAGAACAGACTGACTCCAGATTAGTTTGTGATTCAAGGTTGTTCATTTATGGGCTAATGTGTATAGGGGTATGTGGAAGGGGCTGGGGTGATGGTGGAGGAAGGTCCATAGTAGAGTCCAGTCTCTTGGTATCACAGGTGCATTTTCCAATGGGGCATAGGAAGGGGTGCAATGGTAGTTCAAGGATGGACAGGGTAACAGAGTGGGACAGGAGGGTGACATTAAGGAGAGTCTTATTTCCTGGCGGGGGTCTTGGCAATGTTCTCTGTCTTCGGCCTGGATTGCAGGGACCGTTTGCTGGGTGGTTCTCCTTCTGCAGGAGATGGGGTGCTGGTGGCCTGTTGGTCCTGTGGCGGGGCCTTTTGTCCACTAGCGCCGGCGGACGTGGAAGGCTGTTCATCAGTTGGGCTAGTGTCAGGGACCCGGTGGTATGCCACTGTCTCCCTCATGGTGTTGGCCCTGTCTGCCAGCACCCCTGCAATGGTGACCAGGGTGGTGTTATTGGACTTCAAGTCCTCCCTGACCCACAGGTATTGTCCCTCCTGCAGCTGCTGGGTCTCCTGAAACTTGGCCAGTACGTGCCCATGGTCTCCTGGGAATGGTGGTATGCTCCCATGATTTTGGAGAGTGCCTGGTGGAGAGTCGGTTCCCTGGGCCTGTCCTCCCCCTGTCATACAGCAGTCCTCCCAGCTTCCCTGTTGTCCTGTGCCTCTGTCCCCTGAACCATGTGCCCACTGCCACTGACCCCAGGTCCCTGATTGTCTTGGGTTAGTGGGTTTGCCTGAGGTCCCTGTAGTGATGGACACACTGTTGATTGATGTGTCCTGGGCCCGCTGGGTGGGTGCTGTGGTGGTGTTTCCTGATGGGGGAGGTTCTGTGGTGGGTTGGGACTGTGGCAGGGGAACGGCCAGTCCAGAGGTCCCTGATGGGCCAGGCTGGTCATCTTGATCCAGGCGTGCAGAGCTGCTGTCATCACTGTGGACCTCTTCTGTGGGGGTACTGGATATGGCTGGCACCTTCTGTCCTGTGACGCTGGGTAGAGGTCCTGTTGGGGTGTAAATGCAGTGTTATTGTGTTTGTGTGTGCCATCTTGTGCAATGGGTGTGTTTCCCTCTATTGCTGTGCTTGCACTATTGCCTTGGCCCTTGTGTGAGTGGTGATTGTGTGCCCTGGGTGAGTCTCTCTCTTTGACATGCTTTGGTGATGGGTGTCCATGCAGGTCTGTCATGGGTGTCCATTCATTATTGTTGCATGCAGGGCTTGGTATTGGGATGGGTGGGTTGTGATGGTGGGGTATAAGTGAGGTGTTGGAGTGATGGGGGTGAGGGTAGGGGTAAGTGTTAGTGATGGCATGCAGGTAGGGTGGGGGGATATAGTAGTAAAGATATGACTTACCAGAGTTCAGTCCTCCTGCTACTCCTGCGAGGCCCTCCGGATGCATTATTCCCAAGACTTGCTCCTCCCATGTTGTTAGTTGCGGGGGAGGAGGAGGGGGTCCACCGCCAGTCCTCTGTACGGCTACCTGGTGTCTGGATACCGCGGAACATACCTTCCCTCGTAGGTCGTTCTACCTCTTCCTGATGTCATCCTGTGTTCTTGGATGCTGTCCCACTGCGTTGACTCTGTTGACAGTTCTCCACCATAGCTCCATCTTCCTTGCTATGGACGTCTGCTGCACCTGTGATCCGAATAGCTGTGGCTCTACCCAGATGATTTCCTCCACCAGGACCTCCTACTCAAAAAACCTGAGGTGTCTTTGAGGTGCCATGATGTGTGAGGTGATGTTAGATGTGATGTGTGGGGTGATGTTTTGTGGTGTGTGGTGTTTTGTGCATGGACGGTGTATGAGTGATGGTGTTGTGTGCCTCTGGATGCTGGTGTGGTCTTTGCTTTTGTCTCTCTCTGCTTCTTCAAACTTTTTTGGTGTAAGGGGTTGTGGGTATTATGGGTGTGTGTTTTATAGTGGTATGTGTTTGGGTGTGGTGTGTGTATGTGTATCCTGTGTGTGTATTTTGAATTGTCCAATGTGGTTGTGTTTTGTAAGTGTGTATGTATTTTGAGTGCTGCGATGTGTACTGCCAATGGTTTACTGCGGTTGAATGACCGCCGCCTTGATTCGTGGGTCGTGATAGTGTGGGCGTATTCCTGTTGGCGTGTTGGTGTGGGTTTTGGTTCCGCCAATTGATCACTGACCTTTGGTGTGGCGGGCTTGTGTGGGTGTCTGTATTGTGGAGGATTTCTCAGTGTGGGTCATACCTGTAGTGGATTTCCACCACGGACACGGTATGTGTGTGGCCGTTGGCATGGCGGTCAGCAGCATTTACCGCCAATGTTGTAATGAGGGCCATAATGCCTAAAGGGAAATACAATGAACTACCTCAGTTACCGCAGCTCACACCATTGAAAACCTAAATGTATACTTGGGCTGCATCAATGCCCATAAATAGTCAAGGTTAATTTGTAGCGACATTTAAACCCAAGAAAACAAAGGTACAAACACCGATCCATGTGCTTCAAGATGGTGTCAAGTGCCTGTTAACTCATCTTCAGTAAAGCTGGTAATATGGGACAGATCTGTGTGAATAACAACATAATTGCTCACCAGAAAATAGTAAATCAATTCCCTTCGTTGTTTCATGGTTTAGGAAAGCTTAAGACTATGAAAGCAAAAATGAATATTATTGAAGATGTCCGCCCTGTTGCTTTAAGACATGGACAAATCGCTTTTCATTTACAAGAGGCTGTTGAAAACGTAATCGAATTGTTACTTAAGCTTGACATTATTGAGCGTTCCACTGGTCCAACACCCTGGGCTTCTCCCATAGTACTGGTTCCCAAAAGACAGTGAAGGAGCTGTACGCTACTGCGTTGACATGCATCAGGCAAACAAGGCAATTGAATGAGAACAACATTACTGACATGATAATGCAATTGAATGGTTCAAAGGTCTTTTGTCTCCTTGATTTAAATAAAGGTTTTCATCGGTTGGAACTTGAAGAAAGCTGTAGGAACATTATAACCTTTTCCATACATGTTGGTTTCTTTCAATACAAAAGACTTAGGCCCTCATTACAACCTTGAATTGGCGATCGTACCGCCAACAGGCTGGTGGTACAATTCGCCATATTTTGACCGTGGCGGTAGCGCATGGTCACACTGCGGGACCGGCGGTTTTCCGCCATCATTGCCCCGGCGGTTATAATCCAACAGGGCAGTGCTGCTTGCAGCGCTGCCCTAGGGATTATGACCCCCCTTCCCGCCAGCTTGTCCATGGCGGTAGAGACCGCCATGGAAAGGCTGGCGGAAAGGGGAGTCACGGGCCCCTGGGGGCCCCTGCACTGCCCATGCACTTACCATCGGCAGTGCAGGGGCCCCCATGCACAGCCCCGTCGCGATTTTCACTGTCTGCCTGGCAGCCGCCGAACCGCCACAATGCGGCTCAAATCCCCGCTGGGCGGAAACTCTGCTTCCGCCCGTCGGCCAAGCGGGGATGTCCAAATGCGGCTGGCGGGTTTCCGGCCACATGGGCGGCCGCCTGGCGGTACAACCTTGGCGGTCGGACTCGTCCGACCAACAAGGTTGTTATGAGGGCCTTAGTTTTGGTGTGTAATCAGCTGCAGAACATTTTCAAGATGTCATTTGACGTATCATGTAGCCTCTTGTGAATATGGTCAATTATAGTGATGACCTATCAGTTTTTGGACCTACACAGAAGGAGCATGATAGAGTTCTCACACAAGTATGTTGTTTACTCAGTGATGAAGGTTTGACTTTGAATGCAGGTAAGTATGAGTTCAGCAGACAAAATTAAAATTCTTTGACCATATATTTTCTGATGGGGGTATGACACCTGATCCTGCAAAAGTACAAACTTG
Organism: Pleurodeles waltl; assembly: GCF_031143425.1. Taxonomy (NCBI): domain Eukaryota; kingdom Metazoa; phylum Chordata; class Amphibia; order Caudata; family Salamandridae; genus Pleurodeles; species Pleurodeles waltl. The sequence goes on along the minus strand of NC_090449.1, from coordinate 765,672,109 downwards.
GTCAAATGCTGATCCCCTACAAGATGTTTAAATGGTTTGTTCCTTTCTTGGCATGGCCAGTTACTGTTCAAAGTACATAGAAGACTTTGCCACTGTTACTGCTCCATTACAAGAGTTGATGAAGAAAAATGTTTCCTTTCAATGGTCAGAAGAATGTGACAGGAGTTTCAAGAGAATCAAACATACTATTGAAAATGCTACTGAAATGGCATACTTCAATCCAAAACTTCATACAGAGGTTGTGGTTGACACTAGCCTGGTCGGGTTAAGCACTATCCTTTCACAGCACAGTTGATGCTCAAAGGTATGTTGTGGCCTATGCTATTAAAAGTTTGTTACCAACTAGTTTGTGCTTACTCACAATCTGACTAAGAAAGTTCAACCGTGGTACGGGCTTGTGAACATTTCCATATATGAAGTGACTGAAAGCCATTTATACTTGTAACTAATCATGAAGCTTCATTGACCATCTTTGGTGATCCGAAAGCCAAGATGCCTCCTTGCATTGCGAAAATAGGATTATACAATCCTGCATCATCCAGGAAAGGACCAGAATCCTGGTTGAGTGCTTTTCAAGACACAGTACTCCATCGAAAATGACTGAAATCTACATTAATTTAATCTTCAAGTGAAATGCACCAGCTGCCATCTCGTTAGCCCAGATTATCACTGCCATAAGCCATGATAGTGACACGCTGAAGTTTAGACATAATTACACATCAGTCGTAGAGCCTGACACACTCGATTTCTCATAGATGATGGATACAAAAATGTCAAGGATGAATTGTACATAAGTCAGGAAGGACTTTTACTGTGAGGGGGGAGAATCTTGATTCCGAAGAGTCTGCATCGGAAAGTAGTTGAAATCTCACAAAGTACATTGTGGGGTTGTTGCCACAAAAAGAGCTCTCCCAGACTGAGTTTTGTTTCCATACTGGATAAGTGACTTCACCTGATGGTGATTGTGGATAAATACTCAAGTTTCCCTTTGGCTGAAGATCTCTCATCCACAACTCACAAACAAGTTGTCGAAGAGCTAGATGGCATCTTTGCGAACTGGTACATTCCAGCCATTGTGAAGTCTGATAATGGCCCACCCTTTAACATTATAGAATTCAAAGAATTCCTGGAGCAACTGAACATAAAGCATCAAAAGTGTACATAACTGTGGCCGCCGGCCAATGGACTTGTTGAGCTTTTTATTAGTACATCAAAGAAAGCAGTACAGCGTGCAACTCTTGAGAAGGTGAGTTTGAAAACAATACTAGATGCTACGCCAAGAGCTTATTGTTCATCACCTCACTCAACTTTAGTCAAAAGTCATGTGACTTTGATGTTCGGGAGAGCAATGACAACCAAGTTACCTCATTAGGCCACTAAGCGAGACAAAAACGAAAACATGATTTGTACAAGTGGCTTGGTTAACAAGCAGATAATGAAAGACAAAAGGCAACATGCGGAGGACATCGCAGTTAGAAGAGGAGTTTTGGTGATTGTCCAACAGCTGTGTAAAAGAAAATCTGATGCTCTATTTGATGCTGAACTTTTTCAAGTGGTGTCTACCAAGGGACATATGGTGACTGCCGAGCATACTGGGAAGTCTGTTACCAGAAACTCTTCTCACTTTAGGCCTGTGCTTTACTGATCTGCAACTCAAAATGGTAAAAGAAGGACCAAATCTGAAATCTCCGCGACTGCTGTTACCTGTGCACCATTGTTAACAGTCTCTGACACAGAGGATGATGACTTACAGCTTCCAGTAATAAGATCGGTAAGAATGACCAAAGTGCCAAAAAGATTGATCGAAGAGATATAATTGTACATTTCTATATGTCTATGTGTATGTTTACTGTATGTTTACTGATTTAGTAAACGTTTTATTTTTTCATTTGCAAGTTTTATGACGCAATCTTTTCAGCTCCAAATGGACTCTGTAGCAGTGTGGCCTAATACTACAATAGAAGGTAATGAAACCTTGATTTAGAAGGGTTGGAATTCACTGGTACATGTGTGATTACAGCTAAGTGTGTGTGGGTTGGACTTTTTCCCGTATGCAGGGTCATCCCCAATCTTTTTTTCCTCCTGCCTCCTATTTTTTTCTGACCTGTTTTTGTTGGCTTTAGAACTCTGAGCACTTTACCACTGCTAACCAGTGCTAATGTGCATATGCTCTCTGTGTAAATTGTATTGTTGATTGGATTTCCATGATTGGCATTTTTGATTTACTAGTAAGTCCCTAGTACAGTGCATTAGAGGTGCCCAGGGCTTGTAAATCAAATGCTACTAGTGGGCCTGCAGCACCGGTGTGCCACCCACATAAGCAGCCCTGTAATTATGTCTCAGACCTGCCTACATATTGTGTGTCGTATCTTTTGTATATCAAACATGGTACATTCCTTCCCCTGTGCCAACTCGCCATTTCTTTTCCCCCCACCTTCACCATTCTATTAGATGGTCCAGGCGCTCAGCTTAGAATGTTGATGAGAGAACTGTCATTGAGTATAGTGACCTGGAGGTGTTTATACTGCTGAATAAAATCACGCTTACTAGAACTACCGTATTCCGTTCATCCTTGTAACTGAATGACTTTAAGGACGGAAAGTGTGAGATGAAAAGGAAAAGGTAAAATTCTATGAATGTATTCCACCTCATGGTACCAGGCACTTTTAGGAGTTTTAGGGAAACGCACCCTACATATGGTCATATGGTAGCAAAGCAAGAGATGGATATGTGCAGAGTAAACCAATAAAGATGAAAGTCAGAATGCGTGGACACGTTTTTATCTTATTCTGTGCTTCAACAATGCCTCTATTTTAATAGACATTAGTATGAAGTGTGTGATGATTAGTACTTTTCCAGATGGCTTTGGTCTCATATCTCTGATAATGCCACAAACATTCAGGAAGAGTTCCAGACCCACAACCAAAAATGATTGAAACATTGTTGGATCAGCTTAGAATATAGACAGAGACAGCTTGCTGAGTTGCCTGATCTAGGGCTGAGATGGGAAATCAACAAAACCCGATACCTAGGCATTATGGTGGCACATTTTGCAGAGAAGCAATATGAGCAGATATGGGTGAGTGTTGCCAGGGCTCCAGACCTCTCTCAGTTTCTGAACTTCTCTTATATTGTCATTTAATGGACAGGTGGTCATGGTAAAAATGGTGGCTTTACAGTGCTGTTTACATGTACTGAAAAAATTCCTTTATCCCCTTACCACGTTCCACTTTTAAGTAAGTGAATATTTTGCTGGTTGCCTTGATCTGGGCAGAACGACTTAGCAGGGTGACTCTCAGCTAACTCAAATGTGATAGGGAAGAGGACAGACTGGGACTCCTGGAGCTAGAAGCTTACTCGTACACTTCCCACATTCAACACCCAGCCAAATGGGTTGCAGAGGAGTAACTGAAAAACAGACAGTGCGCATTCTGAGAGTGCTGGGCAGGGGGGACCCTGCATGACCTTGGGCATGGGCTGTGCAGGGACAACCCTGTGGCCACAAGTAATTGTTCTCCGCCAACCTTTTCATGGTGGGGAAACCACCATGTAAAGGCTGGTGGGGAACAAGGTTGTAATGAGCAGGGCGGTGCTAAGTTCAGCACCACCCTGGTTGATTACAACCAGGACTGTCGCCAGCCCGTCGGAGTCTTGGATCCTGGCAGAGAAAGTGGTCTATTGGTGGGTCTGCCTGGCAAACTTGAAATGTGCCAGTCGGACTTCCCCAGCCCCGGCGGTCTGACAACCACTGTGAGTCTGGCAGTCTTGTGACCATCAAACTTGTAATCACACCCTAAGTCCAAGGGTTGAAATCTTGATGGGTGAAGGCACAAAAAGTTTCAGCCCAAAAAGTGGACTTAGGCGGCTACAAAATTTGAATTTCTCCTGCTTTGAGCTTCTATTGTCAAAAACAACTGCTTTCGCTGGACCTTGTTCAATGGCTCTACCTTGCTGGATCATTTTACCCTCCGTTTCAGAGACCAAGTCAGAAGGATAGCCCTCTTGGTATAGACGCGTGCCTGATTGCGCTTGCCCTGAAATTATGGCTAGGTCCCAGTCAAGTAGCAACGGGAACTATTAATTAGCGCTTTTCTCTCTCTTGCTGCTTTTTGCCTTAAATCTTTGAGAAATTTTATCTCAGGCTCCCCTTTTTTGTTTGTTGTTGTTTGACATTTCCCTGATTAAATTTTTCTAACATTTTCTAAATTGATTGTTTGATTTTTATGGGATTGTTCTGACTTTTTGACTGTTTCTGCTAAATACTTTACATATTTTTCTATATTAAGCCTGTCCACTCTGTGTCATAACTACAGGGGATTGAGACCAGGTTTAAATGGTTGAAGCTGTGTGTTACCCTCACAAATGTGTGATCTTTTTTGTATGCTGGATTCACATTCACCCCAATTATAAACCACTGTCTTACAAGATGCGTCTAAGATTTAGTATGCAGATAATTCTCGTATTGTGAGCAAAAAGGCTGTGACACAGCATGATCAAGATTTTGTGCATCTGGAGTCTGAAGACTGTTCTCATCCTGGATCAGAATTGTTTAGAGTTGGACAGGATGAAGCAAGTGTGAGCATGCAAAGCAATGCAAATGTAGGTGTTATGGGTGATGGTGGAAATGCATGCAGGTCCCATTTTATACTTGAAATAAAGGTACTGTTTATCTTGCCCATTCTTTGCTGAACATTTCCTATATTGAAGCTTAATACTATGAACTCCACACTAAACTCCCAAGATATTTACGATTGATAGATAGATGGTAATGTAAACATTCCCTCTGGCCATGTTGCTTATTCTTCCACATCTTTAAATGTGCTTTGTGTAAAAGATCAATTGCAAGTATTGCAAAATCCTCTATATTATAATAACAATCAATAGCAAGGCAACGGTCTGTGTCTTTGGCTCACTGGATATCATCATTGGAAGTACCATTAATCAGGATTTTGATCACCTCTTTCTGAATTGGACTGTGTGAGAAATTAGATCAGCTATCCCTCTTTCTGAAAATAATATTTGTTCATTAGAACCATGCTCCTATTTATCCTTCCTATCTTCTGTACCTTGAAGTGTAAAATAATCCTGTATCCTCCAGTGGGAATGAATATATCCTCAGCAATCATTGTCTCTGCTGTACACAGAAGAATTTGAGCAGATTTTAGTGCTTTGGCGGGATCCAAAAAAAACAATGCACTTGTTGGCTTTTAAAGTAAATCAAATATGTTCTTTGAGTCCTCACACTACCTAGAAAACTTGGGGGTAAAGATATATTTTCCTCCTGTGAGGGATGAAGGAATCTCCTAACCAGCAGTAGTGGTGCACTTCAGTGCTCTACATCTCTGGCCCGCTTAGCTTTCACTGGATAATCATCAATGACTGATTCCTTCCTGAATTCTTTTTATCTTGATTAACTCTACACTAGGTTCAGAAAGACAGTTAATGCTTTTTTCTTTGGCTCAGTTCAGTTGGAATTAGTGTCTTTCTGAGTAATAGTAGCACTCCTGCAAGTCCTCCCATAGTCAATCCCACTTTCAATGACAGGAACTTTCTGATCAATAACAAAAGCTTCCTTTCTGTCATTTCAATTTATATTGTCAGACAGCTATTGTCAGGGACATGTTGAGAAGGGAATTGTTCATAAGAAAAAAAGTAATTTTAATGCTAAAAATGTTCCATGAAACTAAAATAAAATATGCCAGCTGGATGCCTCACTAATCTGAGAACTTGTGGTTGGCAAATGTAATGTTCTGGAGGTCATGAGCTTGAATCTCAGCAAAGCAGACTCACCCTTCCATTCTTTGAACTGGGTTTATTCAGTATGATGTATTGGATAAAAAACATCTGGTATACAGAGAACTTAGAAACGGCAGAGATGTGGTATAAAACTCTATTTAAAATGCAAATTGTTATGAATCAGAAATCGATAAAACGACAGGCTGCAATATACGAGTAGATTTCTGACTTTCAAACATTTAAAGTGGTTCTGCCCCTTTGTGTTTAAATGAACCATCAAAATAAAATGTATTTTTTATATTTTTGTCCTCATTCAGCCCCGCCTACTGAGACACCTCTTCGTTCCTGTAACCTTTTCGCCCTCTTGACTAAGAAGAGAGACTCAAGTCAGGGGGTGCACCTTTGTAACTCCCGGTCCGCCTAAACAGACCTGCTGAGGCGTCGAACGGTGCTTAATCATTGGACTGAGGCAAAGAAAAAATCATTGGGACAGTTTCACATAGATACCCAGGAGTAAACTTAGCAGGGGAGCAGATTTTAGGCTATTCCCTGCCAATTTAATAATGGTGACCACATTTCTACGCTTCTCTTTGAGCCCTGCACATTTAGGTCCATATTTGCCGCACGAAGAGCAGCATTCAACCAGTCTGTATAGCTCGGAGAGTGCTCATTCAACCATTTTTTGCAGATTTCATTCCGACCCAGCACAATTACATAGAACACAAATGAACGATTGGTTTTGTTCACCCTTTTCCATATCCCCTACAAGGGGTACAAGGCTATGGTGTTGTCTGAAAAAGGAGGCTTACAGTCTTTTCTACTTAAAGTTGGTGACCCTAAATCCTTCAAAAAAGTTAAACTAAAAGTGCTGCAAGGAATGGCAAGGAGTTGGTACCAGTTGAGGCGGCGGTTAGGTGTACATTATTATAGCTATCAGGCCCCTATCTGTGATTCCCTGGGCACCCCAGAATGCTGTCAGGATATTCTTGCATTACCACTTAAAAGGGCAGGTGTGGAAAGGTGGGGGGAGATTGCGCGAGATGGTACTTTATGCCTTTGGGATGAATTGGTAAGAATAATGGACGGTTCTCTGTCCAGGTTAAAATATTTACAGATAAGACAGTGGGAAAAAGAAACTAAGGGGGGATTGGGAGTGGTAAATGCCCTGGAGGACTCTTTTTTAGACCTGGCACTCTCGGTTTCGGGGAAGAGGGTGGCGGTTTGGTATTGGGAAATATTAGAAACTTTGGATAAGAACTTTGACCTACCAAGCAAGTTATGGGGCAAGGTGATGTTAGGCGACAAGATTGGGTTATGGTGGAAGAAGTCGTATACGACATTGTATGAAGTAGTGAAGCCGGCCCCATTAAGGAAAAAACATCTTTATACTCTACATAGAGCATACATATCTCCGGCAAAACTGTCCAAATTTAAGAAGGGGGAGGTGATCAAGTGTCCGAAATGTGGCGGGCTAGGAGCAACGGATATACACATGTTCTGGGGCTGCCCTGCCATCCACCCAATTTTGAGATTCCCCTCCCCCTGCCAGCCAGAAATACTGCTGGCTGTTTTACGAAAGCAAACTCCCAAAGCAGGAATTTATTTTTGGGAAAAAAAGATTTCTAACTGTTCATCAGCACCATTGTTTAATTTCCCTGGCCAGGACTGGCTTGCTTTCCATTACAGTTCTAGGAAGGGAAATCCAGTGACACACACCCTCCTTAAAATATGACCGGCCAACCATCACTACAAAATGGTAGACCTTTGATGGGCAATCCACCAGGTCAAAACATTCCAGTGGTGGGGCCAGCTGAGGTTCCCCTGGTGGAAAACCTTTTGTGCCTTTACCTCTAAATGTAGCAGGCCACCAGCTTGTGTGTTGATGTAGGTGCACGGACAGTTTGTGATGGTTAACCTCCCCTGTCTAAACGACCCTCCTACGTGTACAGAATTAATGCATTTCCAATCACATATTACAATTTTCAGCTTTTACTTTAGGTTTCTATTGTACATTTCTGACATTTTAAAGGATATTTGTGATACTGTATTTAATCATAACATTTAATACACAATTGTGAATTTTAACCAAGTGCTCTTGTCAAATAATAAAGTTCTATGTGTCTTATTTTACAGAATACAGTGACAGAACAATTGCAGCAGCGTTACTCAAGGGATGAGATATACACTTACGTTGGTGACATTCTCATTGCTGTCAATCCATTCAGAAAATTAGACATTTATTCGCCACAGGTAAGAATTTTATTTTGCATTTAAATCATTTGTTTTTTAAAGCTTTAGGTAGATCAAAAGCCTTGCAACCCAACTTGCATGTAATACAATAAATAAGAATAGATTCTCATAACTCTCTGCCAGAACAGGGATGTATGCCCAATTTATAATTTATTTTAAAAGTCCATAGTTAGTTAAAGCAGTTACATGTTCCATCAGTTTATCCGTTAGTATATAGCACACATATTATAAAGCAATTGACCAAAACCACTTTTTTATGCCTATGGCACATAAATCTGTGTGTGGCAATACACGTTAATGAATACAAAAGTATCCATGCATAACTAAATAGTATTTTATCCGGCTGAAGATCTGCAGCGGTCTTTTAACGTAGAGACTGACTTCCAGTTCAGGTAGTATCGGGTGTTGGACAGGGATTGTGTGGCATTGCAGTGCAGATAGAGAGCATATTAATCATGGAATCGTTCCCTAAACCACACAGCCTACAAGTTACTTTATCTGCTGTTTTAAACCAAGTAGGTGTTGACCCCATTGTTGGATTGATGCATAACAGCATAAACTGCAGCTTTGTGATACGCCTAACCCTGGTCAAAGTAGGTCTGAGGGCTAAGAGACCTATAGGTGTTAATAACCTGCTAGGCATGAAACTCTTGGCTAGAGTTGTTTTTGCCTTTTGCAGAGAGAGGGTTTTGGTCATGAGGTTGGTGTTTTTCAAATACAGTAAATGATACCTACCATCCCAAAGACTGAAAGCTTGTGATGATTGCAATGCCTCATGGAATGTCCGACTGAAAATTTACCTTGAGTTCTGTTTTTTGGGTGATGCTAACAAATTTTCATCAGGAAGTTTAAATTTGTTACATATCTTGAGGAAGGAACACTTTGTCATTCACCATCTGCAACTAAAAATGTTTGCAGTTTGATGGTGGCTTCCAACTGCAGATAGTCTGCTAAGCTCCCATCTATCTTATTATTCAATTACCAGTTTGTCAACTCCTCTGTGTTAACCTTTTGCTCCACCATAATGACTATAAATGTTGTAGCTTTTCTGTTTGCCACCAAAGGTTTAGTGTTAAGATTTCTATGAGCAACTCTGGTCACAAGATGTATTGTCTACCAGTTATTAAACTTATATATTTTTCAGTTGCTTTGCTCTGCAGCTTCGGATGCATTGCAAAGTATGAGTTGAATTACAAGAGATATCCTTTAATGGCATGTGTAGCTTCAAACTGGGATATTGTATGACATGAATTCCAGAATTTTCATTCCACAAAGGTCGCATCATGTATCAGCAGGGTGTACTCATATTCATTGAAGTCCACAATACAGCCTTGCTATGGCTGGCCTTGGAGACAATGGCAGATGTACAAATGGCAGTTGTGTAGGTGGTTGGTGCTGTGAGGTGATAAAGAACATCACTTCAAGGGCTAGGTGGGCAGAGCAAGAACAAACTTTGTGGTCAGTTAAGACCAGGCAGGGACACATTACACATTACAGCATTACACATTGTCTGGCAACACATTTGGTGGGTTCTCTACTCCAATATGAATCGTTTGCACTGTTTGTGTTGCCTGCACCTTTTTCTTACCTCTTCGGTTTAGCCAGAGTAGTGAAGGCAGCTCAGGTTGATATTCGTCTTCAACACTGAGCACCATTTTCCTGCCATTCTGCTTTCCTGTTCTAGTGTGGATTCTCCAAGTCATGATGCCTTCTGGTGTACCCCTAACTAGGACAGACCTCCTCATAGGCTCCTTGACAGTATTCTGGTCATCCAGACAGTAGTTATAGCCCCAGATTTTGAACACTGGCTCACATAGTTAATCAGTCAACATTTTACTTACTCATAAAAAATTTAAATACAACTTATATCATCATATGCTGCAGAGGTTTAGTCTCTGAGAACTTAATGGAGTGTTTTATCTGTCTTTCTCTCTCAATCCATTCCCCTTTTTCTCCATACAATCTTTCAAAGAGCTTGGTTTCAGTACAGTTCTTAGTTTACTGGAAGGATAAGGAGTGGGGTTAGCAATGGAGTCTGTGGAATGGACATCACCAAAATCCTGATACACTGTCAGTGAGGGACTGGCAATGCAGAAAGTTAAATGAGCACCTACTATACTATTGGAAATCTGGTACAATGGAGTTGTGGGTCTTCTTTGATCAGCTGACAGCAACAGAATATAACCCATTCATTTCAGAGATACACTTAGGTTGGCAAGGGCCCTAATGCATGCACAGTAACTGGGCCCCCTCACTAGGGTGACATCTCAGTTTGTCCAGCACTCCTCAAACTCCTTTAACAGAGTCTGCATCTGCCATATTAAAATTCACGACCATTCTGATACACCCCTACACACTATTGTATTTCCACTCCCTGCACTCCTTTGCTGCAAGTCAAAGCCATTGTCTTAAAAAACATTAACAAACCCAATAGGTTTGGCCCTTGTAAAGTGCATACACACAAAGATTTAACATGCATGGACCCCATAGTCACACTGCTACTGTCACATAGGCACATCCCTCACCCACTGCACTCACAAAGGCATATGACTCATTCCATACTTACGCAGGCATTGCTTTCAGTTTGTAGATGACTTATCCTGCACTCACAAAACAATCAATCTTATCCCTGCATTCACACAAGTACATCCTTCACAATGCACTCCTAAAACATAGTGGCTATTTTGCACACAAACAAGTACACTGCCAACACACATGTACACTGCTCACCAGGAAGGAGCAGAGCTTGGAGAGGTGGTGGGATGGGGGGCAGTATCTGGTGCATCTGTCCACTAGTGCAATTCAAAGCTGTTGAAGTAAGCTGGAATCAAGCTTGAATGTCCACAGAGGTTTTCTAAACTACCACTGGCCACACTTGGACCAACACTGCAGACTATGTGAGTCTGATCTTTGTGGACTTTTGTGGGCAAGAGTCTTGGCATTGAAAACTCCCACTTGTCTTTTAAAAGTCAAGGTAATGGTTTTCTTTGTAGTACAAGCATAGTCTAAAAATAAATTAAGTATAACAAAAAGCAAACATATGCCAACTACATGTGGGAGGCACTTTCTTGAATAAAAAATTAAAAAGTACCTTTTCACAATAGTTTGCCATCTTGGAACAGTAAAACAAATGTATGCAGAGTAGGCCGAATACTGTTGAAAGATTGTGCATGGCTTTGAAGCATGCAGCAGTGATAACTGATGCTCTGCATAAGAAATGCGTGGTCTAGTGAGCATATGCAGCGCAGCCTTTGGTACTGTTATTGCTCAATTAGTCAAAGGCTGCATTTGCAGGTGAACTGTTGGGGGACGAACTAAAGGAGATATCACCTACGTTCGGACACATCAGGATACAGAATAAGTAAGCAAAATATAATCTCTCAGACTTCCTGACATCCTGAAGACCACCAGTTGTCTTCTAGCCAGAGCCAAACACTGCAAAGTCTGAAGGGAGCTAATCCAACACACAGTTTTATGTATGCTGTTCTGTATGCTGAGTTAATATGTGGATGACTCTCTGTCTGATGAATAAATGAAGTTGGCTTACCGAAAACCTATTTTCTCTAAGCAAGATTATGTATTATTTTTTAGAAAACATGAGGCTGTTGTGTCCGCCCCAAAGCACACAGCAATAGATCGAGAACAAGGAAGAGGATCACAGGTGGTCTTTGGCTCACATGCTTAAGGCATACATCACTGGTCAAAAGCATCATAATCTTCTGTGAAAGACATGGAACAAGTGTGGTACTGCAGTGTCAGCCAGTGCAAGCTTCCTTCAAATACATGGAACAAGTATGCTATGGCAGGGCCAGTCAGTGCAAGCTTCCTTCAAAGACAAGGAACAAATGTGGTACTGCAGGGCCAGTGGAAGCATTATTCAAAGGCATAAAACAAGTGTGGTACTCAGAGCCAGTGCAAGCTTGCTTAAAAAAACATGGCACAGGTGTGGTGCAGCAGGTCGAGTCGATGCAAGCTTCCTTCAAAAACATGGAACAAGAGAAGTATTGCAGGGTAAATTGCAAGCTTCATTCGAAGATATGGAGCAAGTGTGGCACGGAGCAGCACCATTTAATGCCCCCTTATATACAATGAACAAGCAGCATGTCAAATGTAGTACAAGTGTAAGTAACAGGACTAGGGTGTATGAGAGTTAGCTTGAATCTCATGCAAAGTAAGATTTCAACACACCAAACAGGTACAGTGCCAGGCAAGAGTACACACTTCCAGCACATGCATAGAATGTATATTGATCTGGTCAGAAACAATGTAAGCTTTTTTTGTGTGCATAGAACAAGGACAGGATCTGCGGAAGCAGTCCAAGCTGGTATGTAAACAAACACACAATGTGCAGCATTTGTCAGCAGTATACGTTCCCCTCACATTCAGCACAGCTGCCATTTGTCATCAGCTGTGGAAACAAAGATATCCTGTCCTTGCGTACAAAACAGGTACCCCACTGGTAGCAGCATCTAAGCTTTAATAAGACACAGAATACAAAGGCAAAAATAGAGGTGGGAGAGCCATAGGAAGCTAGAGCCACACAGTCGAGTCTGGTTCAGGTTGAGGTCTTCTTGAGCCCTCAAGCCCAAAATGAACTGGACTTTTTTGTGGCTTCTGCATACTGCCCAGTGCTCTAACTCCGTGCAAGAAGAATGAAAGACAAACCATTAAACGTTGTTGTCAAACATGAGTGAGGAAGGGATATCAATTGAGTGACTTAGTCGCACAATGTGAAACTAGAAAATTGTGTCTTGAAAACTTTCTCAAATTGTTTGATCCTAGGCAATTATTTTATTTTATTGTGTCTCCTATTTTTTCTTTCCTGCATATGAGAGAACCTTGAAGTACATGAGGATGTGTGCAGTACAACATTCTCTCAGGTGCTTGACTTGGTTGACTAGATTTATGTTCATTTTAAAATAAGAATATAGCCCACATAAAGGGTGCAGATGACAACTAATTAGCCTCTTAGTTCACTCTTGGTATTGTTATCAGAGTGGGATGTGGGAGCAGGAATGCTTCTAAGTCTGTGTGTAAAAAACTGTCACTTTAAGTGAAGAGTGATATAGTGTGTTTGGCCATTCAATGTATGTGCAATGAGGTATTTGCTAAGTTTCCACAGGTGATTTAGTAGATTCTGCTGCTTGAAGTCTGGCTCCTGCAGCTGAGGGAATCTGATGCAACTAACAGCAAGCTTGCAGTGCTGTAGGTCCATCTGTGGCCGTAGTAGGCAGTGGTGCTGTCACCAATGTTAAATCATTTAACTTGCAGGGTTTCTGAAAAATCTAAGCCTCACAAAGACAACAAGTTTCACAAATGAGCCATGTCCATTTAGTAGGTGAGTGGTAATGTTGTAGTATGTAGCTGGTGTTGCGTTTAGGAGCACACTGTCATAAATATATTACTAAAGCATGGTGTGGTAGCCAGTCATTAACAAACAGTGGTTATTTAAGTGGAAAATGTGCTAAGTTTTTACAGGCATACAGTCTATGGCCCTCATTACGAGTGTGGCGGTCTTAGGACCGCCAAACTCACGGTGGCGATCTGGACTTCTGCCAATGCAGTGGTCCGACCGCCAGGGTTTTAATGTGGCGGTCGCCAGGGAACCACCAGCTCTGCCGGAATCCCAGGTCTGGTGGTGGCGGAGATCCTAATCCGCCAGGGTATTACGACCTCATTCTCTGCCAGCCTTTTCATGGCGGTAACACTGCTATGAAAAGGCTGGCGGAGGACAGGCACTTGGCATGGGCAGTTCAGGGCCCCCCCCCTGCCCAGCACCCTTGCAGTGTTCACTGTCTGCTTTGCACCCTTCTGGCTACAGCATTTTTGCCGGCTCGATTTTGAGCCAGAGACATTGCTTTAGCCTGTGTCCCGCTGGGCGAGGTTTCTGCCTGCCAGCCTAGCGGGAAACTCTTACTGGGTCCAGAGGGGAGGTAGCCTGTGTGGCGGCAACCTCCTCATCGGACATTTGGCGGACGGTGAAAACCGTCCACCAAACTCCTAAGGAGGCCCTTTAAAACCATATAGCACACAAATAATAATGTGTACAAACCGGATTTCAGCGAATATTTGTCATTTATGCATCAACAAGTAAAGTGCCTTTATTTGTTTTGATCTAATAAAACCTTTATTTACGTCACATTTCAGAATTAGAAAAAAACACTCCATTTGTGTTTTCCTATGTTTATTTATTTAGAAATATTTGATGCTCATTTATAGGTACTTAAATGTTATTGTGTTAGAAGAAAACATAATACAACCTATCATTTCGCACCTGCAAGGTTGTCACATCATTGACTTTACAAAATCCTCACACTGCTGTAAGTGAAAGAAAAATAAACACGAGTCTCCATCCTAAAAGAATAAGCAGCAATTTGTCAGAAGATTAGGCTGACATTTGTCCCCTGTCTTTGAACACAAAGCAAATGTAAAATTTAAAGGCATCTTTAATGCTCTTTCACCTTCAGAACTCCACCATAGTTATTTAGGTGCTCACTCTTGGTTCAAGTGGCTGCTGTAGTTAGGTCTCCTTCCAGTTCTAGGCCCCAGTGCATTACACTGGCTGCCCCATTGGTAGCAACACCCCTTATTAATTTAGGTTTTAAATGGAAAGATATCCTTTCTTGAAAATGTACATAAAATCAAATGTAAATGAAATGTATGAGCTGTTATAAACTTTGGGAGGAATAATATGTTAAAAAGTTAATGGGATATTATAAAATGAAGGAAAGTAGTTTTGAAGGCGGTAATAAGGATAGCAACAGAAATGATGGGAGAAGAAAGAGGGGGGACATTAACAAAGCATAATCTGAATGGTCTCAAGAGTCAAAATGTGGTACTTATAGCAAGTACAATAATTATCTGTCTGGAAACCCAGCTGAGACAGATGCATAGAATAGCAGTTATTTATTTTTTAAGGTGCATAAAATATCAGATATTTCTTTTTTTATTTAATTTGGAATTTTATAAAGTGCTACAAGTCACCTGTGCCATTTGATAGTATTGAGATAAAAAGAAAAAAACTGAAAGAAAAGCAAGACTCTTGCAGTCTTAAAATAGGAGCAACAAAGTCCTGCGGTATATGGTGGGGCCTCCTGCAGGGATTCTTCCATCACTGTCTGCATGAAAAGTTTGCTTTTTCAGTGGTTGCCTTAACTTAAGACAGCAGTATTTCATTTGGAGCTAGGTTCTATATTTAAACCATAATTTTGACATCACCAAAGAATCTTCCTCCAGAATGTATTATCTTAAAAGAGCTTTGTTTGACCAGATCAGCTAATGCGCACAATTCTGGGTTCAGCATACAGGGTTGCACTTTTTTGGAGCATTTGGAACATCTGCCTCAGTAAACTTTGTGCATAATCCATTTCTTTAATTATTTTATTTATGATTTTTGTAAAGCACTTTTAACCACTGTATTGTGGTCTCAGAAAACACTGCAGTGTGGTTAAATATAGAGAGTTGTCGATTGAAGAATTGTACATAACTAACCTGGGTGATGTAAGCCAAGTGTTAGGAATCTTCAGTACACTCCCAACGTTTTTTGTCACTGAATATGACTCGAAAGTTCACAACGCTTTTAAAAATGCTAAAAGTCAACGGTGAAGAGGGATGCTGGCCTCAGGCGCCTGACTGGCCTGAGGATCAGCTGAGAAGCTATACATTGGATAAGTCTGTGATATCCAGACACCAAGGAGTTTAGATGATTTTGTAAATATTTTCTAAACTTGAAGTTTACTTCAAGTCTCAAATGAAATGGTAGGGAGTTCCACAAGGAGAAGCCCTTAATATGATGGGTTGACCACCAAATATCTTATATCTAGTGGTGTTGATAGTTAAAAAGGTACCACTTGACAGAATTGAATCTTCTGGTTAGTAGATAAGGAGTGAACAGTTTTGTGAGATATTTCATTTCTAGATACTGAAGTGCCTAATCAACTAAGAAGGAGATTTGAAGGTTACTCTTCACAAGCCAGTGAAAAGCAATCAGGGCCAGTGTGATATGATTCTTATTTCACATCACACAACAAATAGCCTGGTTGGTTCTGACCTCTCTAAATACTTGTGAAACAAACATTGGGGAAGCATTTGCATAAGAAACTGCAGTAACCTATGGTGAGTAAAGATGTGTTTTGTAAAAGGGTACTGTCACTTTTAGCATCTTGTAGCACTAACATTGATGGATAAAAGAATTACACAATGCAAGATTAACAGGATAGCCAAGTTATAGGGGATTTCCTAAATAGTACATGGTTTGGAATCATTTGAAGGTGGTTAGGAATGCTGTGACACATGGGAGGAGCCCATAGTAAAAAGGATCTGTCCCTAACATGAGACTATTAAAAACCTAGGAAAAAAGAGAGCACAAAAGGAGGGACAAACACACTTTTAGGATAGGTCAATGGTGGAACATAGATTCCACATAGTTTGGGGATAAATGATACATGACAAAGAGAGGAGAGGAGATCCCAGTTCCTCCATCCAAAGTAAAGAATAGGCACCTGGCTTTGACATTATTTCTGTCTTTCACCATTGAGGCTAACTCAATAGGTCTGCATCCAGAGCTGCACCTGAGAAAGACAGATACAAGTTATGGAGGTCACCAGCTTCATCACCAAACCTTAGGTGGAACTGCATATTCTCTGCAAACATTCGCTATATGGTGCAAGGTCCCCTGTGACCCATATTCTAACCCAGTACAATATAGCTTTCAAGCGGGCTATGTCAGAAATATATCTTAGATTTTGATGTAGCCTCGGGGTAAGGTAGGGGCACTTTTCGGTAGTCTCAGCAAGGATTTAATAAAATAACTTTCGGCGAGATCCAACAGATTGAGGTTTCTTTAGCCCCATAGATCAGCCCCATACAGCACTGCCCCACAGACTTGGGCCTTGTAAATCTTGATCACTCGCGAAAGCAGGTGTGAGTCTGCCCTACCGGCGAATCTAAGTATAGAGCCAACTCTATGTCTAAGAATCAGGGAGCTTTTTTTAATCTGAGCTGATCATTTATGGGAATCACTCAGTCTCATGCCTAAATATTTGAATTCAATCACCCTTTCTATTTTAACGCCATCCAGGACCAGATTCCCTTTGGTTCTCTTCTAGTGGCTAAATAAATTAAACTTGGTTTTGTTGCTGTTACTTTCCAAGCCGTGATCTTTTCAAAATAAGGCAAAATTTCCCAGAAATGTATCTCTCATTTAAAGTCTCCAATATCTTATGCAAGTGATGGATCAGCTTTTTTGCTACTTACAGCCAAACAGAATCAAGCAGAATAGAAAACAATAATTGTAAAGGCTTTGTAAATACTTAGACTCAGTGCTCACTTAAGAAGAAGAAGATAAGCAATTCAACACATGTGAGATGGAGAGTTGAAATGGAAAGGTACCTGGTCTTTATTGGACAAATATTAGATTTTTTGTGTTTTGCATTGGATAAAAAAAAAAAAAAAAAAATGATACAACATAAGTAAAGGAAGCAGGGTAGAAAATGATGTATGAAGTAAAAGAAAAAGATAAGGTAACCATAATGCACTTTTTAGTTGTGCAGATTTAAGTAATACTTTAGAAGGGGTACTGGGCTATACTGAAAGGACTAAAATCTGAACGAGAGTAATATCGGACCAATCTGAGGTATAGATCAATGTGCACATAATTAGGAAACCCCAAACAAAAGCCGTTCTTTAATTAGTTGTATTATTATTTGTTTATTGTATTGCATCCTCCCGTAACATTGTACCAAAGAAGAATTGCACTAAATTAGAAAAATATAAATTAACCATTGCGTAGTTAGGTTTACCTGACCAAGATCACTAGGCAGCATTACAAAAATTACCCTGTTGCTGATTTTTGAAGATAAGGAGCAGTGAAGAGTGCTGTTTATGGAAGCTCATTTCACACTTGTGGAGCTTGGAGTAACTGAGTGTAAATAAGGAGTTTATGGAGGAGGTGAAACAGCTAGGAGGTAAAGCGATAATTAACAGAGACCTGAATAGAGAATACCATGATACCTGAAAGAAAAGTTAAGGAGGAGCTAAATATTGAATACATTTGAATACAAAACAAAGAAGTTGAACCAGGAAGACTAGTGCAACCAGTGAAGATGATATTAAGTTTGAAAAAATATGGAATGGTCAGTAATAAGCATACACAGGAATTCTGAATACCCTGGAGTGCAGCTGTAATATTCAATGACAGATAGCCTTCCAAGGAGGAGCACTAATAAAATGAGAAAGAATTGTTATTTGAAACAAGAGTTTTAATGAAAAAGAAAACAAACATTTCCTCTTGCAAGTGTTATATACATGAAAATGTTTGTGTTTAGAAGCAGATGATATTTTGATAAGAGAAATTCATCAAGCAATTAAATACAAAGGCAAGCCTTCCAGGCCAAAAAGAAAGAAACAGCTGAGACAGAGGAAACATAATAGAAAGTCGAGCTGAAATTAGTTGTAGCAGTGAAGAAAAGCACTTTCGTTTTTGGACTAAATTTGAGGAAATTCTGTTATTAATTAATAGCAAATAGCGAGGAAGTGGGGCAGTCTTTGAGCATAAGGAGATATACACAAATTGGAGAAAGAAAGGCAGTTTAAGATCATCATAAGAAAGCTATGTCTCAGTCCCCCCCCCAAAATAAATAGTGTACATAAATGGTATAGCATGTAGTGAAAAAATACAAAACCAAAACAGCTTTAAGGAACACCATAGCGTTTTGGCTTCAATGGAGTTTTATCCAGGCAACAAGACAGGTTCTTCATCACACTTTCCACTTTATGTATTTAGAAGCATACTTTAAAGAGGAAACAGGATAATAAAGCATGTTGTATAATAATTTGGTAGTTTGGTTAAACACCAGCTACTCACTTCATGATCATCTTATTGCAGTAGGATGCCACAATGGCTTGAAAGATCTTCTTCTCTCTGTCATGATAGTTCAGAGCCTCTAGTCTGGGAGCTTGTGGCAGCCCACATGACACATTAGGGGGACCACCGGTCCATAAATTTCATGGACTGCCCGGATTTTCGCCCGGCCGTACGTTGTCCATGATGAAAGGCTTAACGGACGGCATTTGGCCGTAATTTTTGCCTTTCACCAAAAGGACAAAACGTAATTAGGACAGATCAGTTTCCCCAGCTAGACTGAAAGGCAGGGGATCTCCTGTGCTCTGAGGGATGGAGGGGCAGACAGATAAGAAACAGACCTTCTTGCCAGGGTGTCTCCTTTCTTAAAGTCATGCAAATGTGCGCAACTGGTAAATCTGCAAATGCAAAGGAGATTGAAAACCTGCATTGACTTTAATCAAAAGAGCCACTCGAAGGTTTATGATGACATCTGAAGATATTTTCTTTTAGAGAGGTACTGTACTGGTGTTCCAAGGTGAGCTGTGGACTGTGAGGTTTTAATGGAGTGTTATAAAATTTTTTAGTACTAGATATAAACTGTGTATTATTCAAATCTGTATTTGAGAAGCACTTTTTTTTATTTAACCAAAATGTAATTGCGCATTTTGTACAGCCTATATTAGGAATTAATTGTATTTATATAGCGCTTACTACCCTGATGAGGTGTCAAATGCATGTTTAAAATAAGGACTTACACATTCACAGTTCTTTCAGAGACCTCAGTACCTCACAGTACTAACAAACATTGGCAAAGCCAATAGGTCTTGTCTACGCAAGAGTTATTGGCTTTGCCAATGAGTTTCAGCCATGTTTTACACCAGAGTGGCTGCTGTTCAGCATGGCTAAAAGGTAGTGGCATAGTGGTGTGGGGTGGAGTAGAGTGGCATAGGAACAGTAGCATAGAGCTCAGTGGTGCAGAGTACAGTGCATTGGGATAGAGTGTAGATGTTTAGAGTGCATTAGCGTAGAGTGCAGTGGTTTAGAGTGTAGTGGCATGGAGTGGTGTGGGGCAGAGTGGAGTGACATTGAGTGCACTGGAGTACAGTGGCATACAATAGAGTGGCAGTGAGTGCAGTAGTGTAGAATGGTGCAGTGGCATAGAGTGCAGAGTAGACATGTGTGGCAGAGAGTACAGTGGCGTAGAGTGGAGTGATGCAGAGTAGCGTGGCATAGAATGCAGTGGCATAGAGTGCAGTGGCATAGAACGCAGTCGTATAGTAGATTGGTGTACAGTACAGTGGCTGAGAGTGCAATGTTGCAGAGTAGAGTGTCAGAATGGAGAAGAGTGCAGTGTCCCAAAGTGCAGTGGCATGGAGTGGTGTAAAGTGGACTGATGCAGAGTAGGGTGCAGTGGTGTGGAGTGATGCAGAGCAGAGTGGAGTGGAGTATGCATGGTGTGGTAACACACTGCCATTACAGAAAACACATTTTTGATTGAAATGACCATTACATTTGCACAAACATATAGTTTTTCAAATTAAACTGTACTGTGCACAGACGATGTGTGGAAATTGCATCACCTAATGCAATGATTTGCTTTAATCATATAAAGTTATTTGTTTCCAGCACAGTTCAGAATTAACAAAAATGTGATGCATTTGTACTCCTAATTCTGATATATTCTGAGGTTTATTTAAATGTTGTCATGTGATAGAAAAAACTCTTTTCTAACCCCTGTATCCAGCAAGATTGTTGCATAAATCCTCTCACTTTGAAGTCAGAAAAAGATAAGTAAACACTAAGGGCCATATGTATGAAAATGGAGCTTGCGAATCGTAAATAGCGATTTTTAAGAAATCGCTATTTCCAAGTCGCAATTGGTCATGTAACAATATTGCGATTCGGAATTAGCGATTTCTTAAAAATCGCTATTTGGGATTTGCGAGGCCCATATACCGAATCGCAATTAGCATTTTCGCAAATTGCGATGTTTTTTTTTTTTTGCGATTCGGTAAAAAATCGCAAAATGCGAGAAAGTTCGAGAATGCACACCTGGAGGAGCCTGATGACATCACCAGCAGGAAATGAGTCATCCCAGGCAGTTTCAGGTGCCACACCCAAACCAGCATCCTCAGAGAGAGCAGCCCATCCACACAGAGCAGCACTCAGAAGGAGCAGGAACACCAGAGCCAGGATGGATACCCCAGGCCAAGCACAGGAGAAGGGAGAAAGGAAGCGCAAGCTGAAATTCAGCGAGCAGGAGCTTGAGGTACTAACTGAGGAGGTGGTGAGGAGCCATGACCGCCTGTTTGGAAAAAGCTCACTCCAGGTGCCTGAGAGTGAAAAGAGGAGACTATGGCTGGACATACATTCCAAAATCTGCGCCATTGGAGTGACACAGCGCTCCATTGAAGAGATTAAAAAAAGGTGGTACGACCTGCGGTCCCGTGCAGAGGAGAGGGTGGCAAGGAGACTTGCGGAGGCCAGGGGTAGAAGAGGCGGTCCACCAATAGAGGCACCATCAACACCATTGGAGGACCTAGTGGAGTCCACACTCCTCCCTGAAGCTGTGACTGGGGTCACAGAGATCGACACCTCCGGCACACCGAGTACCAGCCAAGGTAGGTGCAATATTGTTCTGTAACCCTATATGTATATGCATAAAAGCCCCTTAGAAATTAGCATGTAATGTGAAACAGTGTGAGAAGTAGTCCAGTCCACATCTTAGAAGCAGCACTACAATGCATTATGGGAGTGGCAGTCCACAGCCTAGAACTGAAAGTAGCACAACAATGTAATTAAGTATAGTGACACCCAAAGTAACACAACACACACAACACCGTGTAGAACAGTACCTGTACCTTCATTGCCATTGTCTGACAGAAAATGTAACATACAGAACTGACATGCTGCATATTGTTGTTGCAGGTGGGCCAGGCCCAGCAGCCACAGCATCTGCATGTGTAGGAGAGACAGACACCCATCTGCCCTCAGATTTGAACACCAGTGGGTCCCTCCACATGTCAACTGGACGACGCAGGCCCAGGGCACTGCCACTGCCAGAGCTCAGCAACGACTCTGATGAGCAGCAGGAAGGGCAAAGCACACCATCAGCACCAGACAGGCGCCGCCAGATTCCAGAGGGCAGGTTTCAGCCAACCACAGCACCATGCAGGATTGCGACTCAGTCCTGGGCACAGCAGCATGAGGCAGTGAGGGTCCCTCCTTATTCGGTGGCCTGGAAGCTGCTATGTTGCAGCAGCAGCGTCTGCAAAATAAGCGGATCCTTGCATTAGACCGAAACCTGCGCAAACACAACCGCAACATGATGGGCCTGCATCGCCAACTTGACTCACTCAATAGTAATATTGTACAGCTGGGTGAGGGACAGGTGCAGGCTTCACAGGACACCAGGGACCTTACAAGTGCTGTCCGTGAACTGTGCCAGGAGCTGCGCCATGAGAGGGTGAGCCAGCGCAGACAGGAGCGCAGATTCCGTACAATGTTTGGCAGCTTCTGCCGGTTCTCTAACAGGATGGCAAATTTGACTGCATTAATTGCCCGTCACGCAGTGGCTGCGCAAGTGGAGGCTGCACACAGCAGCAGGGACGTTGTCAATGGACTTGTTCAGATCACAAATGTGATCAAACACATCATGGGACCACGATCAGCCACTCCAAGTGAGCTAGCACTGGGGGACACTGAGGACAGTTCCAGCCTCAGCAGTGTTGCTGTACCAGCAGCAGACACCAGACTGCGCAGTGCCAGGCACAGCACTGCCACTGAGGGTGACAAAAGAGGTGCCAGTGACGTAACTGGGCACCCGAGTGGTGTGCGTGGTAGAAAAAAATGACTCTTGCTGCCATTAGACTGCAGTTTCCACTATGAAGAAATAGTGTATAACTCTGGTTATTCGTTGTTTTGCGTTTGTCACATCACCTGTTTCATTTATTACTCACACGTACATTACCTGACGTAAGGTAATACATTTCTTTCACTACAGGTACAGTTGTCAGAGGATTTGTGTAATTATTACTCACGTCTGAAATGGTTGTGTGTGATGTCGGCACGCCTTTGCCTTCCCTCTGCTGCACTGGTCCTGTCTGCTGGCTGTAGAGGTGGTATGGGATTGTCATTCTCATCTGATTCAGTATCACTGATTTCTACAGGTATGCCCCTGGTTGTAGCTATATTGTGCAGGATTGCACAAGTAGCCACTATTCTAAATGTTGTCTCTGGGCTGTACTGTAGTGCCCCTCCACTTTTGTGGAGGCACCGGAAGCGACTCTTCAGCAGTCCAAATGTGCGCTCCACCACGTTGCGGGTTGTCCTGTGTGCTGCATTGTATCTCATTCAGCTGGTGTTGTAGGATTGAGGTAGGGCGTCATCATGTAGGTGCGCACTGCTTAAGCACTGTCTCCTGGAAGGGACAGAGGGTGTGATGAGTAACTGAGCCATCTGACATGGGTTCGCCATCTATGCACCAGTGTACAGAGTGACATTACCTAGTAGATATCCTTCACCAAACTCCCCAGCTAGCAGTCTTGTGTGAATCCAGCTGTGGCGAAAGATGTAAGAATTATGTGTGCTCCCTGGGTACCTGGCCACGAGATCCGTAATGATGTAGGAGGCATTGCATATCACCTGTATGTTCATGGAATGTTGGTATTTCCTGTTGCAGTACACATACTCTGTGGCTGATGGTGGACAAGATTGCCACATGTGTGCCATCTATGGCACCTAGGACGTGGGGGAACTGTGCTATCTGGTAAAACTTTATTTTTGTCTACTGTAATTCCTGTGGGGTGTGGGGGAATCTGATGTACTGGTGTAGTTTGGTCGGCATGGCGTTGATGAATGAATTGAAAAATCTGGAGAGGGTACTCTGTGTGACCCCTCCAGCTGCTGCTATGACCCCTTGATAGCTCCCTGAGGCGAGTAGGTGGAGGGAGCATAATATCTGCACATGGGTGGGTATGCTGTGAGTCCTTAGTGTTCTGCGCTGCAGTATGGGTTGTAGCTCAGCTATCAGATCAAGTATCATGGCTGAGTTCAACCTATACCTCTCATATATTTCCTCCTCTGTCAGGTCAAAAAGTGTAATGCGCACTCTGAAAATGTGCTCCTGTCTCCTCCTCCCTCTCCTCAAATCTGCCAAGATCCTCATCCTCCTCGCCATGACGTAGAGTGCAGCCATTGCGGAAAAGAGTCTGCGGCATTCTGGGCCTCTTTATATAGGTTGCACCTGGTTACCACCTGGTTTCACTTAGTGGTATTTTGCATGTGCAAAATGCCATTCTGCGAAAAATCGCAGTTTGCGATTTTTTGATGCATCTATTTGCAACTTGGATTTTGCGAACCGCAATTTGCGCCTCGCAATTTCCTACTGGAAATACCTAATCGCAAAATGCGATTCGCAAAACCAGGTTGCAACGCAAAAAATCGCAAAAATTGTGATTTCTTATTTTTTGTCTGCGAATGCCTTTCATGCATTCCAGACCACGTTTTTGCACTCGCAAACGGCCGATTTTTGCGATTCGCACCGTTTGCGAGTGCAAAAATGTTTCATACATGTGGCCCTGAGTTCCTGCTGAAGACAGAGCCTGACATTTGACTTTGTTCTATGAATGCACAGCAAATGTGATGAAATAGGAACAAGATTTATAGGACTGTTTACAGAAAGAGAGCACTCAGAAGGATACTGTAAATAAGGTTTGGGCAAGGGAGGGGACAAACTCAAGCTGCGTAGCCTGAAACAAATAAAGCCAGCCAATTTAAAGAAACAAAATGTAAGTTACAAACCACAAGGCCAATGGCAAGCAACAGGTGGAATGCATTCCCAAGGAAGCTCTATGAATGTACTTAAAGTGACAGCCGTGGGATACTTTGTGGGGAAAGTCCAGTATTTTAGTCCAGTCCGTATCTTGCAGAGGTTTGGCCACATCAATCACCCAGGTAGTATGACGAGAAGACCTGGAGTTGTTTCCCATTTGATCTCGATTTCATCCTCCTTTTATTATCTTTGATTGGTGGTCCAGGCTCCCATTTCTGAGATAAATGTAGAGTCCTAGACACATACTGTAGTGCTGTGAGACTACAGACAAGTTGTGGATACCTCACATTCTGGCATTAGGTGTGAGACAATTGCCCACACCATCTGCCCTGCCTCATTACATTTTTTTTTTGTTTCAAAAGTCCATGGGCTGTTGGGGCCAGCCAGATGTTTTTGTTCAATTTGTTTAAACTAGCATAAGGTTAATAACCATATTGTTTCCCAAACTGTTTGCCAGGGGTTTTAAAATGTTCAGAAACATAATCAAAATGTTGCTGTTACTTTCTCCTCAAGAAAGTATGGGTAGATTTGGGTAGGGGTGATGGCCTTGACAAAGTGCTAAAGGGCATTAATTTACTACTGAACAAGGATGTAATGTGACACCTGAATGTAGCATACCAGAAGGCAATCACAAAAATACCACAGTGAATAAATAGTGCTATGTTAAAAAAGAGTAAATAAATGCACTGACAACATAGTGAGGCATGGCCTCTTTTGGGTGTGTCTGTAAAACTGACGTTTGTTCTTGAGTTTTTGTCCTGAATTTTGACCCTTTTTCCTGAATTTTTTACAGTTGTGTCCAGAATTTGCCTCAATGCCAGGTGGTCACCCTTTGACACATACAACTGACGTGCACCCTCCTGGCTGTATGAATAATGTCTTTTGTGAGTGGAGTTTTGTACAGTGCCTATGTTTCTGGTCTGAAGAGCTTCTGAGAGGCCATACTTTTCAATGATATTCTTCAGCATTCACCGACATTCTTCCACAGTAAAGAACCTGGGGTACTGATTTCACAAAGGATGTTTGATGGTGCAAGATGTTAGACTGTGTAGACTTATTCATCTTATCCAGTTAGCTATCTGAAAATGAGATCCTGTTTGACTTACTGGACTTGACATACTTTAAGGTTAATAAACGTACAGTTAGGCATACAGTGTTATGAAAGGAATTTAGCTTCCATTATTGTCCCTCACACTGTTGGAAAATATTTTCACGAAACAGATTGGTACTATACTACCCCTGGCAGGTGAAACTTCATCTGGAGTGGTGAACTATTGAAATAAACACAGACATATTTGGCAATATATATTTTTTTTACTTCAAGATACAGATGTTTTAGGAAACATTGAAAACACTGATCATGTACTATGGATTGGAGATAAAAGTGATCCAGACTAAACAAAACATGCGTAAGATTGCAGACAATGAAGCGAGGCACATAATCGTGTAGGAGGGAATGTATGGCACAGTATTGAGGAAAATAATATCGAACTCCACAAATATCGCTCAAAAAATGTTGATTACCTTAATATTGCAATCGTATCCTAAAAAAGAGAAGACCATAATATTGACTACAAAAATATTGTCATCACAAATCTAAACACCCAAATATTGTAAACAAAATACAGAAACACTTACATAAAATTATTGATAACTAAAATATTGACAACAAAAATATTGTTATTTTAAAATAAATAATATAACTATGCACCTAAAAGTAAATAGGTACAATTATTACAAAATAATACTAACATAGTTGACAAAAATATAAACTCTAAAATATATATATATTGTATGAATATTGGAACATATTACTATAAAAATAAATGTGAAAACAGTAACCCATAATTTACACATATATTTATACAGTGAAACACATACAATTGATAAATATAAAACTTGAAAAATAAAGCACTGATAAAAAATGACCAAACACTAATCTGTGTTCACCAAATGAGGATATAAAAAAACTTCACAAAGCAAAAAAAAACAACCAATAACATTACATCATAAAACAGTTAATCAATTAACTGACTTTAGTAATTTAAAATATTTTTAAAAGGCCACACAAACATTAAAAAAATGTTTTTCATAAAGCCCTGCCCTTCACAAAGCACTTACTGAAACTCACCTCAACAAAGACAACTCCAAAAACCCCAACTTAGTTATTAGTAAGTTACATATATTAAACCAAAGCTAAATTATCTAAACATGAACCCAATATGCGTATTTTAACTAAGTAGTAATTGATCTTTCATTTTTAATTTTCCTTAAATAGATTTAAATAAAATGCATTTAAACCAAAAAGAAAAAAAACGGTAAATATAAAGGATAATACATATTTCGAAATCAAACACTACAATGACAAGAAAAAAGTAAATGTAAAAAATATTAACAAACAATTAACCAACGACTTGTCTTTTAAAGTTAAATTAAATAAGATATACAAATTAAAACTAATTTATTTACCACATAAAACTAATATTACAATTGAGCAAAAAAGTTATAAAAATGAACAAAATACACAGTGAAAAAGAAATGTATTCATTATTTATTAGCATTTTAATAATGCATAGCCTACCGATAAACTGTGTAGCAGAGCCTCATGTATAGGGAAATACAAACTAAAATTATTATAATCCCACAAAGGGATCCATTTCAGCAAAGAAAGCACAAACAGTAAGGGAATGCACTGGAAATATACAAAATATTATTCTAATGTATGTTAAAGAAGGGCGACTACAAAAATCAAACTCTTGAAAATGTTGGAGAGAATAATTATCCCCTCAACATTACAGAAACTGAAGTAAGAAATGTACTGCAATGCTTCAGGGAAGCTTGTATCAGCTCACAAAAGCCTTCTGGCACAATTTAAAAAAGTATAATCCACAATGTTCTAGACTAGGCCACCTCCCTTCAATTCCCATGCAGGAATACTCATAGTCAGAATTAGAAAAACAACCAGAGAAACACTTGATGCTCCAATAAGACTTGAGAATATTAATATTACCAAAAACATAACATTTATATAAAAATTGTATAAATTCGAGAAAAATAGTTATATAGACTACTGACAATAACCTACTAAAACTTACCCAGTTTAACAAGTGGATGATAGGTGGCACGTTGAAATTGTGCCCTCCTCCAATCACTAAATCTGGACAATCAATGGATGATACCAACACACCAACACCACCTGTTAGACCTCACAGATTTAGGGTGGTCTTCCCCCCAAATATGTTGCCTGCCTGCCTTCAATTTTGATGATTTTCATTTTGTTGGCCTTAGCACTCTGTGCATTTTACCACTGCTAACAAGTGCTTGTGCTTGCTTCCCTAAAACATGATTTAATTGGCACATACTCAAGTAGTATTATACTTGTAAATCCCTTCTAGAGTGGTATAACATAGACCAAGGTCCTGTCAATTAAATGCTTAGGTAGCACCTTAAAATATTGAAATTGCCTGCCATTGAAGCCCGAATGCAGAGTCACACTGCCATGTTGACTTCATATTCAAAACATCTTGCCAACACTTAAACTCCCCTTTATATACCTATAAGTCACCCCTAAGGTAGGCCCTAGGTAGCACAACTGACTGATGAACCCCCTGTAAAAAGTCTAAAGCCAGGGCAGGAAGGGCAGAGCTCTAAGCACTTCGCAGCCCCTCTTTAAAATCTCCCCAACTTCAAAGGCACCACTGTGTTTAAGAACTGGGCTTCTGATCCTACCACAACAGTACACTTCTTGGCCTGTGGTTACTCTGCCAGAAAAAAGGACTGATGTGCTACTACAAGGACTGCCACTCTGCTGGACTGCTGCTCTGGAAGAGCAGTGTTCTTGCTGTGCAGTGACGTTTTGCTTGCTGTCCTCGTTGCTTGGGTGAGGAGGACTGGACCCACATCACATAAATCCAGAGTGACTCGAAGAGTTTGCTGGCTTGCCTTCTGGTTGAAGTCTCAGGGACATAAAAGACTTCCAACTCACCTGCTATAGCACCTGCACTCTTCCATCTGTGAGTATGCCTGCCAAGTGGTGCCAGTCCAGTCCTGGACCCTTGAAAGTGGGTTTGAAGTGCTGCTACAGCAGAATTTATGCATCACTGTCGACTCAAGGACTCAAAACCAGTGCATCTTCTCCACTACTGACCCCTCGCGGCCTTTGAGGGGATCAACTCGGACACATCGCCGATTGTGCTGTGCATCACCTCCATTCTTGTTGGGTCACCACCTTTGAGTGGTTCAGAATTAAGGCATTGCTATTCTTTGTGAACCAACAACAACGCATCACCTCACCTGCACCCACATCTTGTTTTTGAAGATGACACAACTAAGGTACTTTGCAGAGGGCCAAGACTGGGGTACCTGTGCTCCATCACTGTGTGCCTGAACTAACCAGGAGTAGTATCTTTTTATTTGGTGTTTTCACTGTTTTACTGTTTGAAGTGTTGCACAAATATTTTTTTCTCATTGCCTCTCAATTCAAGCCTGACTGCTCTGTGCATAGCTACCAGAGGGTGAGCACAGGTTAATTTAGTTTGTGTCTTACCCTGACTAGGACTGTGGTTCCCACTTGGACAGGGTGCATCACTTGGCCAACCAGAAACCCCATTTCTAAACCACCTCTATGCACTATTTCTAAATAGACAAATTGCAGCCTACCAAGAACTATTAAATAACATACAAACCATTATTTTATGTGTAATCCAGATAAAATAATTAGTAATGTTGAGGAAGCAAAGATTTCACCATTTATAAAATACCCACATACAATGAAAGTATCTGGAGAGTTCTACCAAAGCTTTACGTGCAGAATATTCCACTAATGCTGAATTTGAACTTTAGGAAAAAGCCACCATGCACTATAGCAATTTATAGAAATTTTCATAAAGGGTCAGAGCTAACAAGAACTAAGAATGAAACAAACACAAACCAGCTAAAATGTAAAGACTCCGAATGCACTAAAGAAATGCATAACTTGTTACAAACCAAAGCTCAGTAATGAATTTCCTGTAATGCCCATCTCAGGCTCCAGGGGCTGCACCTGTACCTGAAATTGTGGGGCCAAAGGGGAGAGTCCTGGACCATCACCAATACCAATTCCGATACCAATGGATTCTTGCATTGAGAGCTGTGTTGAAACAGACGGGCCAGTCAATCCCTGCAGATAAAAATCCTGGGTTGCTATTGCCAGTGCACCCCTGGGTTGAAATGGTCAGGACGAACATCCACCTCAAAAAGTGACCCCTCTTTTGATAGTATCTATACGTTGAAACAAGCAGGTTAGGGTCTCGTACTAGGACCTTTCGCATGGCTTATTTTCTCTGAAATTCCTGAGTGTTTCTGGTTTTGAGACTCAGGCAAGGGTGTAGGCTTTGACTTCCTAGGAGAGGCTCTAAATGGATTGAGCTTCATAAATTCAGCTATCCCAGGCGGCTCCTCCCTCCCCACACAGTCAAAAATGGGAAATTGGTTTAAGCTACCCAATGTTCAAGTCCCTACAGCAGTGGCAAGAAACACCAACTGCCCTCAAGCAGGGAGTGAGGGCATAGAGGGCCCCAATGATCTGGTAGAGAACCAGTAAACGTCCTTTAGCAGCCAAACACCAAAGCAGCTAGATATTATAGAATCTGGGGCTGAATCTGAGGCAGAGATGGCTGTCATTTATAAAGAGGGGCCCGTTTCGGAGTCATTGGAGCACTACCCATCCCTCTCGGTTGCTGCCGGTGTCGATGATGCTGATCCAGTCTTCAACCTCTCCCTCAAATGATTTCTCTACTAACAACTGGTTTGCAATGCATTTTTATTTTTTTGGGGCGGAAATTTGGGACCTCAAAACCTCATGGATATTTTACTATTACATCTCTACAGGAACAGATGACCAAGATAGACGATAAGTTAACCCTTTTTGCGGATTGACTTGGCAGGTGGAGCAAAGAGTTTCGGATTTAGAGGATAATATAAATAAGAGACAGAAATCTGCAGATGACATGGGAAAGGAGCCTTCCTCTCTCAGAATGAAGTTGGATGATGTTGAGAATCACTCAAGATTAAGATTTGTTGGTTTTCTGGAGAGCAAAGAGACCCAAGAGAGAAGTTTAACTGCTCGAGTTGAGACTTTGATTAAAAAGCATGTACTCACTGACTCCCCCCATGGACCTGTCTGCCATCCAGATGCATCTGCTTCTTTTTTATGCACCTCTGAATCTAAAGCAACCACAAAATATACTAATAAACCTTTCTGATTTTAGAATCAAGGAACAGATCTTATCAAAAGCAATTCAATGGAAGGACTTCTTGCTCGAGGATAGTGTTAAGCTTCAGATTTTTTCAGATATGTTTGCGGCAGCAGTTTGTCATAGGAGATAATTGAAGGATGTGATTGATTTGTTTAAAGCGGCAGGGCTAAAAGCTGCCCTATATCAGCAGTCTAAACTAAAAGTCTTATTTCATTGTTGCTTTTTGGGTATTCTCCTTTGGTACAGAGGCAAATAATATTTTTAAAACCGATTCAAAATGGAGGAGATCTGAGGGGTTACTGATTTATCTTGACCTATGTCAATAATGCTATAATACAAGTTTTTGTTTTTTCAAACATTTTTTATTTTATAATTAGGTTATACAAACACTTAGTATCACTACACCCCACATCGATTCTTCTGTGTCACCTCACCCTTATTCCTCTTGTAGTATCCAGTTTGGATCAGAGTTCTGCCCTTTATACAACAGCCACCCCGTCGCCTTCTCCCTTTTGTTACTGTCTCATTTTTCTGGAGAGTATGCTGGTCTCATGAGCCGGCAGGCCCCATTTACCCTATATTTTCTCCAACCTTTGCTGACATCCCCTCCCTTTGTAGATCTCTCTTTCCAACATTTTACACATTCAAATGCCCACCTCTTAAATCTGTGGGGGTGACCCAAATTCCCATTTTTAGGCAATACCTTGCTTGGCTACCAAATATTCCATGTTAACCAAGATCTTCTGATACTGTGTCAGATCCGAGGGACCCCATATAGCCAGTAGTGCAAGCTTGGGCTCTAAATTCAGGGGCATCCCTGTGGCCTTCTCTTGTGACTCGCCCACCACCTCCCAAAATGATCACAATTGTAGGCAACTCCACAGTGTATGCAGTAGCATACCCTCCAACTCACAGACTTGTATGCACAGTGCATTTTATGCCATCCCTACTTTATGCAGAAATACCCTTGTATAGTAGGTCCTGTGTACTATTTTGAGTTGAACCAATTGGTAGCTTGTTTTACTAACAACATCGAGAGGGAATCTGAGTGCCATCTTCCAGTCCTCCTCGTCTATCTCTCCTAAGTCCTGTTTCCATCTGCCTTGCAGCCACATGAGGGGTCCCTGTGTATTTCTCATTAATGTGCTCTAGTCAGTTAGATTAGTTTCTCACCATTTTAATTGTCTAAATGTCTTTCAGTTACTATCTCCATCACTGGCCTGTAGGATCTAGCTTTCCTCTGTATAGAGCATGGAGATAACATCTGTCACTCATTCCCTGCCTGTCTATGTGGAACACCAGGTCATCTTGGTCTGTATGTGCCCAGTCATTGACCACGCTGACCTGTGCTACTTCATAATATTTCTGTATGTTCGGAAGAAGTATGCCTTCATCATACTTAGGTCATTGGAGGACCCTCATCACAATCCAAGGAGGACCTCCAGCCCATAGTACTGTTCAAACCAATGCTTCTACCCTAGCAACCAGAGCATCAGGGACTCTTTGTGGGCAGTTATGGAGAGTATATAAAGCAGAGGCTGCATAATGATCTTCATCATTGCTCCTCTATGAATGATATTAGCTCCAGTGCATGCCAATACTGCACATTCCTCTACAGTCTTTTGACCATGGATGACAGGTTTGCCTCACAGTGAGAAGCTGCGACTGTGTAATCCAAATCCACAAGTATTTGAATTAATGGGATTCTACCCAAAATGGTAATGTCAGCGTCCCTGTGGCCTCCCATCCCCCATGGGGTACACAGGGAACTTCCCCCATTTCATTGCAAAATCCCATTATTTACCAAAGATTCAAAAGATGGCTCCTCGCCATCCCCAGATCTGAGCATCTATGTGCACTCATGCCCCTAGTGCTTCTATCACCAGTGCAGGCAGCATCGATGACAGTGAGCATCCCTGTCTGGAACTCGTTTCCACTCAGAAGCCCCTCAAAACACAGCTATTAAGCCTCACCCTAGGTCTGCAGCTTTATGCACCTTACATAATTAAGACCAAACCCCATCTTTACCAGGATCCCAAACAGGTAGGTCCACTCCACCAATTCAAAACCCTATCTGTGTCTATTGACACTATGATTTTTGGGTCATGCAGTTTCTCTTCCATGGCTAAGTTGTTGTGGAGCCACCATAAGTTCAGTTTGATCGATGTGCCTGTCATAAACCCGTTCTGATCTGGGTGTACCAGATCTGTTATCACCGAACTCAGTATTACTGCCAACACCTTTGCTAGGATTTTGGTATTGGCATTCAATTAAGATATCAGTCTATATGAGTTGCAGCTGTCTGTAGGTTTCCCGGCTTTGGGGGTTTATTCCTATAAAATGGTTCTATGTATCCTACAAAAGCCTCTTCTATCTGCTTCCTTGCTCTCACCTATTCCGCAAACACTACGGTAAGCTCTCTCAAGTTTTCCTGCTCCCAATCCATGCCAGCAGCCTGCTTGCCAGCCTTAACCCCTGCTTCATAAATGCACTCCTGTCTAGGGAGAAATGTTGTGTTAACCTCATTCTGGGCTACCATTTGAAACTCTTCCCGCTTCAGCCCTACTTCTCTCATCAGTTGGGGGGTGGGGGAGAAAATGCATTGACAGTCCAGATGTGCCAACTCACTCGCCAATATGTTCAGCCTACTAAGCGCTCCCCAAGGCAGGGGTAAAACACCCTGGAATTGTCTCACTTATGTAATTGGATCATTGTTTCACCAGTTCGTCCTTCAGAATGGGAGACCCCTAACCCATTCACACTTGTAAACTGGGAGTTATTCAGGACAAGACTGTACTAAGTAAATCCAGGGATAACACCAATCTTGATTAGAAATATAGCACGTTGTGCATGAAGTTAATATGAATTTATTCAGTGCAGATAGGTCTTCAAAATTAGTACACAAACTCCCAGTAAAAGACTGACAACACGTGTTTCACCCCCTCCTGGCTTGGAAGCGTAGGGTTTTTTCAAGGCTGACTATACATAGCATGTTAAAGCATGGTAGACACAAAAGTACCATAATAAAAAATAATTCAAATGTGCCTGGCATCAAGAAAGGAAGAAATGAGTAAAATAAATAATTCAAATCAGATCCAGTATGATATGGGGAGGATCTAACAGGGAGAAAAGAAAGAAAAATCCAACACAGAATTTAAACGGTTCATTGTTAAGCAGCATATCAATGTGCTCAGGAAACAGTATGCACAATTACCGCATAAGTTCAAAACAGGATATAGCGCGTACCCACAGCATCTAGGTTAACCATATAGTTCAAAGTATTTTGTTGAGCATTTTATAGTGCAATGGCACCCATCAACATTTGCCAATAAAGACACATCCATTCATATTCCGTAGTCATTGTTCAATACCAATAAGGCACCCATTTTCACAAAAGAAAGGCCCAAAGCAACCATAATCCAGATATTCACATATCAATTTGTTCTGTGATTAAAACTAATACCACACACAATCATGTAAAGAAATCTATTAATAAGTAAAGAGGGCAACATCCCATCATACATACGATTCAATGTGAAGCCCTACAACATGAAATGAATGATAGTGTATATTGTCCAATCAAAAGGTGGCAAGCAGGCAAGGCATAATGAAAACAGAAAATCACTTGTGAATAAATTAAGATCCTATATATTGTCTTAGGAGATAAGGAAGGAAAAAAAGGGAAAAAAGAAAAGCACAGTCGAAGGAGGGCGGTAAAAAGATGTAGGAACATGAAGGTTTAGAACACCAAATAATGCTGGGCCTGTAATTCAGCTGTGAAGTATAACAATGTCAGTGAAGACTCGTATGATTTGTGAATGTAGGAGACCTCACTATCACTATCAAGTAGGTTGTAAATACAGAATTAGGCTCACTGTGGTAGAGAGGGTGAGCCCATCAGACCTTGATAAGTAAACTTACAAGGGGACGCGAATAGGTCGATGAATCTTTTGACTCGCAATTAAGATGTTCCCATCATAACTCCAGTACATGCAGATCAATAATCCAAAATCAATCACTAACATCAATAATCCATGATAATCATGACATTAATAATCAATGGAGTCAGTAACTGTCACACACCATGACCTTTCAGTCATGAATAACCACTCCTTTAGTAACAGTTAAAATATTTATTTCCCTATATTAACAATGCTAATGTCACGTAAAATAATCTCAAAATCAAATGATACACATACAGAAACAACACTGGCTGTCCAAATCTGCAAAAGAAACTCAATCTAATTAAAGCTTGAACTACTACACATTCTAAGGTTACAGTACAAAATAATAACAACAATTGCACAAATGATATTGCATACATTTAGATTCAGCAAGGAAAAGCATCAAACGTTATTCCCTATTAGCAGACTTTCATTAGTGAGCATCCTTAACTTATACCAGATTAGCATCAGCATGTTGGGCTTCATGCAAAACAATTTAGCAAACACAAATTTGGAAAACATCTAGCTATATCTCTATCAAAACAGTGCGGTTGGTACCCGGAAAGAAAAAAGCAACCATACATTGCAAGTCACATTTAGAATTCATATACCTCTCCTCAATTTGGATTGGCAAGCTAAGATAGTCTTTGTCAGTAGGACATCGGTTTAGTCAGCAAGGCATCAGGATTCAGCATCAAAGTTCAGAAAATGCAAAGTCTTTAAGCAATAAAGTTAAGCACGTCTCTTGTCAAGCCGCTCAAGAAAGTAACGACCTTTCGGCCAGCAAGAAATTGAGCAAATGGGCTAAATGGCTGCTTCTTCTCAGTGCAGTCCCTTTAAGTTAATTTCCCTAAAACTATTTCCCAAGTCCCTATTGTTCAAGGAATTGCATGTTCACACTTTGTCCAATAAAACTAAAATTTCAAATCTATGAATTCGACCACTACTCTGTTCACATGTCGCTGATAGGCTTCTCTTGTAATGTTCTGATCGTTCGGCTTGTCAGATAACAATATTGTTGCAGCTTATACTCCAGTCAATTTCTCCATTGGTCTCTTCCTGAGAAAGTCAGTCTCACACACTTTACACTCATATTGTTACATTTAGCAAGACCAGCATCTTCTAGCAATCGGTTCTCATGAGAAAGACTTTTAGCTACCAGCACATTTAAACAGTACAATGGAAAATCACAGTTTAATTTTCTAAGACAGCCATTTCATTAAACTTTAAAAAATACAGCTTGACATGAGGCGGGGCAACTAGGGCAAGTCCTCTGCTAAGTTAAGGCCCACAATTAAAAAAGCTAATACATGATGCATAACTCTTAATATGACACATTACTACATTAATCTAACATATACTCAACATTTCATGTTAATAAACCATTAATAGCTATACTTCGTGAACATTGGCGGCCACTCATCGTGATCACATTTTCAAATGCGTGCGTTAATTTTCTATGTTATTACATTTTCTACACAAATCCGTTACTCATAGTACATGAACTCTCATTAAAAAATGTCTATTAAAACACCTGCGCTAGCAAGAGTCGCAAAGGCTTACCATCGTGTATGATGCACCATTCGATTGCAATGTTAGGTTTAAGAGGGCACATATACAAGCCCAAGAAGTGCTATGTAGAAAGCAAACAGGTCATAATCACAGGAGATCCACAAAGTGAAAACATCACACGAATCAGGTGCTGTATACTATGAAAGGCATACCATATATTGTGACTATGTAGAGATGCGGTCTAAAACAAGACTCAGATTCCCTAGTCTGATACAAGTGCAGATTGACTAGTCCTGTAAGGAAAGTTAAATGGGAGAGAGAATTGCCTTCCTAACACCACAGTGCAACAATGCGGGGGAAGAGAATGAAAGGGAAATCGAAAACTAACTGCGGCCACAGCTTGTGGATCGAAGAGTTACCTCAAATGGTCCTGAAGTAACTGCGGTAGAACAGAAACAAACAGGTGTTCTGAGTGTTTTGAAGGAGATGAGCATAATGACATAGGGGGGAATGGGGCTGTCTATGGTGGAATACTAGGCTAAAACCACCCACCATCAGAAAAAGAGAAAAGGTACTCATAGGTACAGAGGCACTGGCCATTTATAGACGACCTGAGTAAGCCCCAGCACAATAAAGCTATGGGTGCCATATTTGGATGTGCAATGAACAAAGATTATCAGTACACAACAGCAAATCGTGGAAGAAAATATATCCATTTGTCCGTGTCATATGAGGTATACTTACTGGGGGTAGAAACCAGAGTGAGATGGCAATATGCCACTACCAGCCATTTACAGATGGCCAGAGTAAGTCCCTGCAAAGTAAAACTATGGGTTCTATATTTGAATGTGCGATGAAGAGAGGTTATCAGTATGCAGAAACAAATCGGTGAAAAGATGATATCCATTTTCCCCTGATGTATAAGGTATACTCACTAGGGGAGGAAGGCAATTATATAGGGTGCGTACTCCAGTTATCAACTGATTCAAAATGGCCAAAGAAATTAGCACTATTCATATAACAATGAAAAAGACAAAATATGTAGAGAGAAAGAGAGTAATAAAGAAGGTATTCCAGACTAACCCAAGAGCTTGATATCCAAAGAACACCTTAATTAAACAAATTGTCTGTTTGGAAAATGTTGAGATGGTCCCATGTAGGTGTTACCTAACATGGAATACAATGACATGAATAGGTTGAAGAATCTCTCTGCGATTCAAGAGTTCAAGAAGAGGTCTAATATAATTTACATGATATAGATTTATTTGACTACTCACTCGCACCACAATCCCCTCGAAGGTATGGAGCACATGAGTCGAATGAGTTGTGGTTGAGATGTACGAGTTCCAGGTATTTGAGGATGCGTGTTGTGTTCTGTTCTGTTAAGTCTTTTGGTAAAGGGAACTATCAGCTGCAAGAGTATGTTGGTTCTGTCTTGGATTATTAAGCAACTGAGGGCCCCAAAATGTGAGTCTCATTCCTCCTAATGATACTAATGTGACTTTCTGTCTCAGACAAAGTGGAACTTCTTTGGGAGATTATTTCTCAATCAGCCAATCAATTTTTTCAGGTATTACCCGTAAAACATGATGAGGAAGAAAATATTAAAATAGAGGTTACACATAGGTATACAGAGTATCAAAAAAAAGCTCAAATTACCTATATGGCGCTTGTTAGCCATGCACATAAAAGTTAGTGAGATGAAGCCACCACCATTTTGGCTAATAGAAGAACCTTCAAATACTCCAAGGCTGGTGTCAAATATTGTATGCCTGTACCTCTTAGATGAAGCAACAGCCGTTTACGCCTTGCAGCAGTATATGATGAAAAAAATGTACCAAGAAAAGCCATCTGGTCTTCAGCAAGGTTAACACAGCTTGGACCAGGTGCTCCCGAGTTCAATACTTCATTACAGCAAACGGGATCAAAAAGACCAGCTCCACCATAAGTAAAAGCATGTGCCTTCACGCTTTTAACATGATTTGTCAGATCAGCTGTATCACACTGTTCCACCAGTGTGTTCTGGCTTCTATTCAAGCTGTCAATTACAGTGCTCTGGGCAGGGATAAAACTCCTATAATGTAAAAGTATTATACCGATTTGGAGGTGCAGCTTTAGCCCATGGATTTAGGAGTGTCACTTGTAAGTGGGGAATGATCATCTTACTACAGTTTTTGTTACATTTATGGGTTTGCTGTTGTTGACACCTCCCTTCTACTAGAGATAGCCTTTCACTGTAATCTGCATATCCCCAGCACAGTATGATCATATTACTGTAATTAAATTGAGCAGCAAAAATATTGTGGTACGTTAATCATTGCAGCATCCCACAGATCGCAGCACTCTGAATGAGAACAATGGCTGGTGTCATGTGAAGGCACACATGTGCAAACGATGTTGTCCATGTTGTAACTCTTGTGCAAAAGGTATTATTGCTATTATAAAAGTGCACTGCATTATCACATTGTAAACATTTACATGGTATGACTCATTATTAATATCATCATGCAATATGATACTAGACTAGTCATTGAAAACCTGGGGCAGCATTACAGGAAGCGCCTACCCCACAATGGGTTTTTCTTTTTTACTGAAAGAGGTGCAGATGTTTGTTCAGACTCTTCTTCATTATCGTTCGCGTGAATGCATAGTTTGCACCTGTACCATGTGAATGTGTTGCTGTATCATTTGTCTTCCTTGAGATGAGAAAATGCTTTTGCCCTGGTGCCTTTGTTACATTACAGATGTGGCTAGAAGACAAATCGGCTCTCATGTAGGCATGACAGAAGTTTTTGTGGGGTCTCAGTCAAAAACATCATGTTAGGCCACACATATGACACGCACTTATTTCTATGTTAAACACATTTCCTCAGGGGAAGAGAAAAATATAGCTTCATTATTTGTGCCACCTAGTAGTTTTAGCTGTGCTAGTCGCTATAAATAACGAGGAAAGGCGTGCTTTAGAAACAGATTTTTCAGCAGGAGCACAATGACAAAGCTGGTGCCTAGGGTATAATCCCCCTCTGACTCCTCTACTGACAGCACCAGTCAGCCTTTCAGTGCTGGGATGTCCCCAGAGCAAGTGCCTGTGTGCGCCTGTAGTTGGAACACCACAATTTTTAATAAGATGCATGTTTGTTCTCCTCAACTGGCGATGATATGGGTCAGACACCAAATTAATGTACTATGTTGCTCTAGAATGTAAAATTTACTTCGTACCATTTTCAGATGTCGGTTTCTGCCCAAGGCTCTGTTTAATTGAATGATCTTGGTATGCTTTACATTTATCTTCACATATTTTGGTTATCCAGTCATTTATCTGTGATGTTCTTAGAAGCTGAACTTTGCCCATCCACCACCTATGCAAAATCTCCTTGATGCAAAGTAAGGCAAAACAGCACATAGCCTAACCTTTGCTGTACTTTGGATTACTATCAAACTCAAATCATGATTTGTGTTGGATAGTAAATCCCACCTCAACAATTTGCAGCAAGTTTGCATTAAAAACTGATGCAAATCTGGTGCAAATCGTTAGTAAATCTGGACCTGTATTTAAAATATATTTGTGTTATCCTCACTTGGTGTACACGCTCTTGTGAATCAATCATCTGACCCTTCAAATAATGTACAGTGGGTCATTGCTTCACAAGTAAATTGGCTCTATGAATACCAATGCATACAAACAACTGACAAAATGTTTTTATATTGGTCTGCAGTTTGTTTTTCTGAATGGTTGGGCTTGACTTTCTATCGCCATAAGTAGTTATAAAGATCACTGGAATCATTTATTTTGTGGTCGAAAAAACATATACATTTTGCGTTTTGTTTGCTCTCCACAGTATTCACAACTATACACTGGAGCAAAGAGGACCGCCAATCCCCCCCACATCTTTGCAGTGGCTGACGTAGCCCACCAGTCAATGGTGACATATAGATCAGATCAGGTAATGATTTCTGCATTCTTTAAAATGTGATCAAATGTGACATGCATATTGGGATAAAAATGTGTGAAGTAAAAAGTGAGCTCCTCCTTCCTCCTTAGTGCATTGTCATTTCTGGGGAAAGCGGTGCTGGAAAAACCGAGAGCGCACATCTTCTGGTGCAACATCTAACGATCCTTGGAAAGGTAGGTGACTTATTTTCAAATAGGTTACTATGAATGTTTTTTAAATGGCTCTGACTCGCGGTTTATCATAGAGGGGTTAAAGGTTCAGTTTATTAGATTTATGAAGTGGTGTTTCAATAGTTCTTACCATGTACTCATGTATTAAATAGGGTTTGTTAGGTAAAGGTTTGAGAAAAGCTGGGGCTGGAGGTGGGTTCATAGGTGGAGCCATTTGGGACGTGACTACATAGTAATCTTTTGACTACTACACAAGGTGTGAATGTTTATAGTTCCAGTGACCAAACTATCCGAGTAAATTGCAATTCAGAGAAGTCAGTTGTGATAGTTGTAGCATGTATATTTTTTTTTAACACATTTATTGTTTAATATTTACATAGTAAACAATGCAAATCCCTATACAAGCTTCTAAAGTTCTGAACTATTGCAAACATTGTTTCTCAGATAACGTGTCATGATACTTTGACCAGCTGAGTACCGTGATTTGCAACCACTAATATGCCGCTAACGTTAAATCCAGTACTGCTAGCAAGAAATGTGCAAACCCTGTCACTGTTTTTGCCTAGAAAGAAATTTGCCTCAAATGTGGCTCTTCCAGAATACTCCTTATCAGATAAAGGCCCTCATTATGACCCTGGTGGTGCATGGACCACCAGGGGCGCTGTGGCAGTCTCACCATTGCGGGACGGGCTGTGTAGACTGCCATTTTAAGACTGTGGCCAGTGGGAGTCGGATAAACGCCTAGGTTATTCCAAATAGGGACACTGCACCCAAAAGCACACAATCACACACAGACATACCCCCACTCACACAGGCACTCACAACATTCACCCCCATAGACATGCATACATGCCCATACACATCATACACGCATGCATACACTCACCATCACCCACCCCCTGTCTTCCACTACATCCATACACACACAACCGCCACTCCCCACTCATCTTCACATAACCACTCCCCCACCACCCCACCCTTGCAGACGACACTTACCTCGTCTGACGAGGTGCTCCTCCATGAGGGTTCGGGACCCAGCGCTCCCACCCCCAGCACCGTTGTAATTCTGTGGGTGGTCTTTTTTGTGGCGTGGTGGTGTCGGCAGTGGAACCGCCATAGGGACTGCCGCCGGATATCTGACTGCCGGCAGCACAGATATCTGGTGGCAGTCGTAATACTGGCGGTCTTCGAGCAGCTGCAGTGGTCTTGGGAAAACACAGCTGCAGTCATAATGAGGGCCATAAAGTGCCATGGTAAAAAGCACCATAATATAATAATTTCACCTGACAGGGAAGCTACAGAGAGTGCAGCCATAGGCTTGCTTTGAGCTGTGTCTGATTTCCCACCAGGCCCACACAGTGTGACTCACAAAGGTGAACTTATTGCTTTAAGGAATTCCTGGGTCACATTTCGTAGCTTGGCTCAAGCAGTAATCCTGACTCAAGAGCGTGTGCATGTGGTACATTTTATTTCTTTAATTGCATTTATAAAAACTGCTGCACCACAAGTCAAAATAGGTGTATGTGTGCTGTACATAGACGAGATGTAGAGTTGCAGAACACCCTGAAAAATCTCAACAAAGTTCAAGAAATCTTAAAAATAAAAAAAAACTAGCCACACAAAAATATAGTCAAGATTAAGAGACTGTAAGCCCCAACTCAAGTTAGGTAAAGTATGCATTTTCATGAGACAAATGGCACATAACTAAGAAAAATTTAAGTAAGTATCAAATGTTGTGTAGAAAACAAACCCTTTGTATAGGAAAGCAAAGGAGTTCAATGTTCACCTGAGAAAAAATCCAAGAATGTGAAAAAACTACAGAGAGGTAGAATTATAGAAAAATCAAAGATGTGCCATTTGCATCCCACCTCCGCCATACTCTGAATCAGGGATAAAGTCTTATTCATGCTTTTCAGCCTGGCCTAGGTACCTTCACTGTCTGTTACTTGCATGAATACAAAACGCTGGTGGTTGGCCTCACTGAAAGGTTTATCCTTTAGATTGGGCATCACAGCACACCTGAAGGCCTTAGCTGGTTACAATCTCAAAAGGTTTGGTACATTGAGCAAGGTGGTCCTACTTTCACTACAAGTGTGTGACTGAAGACACACTTTTGACTCAATTGCAGTCCTGGGCTGTCGAACAACCACTGTATTCCAAAGCATGAGGACTTCATTTATCCCAAAAGATTGGAGAAAATTTAGAGTAATGCATACGAATCAGATTTTCTGATTTCCATGAGCTTTTCAGTAATTGTTCTGTAGGAAAGTATTTGCGATACGTGCGTTCCCAAGGCTACTGTGTTGTTGGGTATGTTAATGTGGTCTACCGATGAATCCGTCATCTAACTCATTTGTTCTTCTCTCTGAAATGTTTTTCTTTCCTTTCTATCAAAATCTTCTTTCTTCTCACCCCAAACAAATCAGAACTATCATATTTTAATTTTCTCTCAACTTACTCGGGGACAATTCGGGAAGATCGCTTTATAGAGATATGACCCTAGTGCTACTTCAAAGCCTGGGGTGCATATTTACAAGAAAGTCAGGCAGCGCGACAGTTGAGCTTTCTACACTGCACTATGTGAC
Source organism: Pleurodeles waltl (assembly GCF_031143425.1). NCBI lineage: Eukaryota > Metazoa > Chordata > Amphibia > Caudata > Salamandridae > Pleurodeles > Pleurodeles waltl. Next base: position 765,629,047 of record NC_090449.1, on the reverse strand, counting down.
AGGGAAAGGGCAGGAATGTGTTGTATTTCAACGATTGATGCATTCCTGCCTTTTCCTAGGACTGGCGCCAGTGCAGTGGAAAAAGTAGGAAAGCACTACATTCTGGCATCTTCCGCCCAAAAACAATCCCTTGAGGCTTTTTCTTCTTTCCATGTGCGCTGCAAACTGCAAACTTCAGCACACGTAATGAGGAAAAAAATGAGGAGAAACAAAGATAGTTCTCCTCGTTACACCTCGCCTGGGGAGGCATGGCATTTTTGGTGCATTCCCAGGTCTGCTACTTTTGATAAATCTGGAAATGTGTCAAAATCCATGGGTATTCCTTGGGAACACCCACACAACACCCATGGAATGCCTCCCTAGGGCAGAGGTACACAGCACAATGATTTGTGCTGTGTTACATTTCTATGGAGTTATCAAGCCACTCAGGGCCATGCATGGTGGCCTTGCGTAGCTTTATATATCTCATTTTGGAGTTGCATCACGCATGCACCACGTTGCATGTTGAAAGAGTGATGCAACTCCCCTCATAAATATGACCCTAGGTTCTTTCTCCCCAACAGATAAAAGAAAGAAGGCTGGACACAACAGTAAATTAACCTGGCAAAGGTTGATGTCCATGCACAAGTGGGCATCTTTAACACCTGCGTTATACATTTCTGCCAGAAAATACCTAAATTCTGTCAGTCCCGCCCACATAGGAGCTCTGAAAATGATCAAGGATGGGCAGAATGTTCTGTTACTCTTGTAACATGGAGTTCCGGACAAATTCTGCCAATCACCGCAAGGTAGTATGTTTTCTACTGTGCAGCTCCAGAACCTTCGCTGTGAGAAGGCTGCTTCTGGAGTAGAAAATCTACTTGAGCAGCAGCAAAATCAGCTCGAGGAGCTGTGCCCTCTGGAGTATCGAAAGGTGCAGTTTGTGCTGATTTTTCAGCACGAAGTATGCTACCAGCTTTAAATCAGAGCACAAGCAGCATAACATGCCTATTTCCACCTGTTGGCGGAACTCCATGGAATCTCATGGAGTTTTTTTGTAACCCCATGAAACTGAGCTGAGTCAAAATCTGCAAGTTCCGCTCACCTCTAGAAACGGTGTGATCCCTATCAAGTCTGAATATATTCTTGATCCAAAAAGCCAATGTGGATGTCAAAATTAGAGATAGAGGACAAGTGAAGCTCTTACAAAAAGCCTGGACTTTCAGCAAAATGAGTGAAACAATTTTATCCAAATACAAAATTAGGTTGTTCACAATGCATAACAAAAGCTGTGGGTTCCACACCAAAAATGTAGGAAAGAGGTTTTTGTTCTTTTAGCAGTTTCAAATTGGGCCCTTTGATATGACACAGCAAATAGAAGAAATGGCCAATGGAGGTGGCCTGCAGCAGTCTAGTACAACCACTTTCAGGATTGAGTTGGTCTCCTAAAGGGAAAATTCAAAGTGAGGAGACCATCTCACTTGGAATTCAGTTCAACAGATCTGAGGAAACACATGGTCAGTGGTGTTGGTTTCTGTTAGAATTCTTCACTGGATAATGGGTGGATGGTAGGATCTGGTTGTTCCCTACAACAATCCTTCCAGAAAAAGCCAGTCAACCATATTAAAAACTGTATTACCAGTTTGCAAGATTCAAAATGTTCAGGAATCTGTGATAGACTTTGTAACCTCATCTAACAGCTCTGGGAGGTACCGGATATCACTGGAACTGGCTATGGCATCAGTGTTTATTTAAGACGGAATGACACACTCATGTATTTATTTGTTATTGAAGAAGAATGTGAAGATATTCCAAGTGTTGGAGCAAAAGGGATAACTAGGTTTAGTTTGGCGGATCCAACAACTATGGTTTTGCTGAATTACTTGACACACTGTCCTTGGTAATAGAAAGAAGGATGAAAATTCATACAAACATTCATTAGACATCACTCTTAGTTGACCCTGTCTCCGCAAAAATCCTGGAATTTGAGTGTTTACTGTTTCTGTAAACAGATCCATAATGTAGAAACACTGATTAGACTGAATGCAAGCAGATATCAGTTTGTGAAGACCTCAGGTTTCGGAGCCTTTAGATCTTTTCACATTGGATTGTCCAGACATGTGGTCAGCTGGCCTAGTGAAGTAACCAAAATTCTAAATATTCCATTGTGCCCAGGGGAGTGAAACAGGTGTGTGTGCCCGCATTGTGTGCCCTGGAGGTACTATGGTATTACACAGTGAGCTGCAAATACTTGTGCAGACCCTTTGTAATATTGATAGTACTGTCACACATGTAGGGCCAGTGCGATCTTTAGAGGGGATTTCCTCATCTGCATGGGGGTAAGACTCAATGCAAATAAGGAAATCACTTTACCTCTGCATCGGCATCTTATTACAGACACAGGCATAGAGGCAAGCAAGCCTATAAGATACAGACTGACATTTCATTAAAAAAGGTGATGCATCGTTAATATGCCACTTGAGGGCAGCCCTCTGGAAGGGGCAAAGGGGGTTCTGTGGACCCACCAGACATGACCCTGCAGGAGGATACCGTCACTCACTGCACCTGCTTGCAGGGGGATCTCTGTTTTTTCTTTAAAGTTCAGGCAGCTGCCATCTGCACAGTGAAGCACTTGGAAGCAGCAACTCCATCTTTCACTGAATGCATTGACCCCAGGACAGCTGCAAGTTTTAGGCTTTCATTCATAATGAATAAGGTGCAATGTCCTGTTCTGTGCCAGGTTCACCTTTAGAAAGGTGTGCCTGTTCTATAATCAGAGCCCTGGTGTGCAACTCAGACAGAATGAAGGTACTTGAGCCACCCCCATTCATGAGTCAGTTCATTAATTGTCCACTAATATATTCTTAATATTCAAGACAGCTGAGAATAATATTCTGTACTTCACTAAGATGCAAATGGAGCCTATCAGTGTGTTGAGGTGCATCCTTTGCTCCTGAGGTGGCCAGTGCCTGCAGTTAGGCTCTATTCCCCCATGTGACCCTCCACCTTCAAAACCAGGTTCCCAGGTTAAATGATTACGTTCACATTAGACCCAAAAATTGATTGATAGTTCAATATTTTTGTGTGTTTCCTAAAAATCTCACTTTTCAGTATTGAGCTCAATGTCACCATACATTGGTGAAGCCTTTTCTAAGTGTTCTTCCCAAAAGGGTATGAAGATGATGTTTATATACTGTAGAGCAGATACAGTCTTATCCATTGACATAAGAAGAGTTGCTGCCCTCTTTCAAATCAGAAAGAAAATGAAGACATCTCTCCTCAAACAGCAGTACCACCATACAAGGTAAACACCTACAGATTGCATCCTGACTCTCAGTTTGAGGTGCTTCTCCACCTGCAGGCTCATCCCTGCCATCCCTGGGGGTCTAGTAGCCATCACAAGTATTTCTTTCTTTTTCATTTCTTCTCTCTTTCGCTCTTTCACTCTTGCATTTTCTGACTTTTTCTTCTATCATCCCTCCTTTTTCCCTAGTTCTTTTTCCTTTCTCCCTTCTTTCCTCTGCCCCCCTGCAAAGCACTTTTCTAGCCCTCCCGCCTCCCAGCTGACTGCTCCCCCCTCCCCTTCTTAATGGCGGACGCAGCGCTGTGAGAGGGCAACTGCACTGACCTGGTGGGTGTTGCCTGCCTCCCCAGCTCCTCTGGCTGCTGCTGCCTCTGCCTCTTGCCTGGAACGGACTGAGAGTCTCCTGACTCTCAGTTCAAGGCCCTCCTCCACCAGCAGGCTTGTCCCTGCACCTCATCCCTGGTGATCTAGTGGCTATCAGAAGTAAGTATTTCCTTTTCTTTTTTTCTCTCTGTCGCTCGTTCACTCTTTCATTTTCTGCCTTTTTCTTCTATTATCCCTTGTTTTTCCCTACTTCTTATTCCTTTCTCCCTTCTTTCCTCTGCTCCCCGCAAAGCGCCTTTCCTGCCCTCCGACCTCCCAGCTGACTGCTCCTCCCGTCTCCCCCCTTCTTAATGGTGGCCGCAGCGCTGTGAGAGGGCAACTGCACTGACCGCCTGGTCAGCGTCTGCTGCCCTCCCAGCTTCTCTGGCTGCTGCTGCCTCCGCCTCTTGCCTGGGACAAACTGAGAGTCTCGTGACTCTCAGTCCGAGGCCCTCCTCCACCCGCAGGCTTGTCCCTGTGCCTCATCCCTGGTGGTCTAGTGGCCATCACAAGTTAAGTATTTCCTTTTCTTTTCTTCTCTCTGTCGCTCTTTCACTCTTGCATTTTCTGCCATTTTCTTCTATCATCCCTCGTTTTTCCCTAGTTCTTTTTCCTTTTTTCTGCCCCCTCTCTCCCACGAAGCACCTATCCCATCCTCCCAGCTGACTGCTCCCCCCAGCCTCCTCCCCTTCTTAATGGCGGCCACAGTGCTCTGAGGGCAACTGCACTGACCTGGTCAGCGTCTGCTGACCTCCCCAGCTCCTCTGGCTGCTGCTGCTGTCTCTGCCTCTTGCCTGGGACGAACTGAGAGTCTCCTGACTGTCAGTTTGTGGCTCTCCTCCACCTGCAGAACACATCTCTCAACACCTGAGGACCATTCACTGGCTACCGGTCGAGAAGCTAATTGCCTTCAAGCTTCTCACCCACACGTACAAGGCCATACACAGTGCAGGACCAGCCTACCTGAACCACTGCGTCTCCTTCCACACCCGGGCCAGATCCCTCCGCTCCATCCAGATGGCCCTGGCCACCGTCCCTCGCATCCGTAAAACCACTGCCGGAGGACGATGTTTCACCTACACTGCAGCAAAGAGCTGGAACAACCTCCCCCTGCACCTCAGACAAAGCCTGTCGCTCACCATCTTTAGGAAGAACCTCAAGATGTGGCTCTTTGGATGAGGCCCCCTCCCCTCCCCCCAGTGCCTTGAGACGCTCACGGGTGAATAGCCGTGCTTTACAAATACTGATTGCTTGATTGATTGCCTTCGTATAAATAATTTTGAGTTGTGTTTCTATGACCTTTGTAAAGGCTTGTTGTGATCCGAACATCCCAAAATGAAAGCATCAGGGTCTGACATTTCTGCTACCATAAGGAAGTGTTGAATTTTCAATTTACTTTGTGAAGTAGAAGGGTATGTTTTTTCAGATTTAGTTTCATTAGTTAAATGCCCTTCCAGGGGCCACCCCTAAGAATGGAGCCACATTCCATCTAAAATGAATAGGAAATACGAGACCATTCAAAATCAATAGGTTAATAACTCTATACCAGCCACTATACTACCTCTAAACCCCTTAATAAACTGCATAAGGTTAAATTATTTAACATTTCAATAAATATAGCAGGAGAAAAGTTCTGAAGAAATTATTTTTATTAGTATTATCTTGCAAAGATTTCGCTGAGAATATTCTCTCACTAAACCTTTTTCTTCACTGAAAGGGCCTTCTGCATTTGAATTTTGGTGATGGTGGTCAGCTTGTTTACTTTGCAATATGTATTTTTCTATGATGGTCAGGTTTTAAACTTTGTCTCCTCCTACTTTTTCACTAGAAGCCTTCCCTTAAAGAGTTCAGGTCTTTAAAAGATCAAAGGAAAATTCTTCTGGAAAAAAACGTGTTGAAAGATTTTTTAAAAATTGTTTTCCAGGCATACCTAAGCCCTGTATTGTGTGTGGATATCCAGGAGGAATACACAAAGACCATCTGCCAACCACTCTTGTGACCCAGAAACAGGCTGTTACCCATTAATGGCTCATGCAGGATAGTGCTAACTTTCTAAAAGTGGCATTTTCAAAATTGCAATTTAAAATCTGAGTTTAGCATAAAAAGTACTCTTCATTAGATTTCTATAGACCCTAAATATGAACTGTTCATTTGCTCCCATTTGGAAGGTATACTTATTAAATGTTATCAGATGACTCTGATGTTATCTTTAGGGCCTACCCCATTGGTGCCTTATAAGAATTAGAAAAGAAGGCTTAGGCCTGGAAAGATTGAATTTGCCAGGTAGAAATAACAGTTTAAAACTGCACACACAGGCTGCTATGGAAGGCCTGAGAAGAGGTTTGCAAGGCCACTTAAGTATGTGACACGACAAGTGCTGCAGGCCCTCAAGTAGCAATTAATCTTCAGCCCTGGGTACATGTAGTTGAAGTTTACTAGGGCTGTTAAGTAAATTATATGTACCAAATGGGGGAAAGCCAAGGTTACCATGTTTTAAAGAGTGAGCACATGCACTTTAGATCTGGTTCGCAGAGGTAAAGTGCAAAGAGTGCTAAGGCCAACAAAATAAGATCAGAAAAGTACTTAGAAGTAAGGAAAAAAAGATTGGGGGAAGACCCACCATACGGCTAGCAGGTGTACATCAGTCTATACTTCTTAATGTCCTTAAACAGCAAAGTACCCAGAATAGTTAACATCTAGGTAACAGTGGTATGATCTGAGCCACAGTGTGAGGTATTGAGAACATTCTATTTCAAATAACAACTTTATGAACAACACGTCTTTTTTGCATCTGCATTTGTTCGTGGAAAGACTGAAGTCTGAGCAACTGCGAAGGTCAATGATGACCTGAATGTTCACCTGGCTCACTGTAAACTTTTGAGGTTTTGACAGTAGTTCCTAAATGTGTTCTGAATTAACTTTCATAGTAGAAAGATAGCCTTGTTATATAAACAATCTTGGCCTGTCAAGTAGCCCTGGAAAATCCATTTGTACTGGAAATGTACCCCTTTGCTGCACATTTCACCTTTTCAATTTCATTTATTTGTGTAGAACAATACAATAATTCAACTAAACGTTGGCCCAGTGCTCTTCCATCAGCCTTTGACAAGAACTATTTTTTAATCTCTGCTGCTTTTGAATTGATGCAAAGTAACCCAGACCAATGCCTGTCCAGAGAAGTTTTAAGGCATGGCCAAAGCGGGCTCTGGCCCAGGGCCCCAGCCTTTCAGAGGGTCTCTGAAAAAGCTGGTTCTGTTCTGCAGACCTGCCCTGATAACCTTGAATGATTCTTAAACATAGATGGCTTTAAATGCTGTTTTCCTTAAATGTATTTGTAATACGAGTAACGTGTGTGAGTTTGCTACCTATTTCAGAGAAATGTTGTGTTCATGTATTTCAACACCATCCTACATCCATAAAAAGTATTTTAGATTGAAACAGTACCTCACATATTCGAAATAGGAGAGAGTCACCGAAGTTATTTGCAATAATATTGGTGCGCTGCTTCTGTATTACAGTATTGAAAACACACGTCACTAGCCCTGAAAATCAGATGGAAACACATTCAGAATTTGGACCAGTGTTCCTGTCAGTGTGCCAGGGATCTAGCCGAAAAGGGCATTAAATAGCTGTTATTAGATCATAAATTCAAAGCTATTCAAACAGGGGTCCCTAAAATATTTTTGTTGATGACCTTTACAGAATAGGGACATGTCTTTTTATAACTTTGTTGGAAAAATAACCTATTTATGCAAGTTCGTGAAACTGATAACCCCTTTCTTGGAGGCCGGCAAAAACATTATGATAGGGATTGAGGATGTAAAAAGTGTGCTGGCATCTTTCTCAAAATAGTTTTTGTGTGTGATTGTACCAGACAAATAGTTACAGATGAGGACATGTCTCCAAAAGGTAAACAGTTATCACTTAAACTCTCTTCTCGGTTTAAGCCTAGTAGTAATTTGTATTGTTGTATCCTATGTTAGGCCATTATTTCTTTCCATTTGAACATCCAAAGACTTAACACCTTCGCTGCCAGCCTTCTCCCCCTCAGGTGCCAAGCTTTTTTTGGGGCTATTTGCGGCAGTTCGCGCTGAGGCCCTCATAACTTTTGGTCCACATACGCTACCCACGGTAAATTTACATTCTTTTTTCCAGCATCATTGGGATTCTGGAGGTACCCAGAGTTTGTGGGTTCCCCTGAAGAAGACCAAGAAATTAGCCAAAATACAGCGAAAATGTAGTTTTTTTTCTCTTAAATGGGAAAAAAGGGCTGCAGAAGAAGGCTTGTTTTTCTTTTTCCTGAAAATGGCATCAACAGTTTTGTATAGATCCTAGAAGGTTTTCCTACAGAAAATAACAACTGAAATAAAAAAAAAAAGGAAATTGAGGTGAAAAAAACTGCAATTTTTCTCAACATTTTACTCTGTAACCTGTGATGTCAGAAGTTTTAAGGCAATATACCATTATGTCTGCTGGACTCTTCTGGTTGCGGCGATATATAGGGCTTGTAGGTTCATCAAGAACCCTAGGTACCCAGAGCCAATAAATGAGCCGCACCTTGCAATGGGTTTTCATTCTGTACTGGGTATACAGCAATTCATTTGCTGAAATATAGAGAGTGAAAAATAGGTATCAAGAAAACCTTTGTATTTCCAAAATGGGCACAAGATAAGATGTTAGGAAGCAGTGGTTATTTGCATGTGAATTACAGAGCATTTCTCAAATAGACGTCTTTTTTACACATTGTCTTACATTTGGAAGGAAAAAATGTAGAGAAAGACGAGGAGAAATAACACTTGTTTTGGTAATCTGTGTTCCCCCAAGTCTCCCGATAAAAATGGTATCTCACATGCATGGGTAGGCCTAATGCTCGCGACAGGAAACGCAACATGGACACATCACATTTTTACATTGAAATCTGACATGTTTTTTTTGCAAAGTCCTTAGCTGTAGATTTTGGCCACTAGCTCGGCCGGCACCTAGGGAAATCTACCAAACTGGTGCATTTTTTTAAACCTTGACACCTATGGGAATCCAGGATGGGGTGACTTGTTGGGCTCTCACCAGGTTCTGTTACCCAGAATCCTTTGCAAACCTCACAATTTGGCCAAAAAAAACACTTTTTCCTCACATTTCGGTGACAGAAAGTTCTGGAATCTGAGAGGAGCCACACATTTCCTTCCGCCCAGCGTTCCCCCAAGTCTCCCAATAGAAATGATACCTCACTTGTGTGGGTGGCCCAGGTTCCTGCAACAGAAAAAGGCCAAAAACCTGTAGAGATTGAGGGGATAGCACAGCGAGTTGATAAGCACATATTTTTCTTTTATACATCTTTAGGCTGACTCTGCTTTGGGGACCCACACAAGTGAGGTATCATTTTATTTGGGAGACTGAGGGGAATGCTGGGTGGTAGGAAATTTGTGCCAAAGCGGTGATCCTACACAGAAAAGTGAGGAAAATGTGAATTTTTAAGCAAATCTTTAGGTTTGCAGAGAATGGGTATGAGAATGTTGGGGGATCCACGCAAGCCACACCTCCCTGGACTCCTTGGGGTGTCTAGTTTAAAAAATGTCTTGGGTTTGGTAGGTTTCCCTAGATGAAGGCCGCAGCCGGGACTAAAAACATAGGTGCCCCCCCCAAACACAGGTAGTTTTGTCATAGATCATTTTGATGTGTCCACGTACTTCTGTGATGTTCCAAACACTAAAATTGTGAAAAGAAACGCACTTAGGTTATGTTTAAAAGACCCCTCATCCACCACCCAATTTGGTGGCATGTTTCATCATCAGGGTCCCACCTGAGACACCTAGTGTGTCACGGGTGTGCTGCGACGCCTGATTACAGTGGAGCAGGTTTTGTCATTTTTACCACACATACTGGTTGGATTTGGCACGAGGGTGAGTGATGGTTCAGTAGATCAAATTTTATTAACAAGAGATTTCACAAAATTTAAATGCACTGTGCTTGCACATCTGCAAAGCATATGTCAATAGTGAAATACGAGCAAAGTCATAAAATGTAAACAATATGGTGTTGGGTGCCAGGCTAGCCCTAACACCTGCCACCACAGGTGTCGGAGGGCCACACACTGAAGAGTGGGTGGTTGCCTAAATATTGAAAGAAGAGTGGCCAGGGTACACCAATAGCACGCACGGGTTTATTCGCTCCACAAATACTTGAGGCATCTCATGGCCATCATTTGCCTATACTATTTGATTTCTCCCAAGGACTCATGACTACCAGCAGCTTGATCTATGTACCTTTCATGTTTACAAATAATGTTTTATATACATCTGAAGCCTTGACAAAGTCTTGAAGACGAAACACGTGTTGGCTGTTTTGCTGTATGGACTTATTGTTACATTTGAACATCCTATTGTAACTTTGACCATTTATCACCATCTGGCTGCTCTGGACACATGGTCATTTTGTACAACGCAGTCTTTTGATTGAGATTTCTACTTTCTACCTGCACTTATAATAAATATCTACACATCATCTTCCAAGAACAAACTTTCTACTTATTCTTGAACATTATCAGGATTCATGCTATTGGTGTGCCCTGGCCACTCTTCTTTCAACAGTTTTCATTCATGACCTGCACAAGACCATTCATGCAGTCAGCCGCGGGCCCACCACATTACAACACTCACATCAACAGACAGCGCCACTCAAGGGCCCATCACTTTCATACGCCCACATGCCTGATACAGCAATCATACCAGCTGATGGGAGTGTGTGTACTGGCGTATGGCTGGTACCACCAGTCAAGCACCACCCCACGCACACCGCCAGCCAAGCGCCACCCCACACACACCACCAGCCAAGTGCCACCCCACACACACCGCCATCCAGGCGCCACTCCACGCACACCGCCATCCAGGCGCCACTCCACGCACACCGCCACTCCACGCACACCGCCAGTCAAGCGCCACTCCACGCACACCACCAGTCAAGTGCCAGTCCACGCACACCACGTGCACACTGCCAGTCAAGCGTCACCCCACGCACACCACCAGCCATGCGCCACTCAACGCACACCGCCAGCCAAGCGCCACTCCACACACACCGCCAGCCAAGCACCACTCCACACACTCCGCCAGCCAAGCGCCACTCCACACACTCCGGCAGCCAAGCGCCACCACATGCACACTGCCAGCCAAGCGCCACCACATGCACACTGCCAGCCAAGCGCCACCCCACTCACACCACCAGCCAAGCGCCGATCCACGCACACTGCCAGTCAAGCGCCACCTCATGTACACTGCCAGCCAAGCGTCACTCCACACAGAACGCCAGCCAAGCACCACTCCATGCACACCTCCAGCCGACCACCACTCTATGCACACCGCCATCATTTATTTTTTGTTTTTAACAAACCACTACCTTATCATAAATAAGTACAAAACTACAAACACAAAAGCTCTAACTGAGTACGACAGTAATGCCAACCATGAAACTGAACATCTGAAAATATAAAATAGCAGTTTATGCTCACGGTATTTCCCAATAATTCTTCTGTGTGTGGTAGCTCCTGAAACGGCCACCGACACACAGCCTAGGCTTTGAAGGACAATCGGGGCAGTACATCCTAGTCTCCTTGCTGATACCTCTTCGAGCACAGACTCTACATCTCTTAGCAGGAAAGTATTTTTTGGCTGTGGGAGGAATGTGCTCAGCAAAGTAACGATCTTTCAATCTAGCCACTTCCTCCACCACTGGTTCTCCTAGAAACTCTTGCCTGTTCCAGCACAACAAGGTTCGCTATGACAGACTCCTGAAATTTCACAAATGTCACCCTTGACTCAGGAGAACTATTCTTGAACACAACAAAAGCATTAAAAGTTGCCAAGTGGAACAGGTGAACAACTAATTTCTTATACCAAACATAAGCCTTACGAGCAGCTGTGTGAGGTTCCAACCTCTGATCTATACAAACCCACAAACTCTGATAAACACCATCCATGTGCTTATTGTAGTCTGGAATGCACACAGGTTTGCGCACTTCAGCAACTTGACCCCAAACAGCCAAAGGTGAAGTACTGTCATAATGGATGGTAGTTAGCGTGTACACATCCCTCCGGTCTACAAATTGCAGAGCTAGCAGCTCATCATTCGGCAAGGCACTGCAATGTCCCTTCTCAAGTTTTTTACAGACAAGCTCTCTGGATACCCTTTCAGATTAAAGTGGATTGTGCCACAAGCAACAGTGTCCACTCCGAACAATTCCTTGAATAACTGAACTCTAGTGTAGAAGTTATCTACATATAAATGGTGACCTTTGTTAAACAGTTGTCTACCATGTTCCCACACACTTTTCCCACTAACGCCAAAAGTGGGCAGACAACCAGGGGGGTCAATATTGGAATCCCTACCAGTGTGGACCCGGAAATTATAAACATATCCTGTACTACTTTCAGACAGCATATACAATTTAATTCCATACCGTGCCCTCTTGCTAGGAATGTACTGCCTAAGAACCAAACGACCCTTGAACAGGACCAAAGACAGATATTTCTTTGTCTGGAACATAGATCTCAGAAAAACGATCTACAAAATGATCAAGCACCGGTCTAATCTTAAAAAGATGGTCAGAATCAGGGTGATCTCGTCACAAGGCTAAAGCATTATCAACAAAATGCAACATCCGAAGAAGAAGCCCATAGCGGTTACGACTCATAATTGCAAATATAGCAGTTGCCAACAAGGGACTAGTAGACCAATATGAAGAAAGCGATAGCTTCCTCATCAACCCCATCAAAAAAGTTAAACCCAAGAACATTTTTAACTCTTCCAGATTTGTGGGAATCCACCGGCTAGCTCTAGAGTGTGGCCTAAGTCTGGCAGGATTGTCCCTCAAATATTGCTCTGCATACAAATTAGTCTGCTCTACAATCTCTTCCAAAAATACATCGTCCATAAACAACTCAAAGAAGTTGACAGTCAAAACGTTTTCTGTATTTGCTCTACACCCTAGGTAACCAGTAAAGGCATGCAACTGTGGCTGCTCCATGTTTGGTGCAACCCAGGTGTCAGGTCTTTCAATGGGAAGCCTTTCAGCCGCTGGCTGCTGCACCATTGGCACATCAGTGTCCTCCTCTAAAACAGGCACTTCATCAGCACTGAGAGTGGCTTCATCATCAGATGATTCCTCTCTGACAGAAAATTCACTTCCAGAATCTTGCACTTTCTCCTCTGCCTCAGATGCAGAGTCAGTCTCATAATCATGGTCAGAAAGCAATTAAAAAACCACACCAACAACCTGCTGAGCGGTCATCCTACTGGTAGCCAAGATCCTTCCTACAAAAAGTAACTGGACAAATGCACCACCAACAACCAGCACTGTGTAAGATAAGTAATAAACAAAGTGTGGCTTTATCACTAAGAGTTATAAACTCAAAAACGATACCGCTCACTTGCCTGAAAAAAATAGACTCACCAGCAACTACTCTGCACAGCCACAGTAACCTCCAATGATATCCCACTAAAAAGAAAGGAAAACCAAATTAGACATAAGACAACACAAATATCATTGTGTATAAATCTAAGGACAATTTCACACACAATCCTGCATTTAGTACACCACCTACAAAGATGTCATTCATGCATGGCAACAATACTCCTTTGGAGTAAATTTATTTACTCACCTAAAACGTGCAACTACGCAAACCGCAGGACAACCACTGCCAAAACTGCAACAAGCCACAGCAAAGGAAGCAAAAGCTTTAAACTAGAAGAAAAAGGAGAAATAAACTGTTATAATCACAAATGCAAACACTTCGGCAGTTGACAAACACCCCGCCAGCAAACATTTATACACCTTCCCTGGTGTCTATTGTTCTTTGCCCCCATTGGGAGCAGATTGACCTAAAAAAAAATAGGCCAATCTGCCCCCAAGTGGAGCAGAAATGACATATGCAAGGGTCACCCCCCAAAGGGGGAAATATATTCTAAGGGGCAACCCCCACACACAAAGCACACACACACACAATGATCCCTGGCACTAAGTAGATGGGCCTAAAAAAAATAGGCTGATCTGCCCCTAAGGGGGGCAGAACTGCCCAATAGTGCTTTTTGCCCCCCTTGATGGCGACCCTTGCCCAAGGGGCCACCCCCCTAAAGAACACACAAAAACAATCCCTGGTTTCTATTAGCTTCTGCCCCTCTTGGGGGCAGATCCACCTAAAAATAAAACAGTGATAAATACATTGGGCCCCCAAGAGGAGCGACCCTTACCCTAGGGGTCCCTCCCCAACACTGTAAACACACACAAACAAATCCCTGGTGTCTAGTTGGCACTCATGCTGCCCGATCGCATCTTGATCAGGCAGCAAGAATGCTGAAAGACACATTGAGGGAAAGGAAAACCCTTTCCTTTCCCCCGATGCCTCTTTTTTAGCAATCCCCCCAGCCTGGAGGAAAAACATACCTCTTTCTTCCTGGATACGCTGGAAGCAAATGGCTTCCAGCGTGACTGGCACCCTCTGGTGATGTCAGCGTGCGATCGCGTGCTGATGTCATTGGGTGGGGGTGGGGGCGGGGTCAGAAGGGGAAGCGATTCCCCTTCCAACCCTGACCTATGGGGGTGGGGGAGCAGCGCTTGGGGAGAGCACTAGCGCTTCCCCCCAAGGGTCAGTCCCAGGACATAATGGTTACGTCCGTGGTGCCTCAGCACCGCAGCCACGTACGTTACCATTACGTCCTTGGCGGGGAAGGGCTTAAAGCCTTTGGTTGTATGCTCCTTCATTTATTGTTTTTTTTTCATTCTGGGAGGGGGCGTTGTTTCTGGAGAACACATTTTAAAAGCAGTTCAGCATGCCGTTAATATGCTTGACTTAGATTTTGCAAAATATATCTTTACCAACAGATGTCTTCTTCTGTGAAAGTGTATGAAATGTTTTGTTCTCATAGTTTCAGAAGGTGGTTGCATTGTTCTGCTGGAATGATAGGCTTGGGACCAATTATTAATTTGATCATTGACTTCAAATACACATTGACGAGTGTGTCAGATGAGATGTCAGCCATCAAATAAGTCAATTTGCAAACGCATATTAATCAGAGGCTTACTAAGCTAATGAAAAATAGTCCAGCTTTTGGTATCTAAGGAACGCTTTTAGTAGCGGATAATGTGGGTAAACTGCATGTTCCACCCATTATACTGTAAAAAGACAGAACTGAAAATAGTATTTTAAAATGTACACATTCTGTCCATTGTTGGAAACTTGTTCCTCAATGATGTGTGGCGTCTCATGTACTAAAATCTGATTCACAAAAAAGGGTCACAAATTCCAAACTGACCTTCTAAGAATTCATTCTCATTTTGCGAACCAACCACATGCACAATAGGTTCTTTTCACAAAATACTGAATCGCAGGGGTTCATATAATGACCTGCCTAATAAATATTTATTAGGCAAGAAATAACTTGCAACCAGTACAATTGACCACAATCTCGGCAATGGTGGGCTGAAAGGGTCAGCAGAACATCATGTCTGTGATTGTGTTTAAATAAAGATTTTTTTTAAATGTAGCCAACTTTCCTTGAAGAAAATGGGACTGGAATAAAAATAAACCTGACCTTTGCCCACTGTACCTGAAACTTTTTCCAAGATTCACAAAGGGGAAGGAGTTAAAATGGGACCCTTTCCCTTTTTCAAATCCAGCACCACCCACTTGGAGGTGTTATCTGATCAATGGTTTGGAACTACAATTTCGGTCCTAAATGATTGATACATTCCTCTCTAATTCAAAAAAATGAGAGAGACACCACTGTCACACATCACCTTATTTGCAGTACTAATGGGATTGTAAAGCTCTTTCAGAGTCTGAAAGCATATTGACGCATAAAAGGGATTTTGTACATAAAGAAAAGTCCATTTGTGGTTGCAAACAGTATGATGTTGCGAATCGCAAGACCTGCAATTCCAAAATGACTTTGTAAATGAGGCCCGTGGGTTCTATTTCAAGGGTAATTTGACGTTGGAGCCCAATTTGTTTGCATGAGGAGACATATTGATGGCACAATATTGTCTGAGCAGAGATTCCATTACTCCGCCATATGATTATATTGATTATCTCATGGGCATTCATGTAAACAACATACTATCAAATGACCCATCAGAAAAAAATAATTATGGACCAAAGTGCCATCAATATTTGGTATCTTTTCTCATAAGAAAGATTACCACAAGAGGGCTGTACATGATGTCTGTCTTTGGTGGGGTCCATTGCAAGTTAAAGAGAAAGTAGTGTGCTGGCCATTATCTTCCTGAATAGAGTTTAATGGTATTAAAATTGAATGTATGATGGATATTTCAGTCAGCACCTATCAAGAATCAACATAACAGTGGTATGATTATGCATGATTCCTAGGGCTATGTTACAATTAATTATGTCTAAAAACTAATCACTTCCATGCTGGAGTACTCCAATTCGCTCTACCTGAACCTTCTGGAAAAACTAAATAGAAGACTTTGCTGATTCAAAATTTGGCTGCTAGGCTACTTTTCAGTCTTCCCAGGCATAGCTCAATCACAGATAAACTAAAAGATATACAATGGCTTCCCATATTCAAAAGGGTTAAATTCAAAATGTTGACTCATGTTCGTTGGGCCTTCTATCTTTCAGGCACTTCAAGCCGCCATAATTTATTTAGGCCTTTTGTGGCTTCAAATAAACTGAAGTCAACAAATTCCTTTTGCATTCTCCTGCCTAAATTTCATAGGGTAAGGAACACAGGAAGTTCAGCAGCAGTTTTTAGAGGTAAATTATGGAAGAAACTGCCCCTCAAACTCTGGACAACATCCGATTGTGCTCATTTTTCAAAATACAGTAACACCAGGCTCTTCAAGTGTTGGCTTCTGCAGTTTCACTCTAATTTTCCGGTCACTGATCTTATTCTACTCCAGGTGGTTTCTCAGTTTTTAGGGTGGTTATTGTGCCTTGAAGCTCTTGAGCAGTAGTAGTGCTTTATAAATATCAGAGCCATGACATATCGGCAAAAAGGTGGAGGTGGATTATTTTCAACAAATTCTTCCATTATTTTTGTTAATTGTGTTATTTTCAAAACTTTCCGTAACGAGCTTACATACACAGTTTAAGCAACCATACTTTTTGGAGTTGGAGCACCCTATTTAACTAAAAGCTCCATAATGATCATGTCCAACATATCTTCCGAAGAAGGTTCCAAAGGTGCTGAACAGTATGGGGTGTGCATCTTCTATGAGGCCTTTTGAAAGGATAAAGCTGAGAAGCATGACCCTGTTCTTAGACCCTTGGAGCATGAGATGCCTTTTACCTATGAAAGGGCTTTCTAGTTCAGAGGTGGACATCACAATTGGGCACATACAGACTATCTGTGCACAACAAAGGATATGCATCCACCATTTCGAAAGAGCCTTGCGGACCATATGACTCCCTTTTAAAGGTCATAATGGTCCCACAGCGAACATTCAGAGTGGGTGATGAGGCCTCTGTCAGTGAGGGCGTGCTGGCTAAAGAGCAGCATGACCCATACAAGTACTGTGTGCTGTGTAGAGCAGGGCATTCACTAGAATATACTTCAACCTCCTTGCACACTCTGCACTTTATTGCAAGTCACATTTTTGCAAGTTGTGCCTGGTCTGAATATTGATGACATGATAGAGCTGTGTTATTCAGAAATCCCTTCAGAAAATCTAGATTTTGCTTAAAAAGACTTAGGGATAAAATACAAATGCTAAGTACGGATAACATATTGTAGTAGGGTGATGTCTTTTTCAGGCAGTGAGGTAACAAAATGAAAGATTTTTGCTTTATAAAATCAATGAACAGTGGTGTTCAGTGTGTTCAAAATAGCCCTAAATGCTACCTCTGCTCGTACAGGTTTTGGGGTAAGCTATTGATAAGGTTGTTGGAACTGGATGGGAAATTGGGAGCAAGGTAGTTTTTTAGCTACTAAGGGAGGGGAAGCTCATGGAAAATGCACCTAGAGGACATAGAAGAGTTGGAGGATATCTAGGAGGTCAGAATGTTGCTGTGGTCCAACCCTTTCCTGAAGCAAAGGAACAAAGGTGCTCAGGATTCTGGAAAATACGGGTGAAGCGCAGTCATCGCCTCTGTGGCCAATAATAGGGGAGGACATTGAAGGTAACAAAATTGATTCTGTATCGACTAACAGGACTATTATGGTGATTTACAGCAGAAGCCACCAACAGATCTTTCAAAGCTAGAATGCATTCTTCTCTGCTCCAGTGCTTCTATTGACGAGCATAAAAATATGAGGCTGTACATTGTTCAATACTCATTGTTCAAAGAAACTGGTTGCGAACATGTTCTGCATTATGGAGAGAAGATAGAAAAAAGATGTTTACATTGTACAACTTCTTCACAAGATTTGCTTGTAACAGGGACACCATCATTATTGAATGAACATGGTAGGTATACTTATATCATACCTGTTCAACTTGTGAAACAATGTGCCCCCCACAATATTGAGGTATGAACCTCGATGGCACCAAATATCATGAGCACAATATTGACGCTCAATATATCGAAAGGTAAGTAAGTCTAGATTCTCTATACCAAATTCCACACATATGTACCTTAAAAATATATATTTATCTTCAGGACACTTAAATGTGGACTTAGGAATGTATCATCTTTATGTATGCACTTACCTATTGTCTCTTGCTATTCTGCCACAATATTAGTGTATAATGATGTACCAAGCCTCAATATTCTACATTACCATCATAGAAAAACGACAGTTGCAGACGGAATTCAAGACTCGAAGAAAAGGATCCAAGCAACAATCATAACTTAAAGATTACTCTGTGGGGAAAATTGATAAAAACTTTATGTAACACTGTGGCAAGTGAAAAAAGAATTGTCAAAACTAGCAATTTTCGCATTGGATTGTAAACCGTTTTCTAAGGTGCAGAACAGAAAAATATGCATAGAAGGGCAAACTTAGCTATCCTACAAAAAAGGATACATAAAGGTATCAGCAATGCAAGGTTCCCTTTCTCACATAGATTAACATGCATGAGTTGCAGCAGAGCAAGCTTTCATTGCACACAGAACATATGCAACATAAATGGCATGAGTGTAATATTCCCCCAATCAAAGAGCAGGCATATTATATGCAGAATGTACCCAAGGTTCATTAGTGCATAAGCTATATACAGTATGCACCACAAATGTGTAGTTATTGCTCCTGTCCTCAAAAATAGTCCTAGACCCCACTAAATGAGGCAACATTAGTCCAATTACAATACATTGTGAGTCCTATTGAAGATGCTGGATGTGACTAGGTTTAATGATGTGTATTGTATTGTTAGACTTGTCTGCCTTAGGGTGGTCATCCTCCAAACCTTCTACCTTCTCCCCTACTGTTTTGCTGAATTGGATTGCTTCGCCTTAGAACTCTGCGCACTATACCTCTTCTAACCAGTGCTAAAGTGCTTATGCTTACTCCCTAAAACATGGTAAAATCGGCTTACACCTAATTGGCAAATTAATTTCTAATAATTCTGTTGTAAAGTGGAATACCATATATCCAGGGTTGGTAAATTAAATGCTACTAGTCAGCCTGTAGCGCTTATTGTGCCACCCACTTAAGTAGCACCTTAAAACATGCCTCGGGCCTGCCATTGAAGCCTCTGTGTAGTTTTAAACTGTCAGTTTGACTTTGCCAACCATAAAACTCCACTTTTAGTACATATGTCAGCCATAGGGTGGGTCCTAAATAACCCACAGTGCATTGTATTAAAAGTACAGGTCAAACATTTTTAAGTTTTACATGTCCTGGAAAACTCCTCAATTAGTTTTCCACTACTGTTAGGTGATCCTCTCCCTAAGGATAACATTGGGTTGCCTTATTAAATTTTTTGAGTAATATTCTTTGATTGGGAGCAGTTTGGAAAGCCATGTTTGGTGTCCAAGGAATTGTATTTTAAAGTCAAATTTAATGGTAAAGTCGGATTTTAAATCACAATTCTCAAAATGCTGCTTTTAGAAAGTTGGCATTTTCGTGTCCTGACCATTTGGTGCCTTCAGACTGTTTCTGGGTCACATGCATAGGTGTGAGTAGCAGGTGTCTTTTGTGTATTTCTCACCAGATAAACACACAATAGGTGGACTGTGTGTGCCCGAATAAGCCAGCTCAGGCAGGATGGGGGGGTTAGCTGTGAGCAGCCCCACTTGCAGTTCAAAATACTCTGCCTCACACATACACAAAGAACGTCACACTAACCTATCATGCTTGCAGACAGGCTGGCACCAGGACAGTGAGGCAGGAAATTCCAGACACTTCTGTGGAAGGAAGCCTTTCAATTTTCTTCCACTTCAAACTGGGCACCAGATATACAAAGGGGACCCTCAGACCCGCTCTACAGTTCACTTTCTGGACCTGCAGGAGGATTCTGAGGACTGCCTGCTTCAGTGGCTTGCTGCGTACTTGAGAAGACTGCTTTGGTGCAGCAAGAAGGACAGCTCTGCTGCCTGAACCGTGCTGTAAGGCCCAAGAGGTCTGCCCTGCAACTTCTACTTGAACCCAGGGCCTCCACAGTGACTCTATGGGCTAGTTGACTGGCCTCCTGATCAGAGCCACAGGAACAGAAAAGGCTCCAACCATCATGAATGCCAGTTGGTCTCATTTTGCTGCAGTTCCTGCTATGTTCTTCTCTTCAGCAGCAAATCCTTCATGGAGTCCTCGTTGGCTACAGCCTGTAGCTTCATCCTGCTAAAGGTTTTCGACTTTCTCAAAATAGACTAAGTCTGAACGTAGGAATCTTCACCCTAACTTCATCATGTGACTCCCCTACAATGACGGCTCCTCCTCCTCGGACATAGCCAGTTTGCATGCTCTGCTGAATTTTGCCTTATCAGATATTTACTACCATAATTTCTTAAAATCCAAAGGTAAGCTGGGACCGTGCCCAGTCCACTTCATGTATGCAACCTGCTCTTCACCGCTGTCTGCTATAACTTTGGACTTTGTCGTGGTTTCGCGTGACTCTATTGCCTTGGTTGGCGCTTTGATTTTTTAGGTGCTATTTTCCAATTAAGCATAAAAATGTCATAACTCTGGTTCTACTGATTGCATTTTTTATGTAAAATTATTTATTACAATTTACTCTATTTCTCTAAATTGGTTTAGGATTTTTCTTGTGTTGTGTTTTCACTTTATTACTTTTTGAGTGCTGCATAAATACTTTACACGTTGCCTCTAAGTAAACCTGATAGCTTTTGTGCCAAGCTTCCAGAGGTTTAAGCACAGGTTAATATATCCTCTGTGGTTCACAATGACGAGGATTGTGGCTGTTGTTTCAGAAGGGCGCACACCTCCTCAACCAGCAACCTACTTTCTGGCAAATATGCACTTATCACACAGCGGGTAAGAAGTTTAAGATAGTATTTTTATGCTGACAGCAAACTTTACTAGATACACATCACCACCTCAACCTGTGCTAATCTAGCTTTTACCATTGGTGATGTGAACAGATTGCTTCATTAGCTTCTCAGGTAGATTATTTGATAGTGGTTGAGGGGCAGTGAAGCTGCTCAGGTTTGAACGGATTTATCTATTGGTTTCAATACTGGCCCTCTTTACAGGTAAAGGGGCACCTGCTGATTGAGTTGTGTGATGATATCACACCCTTGCAGTTTTCTTCTTTTTAATTCTGACAGGTTAAAACTGTCATAATTCCTTGGCTTAGAAGGACTGGAAAACAGCATAATGTGAACTTTGGTGTGTTGAAAAAAATTCTAAATTGTATACCTCATTTTAATATTAAGTACATGGAGTGGGAGCATTTTTCCCACAGGTTAACTACCGTACAGTGGGGTAACAGTATTTACCACATGTGATAAATACCTCATATTATCCCATCCAACCTGCAATAATGGCCATTGTGTAGGTGTTGTGTCCATATTTTACGACTGGCCTTGGTTTGTAAGCCCATGGACAAAACTCCAAGGTAGCCTAATGATTATTTAACAGAAAACTCAAGGATGGTTATGTTGGATCCTTTTTCAATCAAGCCACACATCCCTACTTGTGGAACTCCAGAGGTCTTTCCTCCGTCACACATTTTTACCTAATTCAATCCTCTGTTTACCTTAGAGGAGTTTGTCTGTGATTTGGAGCTGGTTAGTAGACTCTCAAGATGCAGTAATGTTACAAACTGCATTTTCTTTACTACTATTTATGCAGAATGGTGTGGCATCAAAATAGTGATCTTTTAATATCAACCTGCATGGTTTCATCACAGTAAGTAGATGTGAAGCTAGAACAGTAAATCTATACTTCCTCATATATGCTTCCTTGGACAATTTGGTGGTGGTCAATATTCAGGAGTTGTTATATGTGTTCGTCAATATTGCTGTCCCTGATATTTTGTCGTACAATCCACAGAATATTATACCTATCATTGTGAGTTTAGCAGGGATTTTGAGATTAGACTACATAATTTCCCTTTATGTTGTGGGTTGTCCAAGTCTGCCTTATAGATGACAGATTGTGTTGTGACTGAGGAAGAAAAAGACAATGCCAGAAGCCAAGCAGGACCTTAGTTGGCAGAGCAGATCCTACTTGGCTGACAAAGTGTCCCTGTACCAGTAAATTTCAAGGATAAGGTCTGCTGATTCATGTCTCCTAAGTGTCCCAACATTTTAGCTTGCATCCAAAAGTGACTAGGGCCTAGATATGCAAAAGGATTGCATTGCCTTTGCATCATGGAAGGTGACACAAGGGCAACACAAGCCTTAAGAGTGACTTATTTTGCCAGGCAGAGCCACCTTGCAAGGCTTTGCATGGCATGGTGAATAGTAAATCTGGAGTAACGCCATGCAGTTCAAGTCGCTCACTTGTTTTACTCTACCATAGGGAAGGCGTTCCATTGGTGGAGCATGGGTGCTCACCTGCATTCACCCATTGATATTGAAGCATTCACCAAATTATTTGCAGTAGCAATCTCAGAAATGTGTCAAAACGGTATGCTATCCAAAGGGAGACACAACGAGGATAAATAACTTTATTTTTCCTCTTTCAGTGTGTGCTGCATTCTGCAACACACATGGAAAGCGGAAAACACTTCTAATGATTGTTTTGTGAAGAAAGGTGCCCTTTTCTGCACAAAAACAATCTTGCCTTCAACACAGGCACCATTGCATTGTAGTGCAAGGGTGCCCTCATTGGTGCTAAGCTGCAATGTATGCACCAGTGCAGGGAGAGAGCAGGAATGCATCATATCTTAGTAGATTTGGCATATTCATGCCAGTTCCATCTGATGCAGTGCTGCAAGTTATCTAGCTGTGATGTGCTGCATCACATCTTCGTACATCTGGCCCTAGGTATCATGATCCATACCCAGCAATGACCTGTGTATACTAATCAGAAATGGAAATGCACTCTTCCAAACTTCTGAGGATCTTGAATCTTCTTCTGCAATAAGATAAGTGGTGCATGCTTGGTGTGATGCTTTACAGCTGTGATGCTTACACTACTCCTAATATGCAAGTGGAGTCAAGACAAATTACAATTCCCAGTGTCATGGGACTCTCCTGAGACTTGCAATGGTAGCAGGCTTGTTAAATTTGTCAAGCGTAAGGCCCAGATTTACTAAGGTTTCGATCTATAACAAATCAATGCAAGTCAATAAATTGGTATATACATTCTTGCACAAAATGTATTCTGCACTAGACAGGTACCTTTTTGTCAGTGTAATTAGTGCTTTGAGCAGAATGTGGCTGCTCTAGGTCACTTGTGTTGCTTTACACCAATGAGTATTACTGAGATAGGTCATCACTAATACCCGTAGGTTTTGACACAATCTACCAAGATACCTTTCTTGATGCAGAAGTTAACAAGTAGAAATTATTTAATTTCTCAAAATATCCCATGATTTGCATGTGTTCTGAAATGCAAAGCACACAACCGGTGTGTGGGATCCTTCTATATTTGACGTGGGGATTTGTACTGGAAATGTATGCCTCCAATACTGATTCTATACTAGACAGGACACAATGACTGCACAAGGCTGTGCATCACAAGGGGTAGCCTTTTTCAATGCTAATGCCGGAGATGACATCTGCAGCAGATTAATTGTAATGGATTTACTCTGCAACTATCTTTTCTCCAACACAGCACAGCAAGTTGATTGCCGTACTGTGTTCCTCTAATTATTATTCAATCTAGACCTAAGTTCCTTGTGTTTCATAGCATTCCTTGCTGTGCAATGAAGATACTTAGTTGCTGCAGTTGGAACCTGGTTGTCTGGAAATTGAAACTCACTGTGTTTTCATCTGGAGTTATCAAGGACTTTTTGAGTTCAGAGAGGTATTCTGGATAACACTTAAAATCACTGATTTAAACTTCGTTTTTTCACATTAGTGCTAGAGTCATCCTTCAAACGATTGAGGTCTATAGCACTTTATTCACAAGAGGAATGGTATTAAGTTATTGTGAGTGGGGTATGTTTATTGTTATGAGTGAAAGCACAATATTAATATGTATTCAGTAGGTTACAGCTGTTTCTACATATATATTGAGAACCATTTAGATTATAGGCTTGACATCTGACTTATTGAAGGTAATTATCTATCTAGAAACCAGCAGCTGCTTCTCCGCTATGGCGGAGGAGCTTTGCCGTCCCTGCCAGTATGAGTAACAGCAAAACTTGAAAAATGAAATGATAATAAAACATCTTTATCACAGTTTTATTTTTCTCTGTAGCGTCGAGTCCAGCGGTCGGGCCATGGGGATGACAGGCATAAGGGGGAGTGGTAGGTAAATTGTGGTCAGAGCGCATTTGGATTTGGCTGCCCATCTCAGGACGGCCAAACCGACAAGCGCAATGAGCTGTCCCCAACCCGAGCTGCATTGCTGGGTTGGAAACAGCAGGCACAGACTTCCAGTCTGTATTGGAGCACAAATCAAGGGCGCTTAGGCCAATCCTGACACTGCTGTCATGCTGCTATGATCATGAGAGCAGGGTTTGGATTGACCGCATGGCAGTCTGGGAGCCTGTGCCTTCAGCAGAGCCAGAGGAGCGGCAATGCAGCAGGCATTCAGGTAAGTTTTTTTTTTTTGTCCTCCCCTCCCCTTTGCCCCGACACCAGCCGCGACTGATAGAAACATATATTAGTTCAGTTTAATTCATTCATCTATTCCAAAGATGTATGTATCTCTAGGATATCATACTAACCCTGGAAAGGGGAATAATGGATCTTGACAAGATACATCCTAATTTATAGTAGAAATAGTGAGCTGTAACTTGATTGATAAAATACTGAAAAAATTAATTTCTTGTTGAAGATATTAATGCCTAAATAATGCAGTTTGAGCACACAGTAAGAACAGACACAATGAAGCTATCCAGTGTCTTTGTTTTTCTTTTGTTAGGATGTACCCACATTCTTTCCCTCACTACCCTATTTTTGCTGAGCCCCTTTTTGTTGGCCGTGGGACTCTGTGCACTTTATTCCTGCTTATTAGTAGTAAAGTGTTTGTGCTCTCCCTGTTAAACATGTTAAAATTGACATACTCCCAATTGGTCAATTTAATTTACTTATAATTCCTTAGTATAGAGTACTTCGTGTACCAGGGGCCTGCAAGTCGAACACTACAAGTAGGTTGCAGCACTCATTGTGTCACCCACTAACATTGCACTGAAAAACATGACTGTTGTCATGGTCCTGGATCCTTGGCTGAAGTCAGAGTACACTCCTTAGCTAACTGAAAGTTTCACTGGAGCCAAGGGATCCAACGCAGCATGACGTTCCTCTCCGAAGGTTTCATCGAATATGACGATGAGCGTTGCATCGCCACTCAGAGCCACACATCTCCTGACTGAACGCCTCACTAGATCCAATGAAGGATGAGACTGAGCGATGCAAAGCCCTGCTGAGCTGTACAGCTCCTTAACGAAAGCTTCACCGGGTCCAGCTTAGAGCTGTGCAGGGCAACACAGAGCCCTGCAGTGTTTGCCACACAGTCCTTATATCAAAGTCCAAAGGTAAAACTTTCAGCAAATGAACCCGGTGCTGTATCCAGCCTGAGCTCCATCATATTCAACCTGAACTAGTAACTCTGTCTTAGTCTGTCAGGACCAGATACACACTGTTGGCACTTTTCCACTTTTCTTACTATTTGCCATTTTGAACCTTGAACTTTAAAAAATGATAACTCTGGCTCTACTGATTGGATTTTTGTCATTTTGGTGTCATTTTGTTTACTAAATTTGACTATTTTTCCAAATAGGTTTGGGACTTTTCTTGTTTTTACACATTGCCTGTAAATTAATCCTGACAGGTAAGCCTCTGTGCTTGTGTGTCAGCCTACCAGCGGGTTAAGAACCGGTCTGTTTAGTGACTTTTGTGGTTCACACTAACAAGTATTGGGATTATTTGACATGGGTTCTTACCCTTTCAATGAATAATCTAGTTTCTAACATATACGTCCCCTGCTTACAGGCATAAAGAACGTTTGCATAGTTGTCAGTGGGTTCAGGAAGGTGTATGTGCAAGCATCAATCCTGTCGAACCCGAATTACAAAGTTAGTATACCTTTGCGATGTAACCTATGTACAATTAGGTCACCTCACTGTTAGACCTGACAGCCTTAGGGTGGTCACCCCTAACTTTTTGCCTGCCTGCCTCCCTCCACTTTTTGGACCCTGTTTTTGCTGGTTTTTAGACTGTGCACTTTACTACTGCTAACCAGCACTAAAGTGCATATGCTCTCTCCATTTAAACATGGTAACATTGGATCATACCCAATTGGACTATTTAATCTACTTATAAGTCCCTAGTAGAGTGCACTATGTGTGCCCAGGGCCTGTAGATTAAATGCTACTAGTGTGCCTGCCACACCCCATACTGGGGACCCGGGCAGACAGGATTAAACTGAAAGGGGACCTGGTGCACTTCTAAGCCACTCTTTGAGGTCTCCCCCACTTCAAAGGCACATTTGGGTATATAAACAGGGCATCAGCCCCTACCTACTCAGACACTTCCTGGAGAAGAAACTTGTAACCAGAACCTGCATCCTGCCAAGAAGAACTGCCTGGCTGCCCAAAAGACTCACCTGACTGCTTTCTGGAAGGATTGCGGCCTTGCTGTTGCCCTGCTGCCTTGCTGCTCCCTGGCTTAGGTGAAGAAGTGCTCTTGAAGGGCTTGGCTAGAGCTTGCCTCCTGTTCCCTGAAGTCATAGGACCAAAAATACTTCATCTCTTCAAGAAGGACTCCTTGTGCGGCCTGGCAGAAACGATGCACAGCCTGCACCCCAGTGAAAATTTCACTGCACGCCGATCCGGAATGACGCAGCCTGACTTCGCAACGAGAAGATCGACGCAGCGCCAGCGTAGCGACCAGAAATTCGATGCGCGGCCCACTGGATCGACACATAGCTGAGCCGGAACAACGCAGCCTGACTTCCAGAGAGGAATCGATGCAGCACTTGCCGTACGGTAGAAAATTTGATGCAACGCCCACCGGATCGACGCAGTTCCTATGACTTTGTCCTGCCAGTGCAGGAAATCTACGCACCATCCCTGGGGGGCTTTAAAACCGGCAACCCGAAGAGGATCCACGACCGAGCGCCGTAAATCGACGCACAGCCTTCCCTGTGTGAAAACTAAATGACGCATCGCCGTGTGCTGCCTGAGAAATCAATGCACACCCCTTTGTTTCCACGCATCTACTCCTCTGCGGTTCTTTGCGGAGATTTTTCATGCAAACCAGGTTCTTTGTGCTTGAAAGAGACTTTGTTTGCTCTTAAAAGACTGAAGACACTTTATATCACTTTTCAGTGATATTGCTACATTTACTTATTGCATTTTTGATTGTTTTGACCTGCATTTTTCCAGATAAATATTATATATTTATATGAACACTGTGTGGTGTATTTTTGTGGAGCTATATGGTGGTATTGTATGATTTATTGCCCAAATACTTTACACATTGCCTTCTAAGTTAAGCCTGACTGCTCAGTGCCAAGCTACCAGAGGGTGGGCACAGGGCACAGGATAATTTGGATTGTGTGTGACTTACCCTGACTAGACTGAGGGTCCTTGCTTGGACAGTGGGTAACCTGACTGCCAACCAAAGACCCCATTTGTAACACTCACAAATTGTCCATTTAAAGAGTGCTTCAAAACTACCTGCTTAATGAATAATAACTAGGCAGGTCTCAATTTTGCTACTGCCTGCTGTTAGCAGCAGATTAATGACCCTGCATTTCCAAATGGGGAAATATGTATTTTAAAAGAAACCCGTGTTCATTAAAGGAACAGATGCTGCTTTTAACAAAAAAGGGTTCCCATTTGGGAGACATTTGGCGTAAAGCAGAACGTGGGTCACTGGAACACTTCATGCTCCACGACATGATGCCCAAAGTGGAAGTTATTCCACAGGGAAAGCTTCCCCTTTTAAAATGTTACCAACTGGAGGCAATAGCTGATCAATGGTTTGATACCACATCTTTGGTCACAAGCATGGCACACGTTTGCGGCTTACAAACATAAGGGGGACACCCCTTTAACATCCTCTCCTATTTGTGATCCTGAAAGCACAGCACAAGCTTACTGGAGAAGTGTGGCTCAATGGTTAGAGCGGCAGACCCTGAAGCAGAGATCTGGCTCAAGACCAGGGTTCAAGTCCCGCTTCGGCAGGTCTTGGGCTCAATTCCCCTTGACCAGATAATTCTCGCCTCGGTGCTTAATCTAATTCATGGGTCCCACTCAGCAACTCTGGGCAATAGCTTGCTTAATCTCCACAACGGCCCCAACAGCGCTTGGATGCCTGGCTTCACCCTGGGGGTGCTCAGGAGTGGGCGCCTCACAGGGAAAAGCCATAGCGGTATGAGTACAGCGCCTTGAGACCCTAACGGGTGAGTAGTGCGCTATACAAGTGCTAATTTACATTTACAAGCCCTTTTATGAGTCAAAGACTTTTTCCAAGTCATGAAAGGGCTTTTGCAAATTATGAAAAGTTATTTTGTGGTCTTAAAATCCTGTGAGTTTGCGAATTGCAGGCTTTGCAACCCCAAACTACTTTTGAACATTAGGCCCCTAATGATTTCACAGATACATGTTGGATGTATGTTACTTTAGAAAAATGATATGGTTGGTGCACATATGAATTTGGAATTGCATCCACTGAAACCAGTTTCCCATCCATTTGCCTTGTCACCAAAGGAGTGCAATATTTTAAAAGCACAAGAGCAATGTGAGAAAATCACAAATTTCACATCATGTAAAAATATTGTAAATTACTCAAATTTTGCATGTGCGAAATTTCACACTGCTTATTTAGTGCCGAAGCAGAAAATGTCTAGCAAGAGACTGGTCCGAGCAGAAAATGTGTTGAGCGAGACAATTTTATTCTGCTTATTTTTCAGGATTAACGCCTTTGCTGCCAGGCCTTTTGCCCCTCAGGTGGCAGACCTTTTTTTAGCTATTTGGGGCAGATCGCGCTTCGGGCCTCATACCTTTTTGTCCACATAAGCTACGTATGGCAAATGTATGTCTTATTTTCCAACATCCTAGGGAATCTAGAGGTACCCAGTGTTTGTGGGTTCCCCTGAAGGAGACCAAGAAATTAGCCAAAATACAGTGAAAATTTCATTTTTTTTTAAACAAATGGAAAAAAGGCTGCAGAAGAAGGCTTGTGTTTTTTCCCTGAAAATAGCATCAACAGAGGGTTTGCAGTGCTAAAATCACCATCTTCCCAGCTTTCAGGAACAGGCAGACTAGAATCAGAAAAACACATTTTTCAACACAATTTGGGCATTTTACTGGGACATACCCCATTTTTACTATTTGTTAATGCTTTTAGCCTCCTTCTGGTTAGTGACAGAAATGGGTATAAAACCAATGCTGGATCCTGGAAAGCTAAACATTCTGAAAAGAAGACAAAATTCTGAATTTTGCCAGGGGTCATTTGGGTAGATCTTACAAGGGCTTACAACAGAAAATAACAACTGAAATACAAACATTAAAATTGAGACAAAAAGGACATTTCTCCCCCACGTTTTACTAGGTAACTTTTTCCTGCCATGTCAGATTGTCAAAAGCAATATACCTTTACATCTGCTGGTCTCTTTTTCTGGTTGTGGGCATATATAGGGCTTGTAGGTTCATCAAGAACCCTAGGTACCCAGAGCCAATAAATGAGGTGCACCTTGCAATGGGTTTTCATTGTATACCGGATATACAGCAATTTATTTGGTAAAATATAAAGAGTCAATAATAGGTATCAAGGAAACCTTTATATTTCCAAAATAGGCACTAGATAAGGTGTCGAGAAGCAGTGGTTATTTGCACATCTCTGAATTCCAGGGTCCCCATCCTAGCACGTGAATTAGAGGTCATATCTCAAACAGACGTCATTTTTACACACTGTTTTATATTTGGAAGGAAAAAATGTAGAGAAAGACAGGGGGCAATGATACTTGCAGTTCTATTCTGTGTTCCCCCAGTTCCCCCGATAAAAATGGTACCTCACTTGGGTGGGTAGGCATAATGCTCGCAACATGGGCACATCACAATTCTTCAAAGAAAACGGACTTGTTTTTTGTAAAGTGTCTAGCTGCGTTTTTTGGCCTCTACCTCACCCGGCATCTAGGAAAACCTAGCAAACCTAGATATTTCTAAAAACTAGACACCTAGGGAAATTCAGAATGGGGTGACTTGTGGGGATCTCACCAGTTTCTGTTACCAAGAATCCTTTGCAAACCTCACTTTGGCAAAAAAAAAAAAAAAAAAAAAAAACTTTTTCCACACATTTTGGTGATTGAAAGTTCTGGAATCTAAGAGGAGCCACAAATTTCTTCCCACCCAGCTTTCCTCCAAGTCTCCTGATTAAAATGGTACATCACTTGTGTGGGTAGTCCTAGTGCCCGCAACAGGAAATGCCCCAAAACACAATGTGGAGACATCAAAATGATCAATTACAAAACTACCTGTTTTTGCTGAGGGGGCACTTGTGTTTTTGGTTCCAGGTGCCGCGGTCATTTAGGGACAACTACCAAACCCTGACATTTTTGAAAACTAGAGACCCGTAGGAGTCCAGGGAGGTGTGGCTTTCGTGGCTACCCCAACATTTTCTTAACCAGACTCCTCTGCAAACCTCAAATATAGCTACAAAAAAATCACATTTCCCACACACTTCTTTGTAGGTTCTCTGTGCCAGTACAAATTTCCTACCACCCAATGTTTCCCTCAGTCTGCCGATACAAATTATTCCTCACTTGTGTGGGTGGCCAGGTACCTGCAACAAAACAAGGCCAAAAACCTGTAGAGGTTGAGGGGATAGCACAGCAAGTTGATAAGCATACATTTTTCTTTTATACATCTTGAGGCTGACTCTGCTTTGGGGACCCACACAAGTGAGGTATCATTTTACTTCCGAGACTGAGGAGAACGGTGGGTGGTAGAAAATTTGTGTCAGAGCGGTGATCCTATAAAGAAAAGTGAGGAAAATATGATTTTGTAAGCCATTTTGAAGTTTGCGGAGGAGTCTGGGTAGGAAAATGTTGGTGGATCCACGCACGCCACACCTCCCTAGACTCCTCTGGGTGTCTAGTTTTAAAAAATGTCTGGGTTTGGTAGGTTTCCCTAGATGAAGGCCACACCCGGACCAAAAATATAGGTCCTGCCCCAAACACAGTTAGTTTTTTAATAGATAATTTTGATGTGTCCACATACTTCTGTGATGTTCCAAACATAAAATTTTAAAAAGAAATGTACTTAGGTTATGTTAAAAAGACCCCACACCCACCAAACAAGTTGCTGACATGCTTCATCATCGGGGTCCCACCCGAGACACCTAGAATGTCACGGGTGTGCTGTGATGCATGATTACAGCAGAGCAACTTTTGTCATTTTTACCACACATACTGGTGGAATGAGGGTGTGTGATTGTTCAGTAGATCAAGTTTTATTAACAAGAGATTTCACAAAAATAAAATGCCCTGTTAATAACTGAAAGGCCAAAACACTGAACCAATGACTCACAGCTCATGAGCTATAAAGCCACGTCAAGGCAACAACCGCTTTACACTCCATTCACACACCTTTCATATGACATGCACAAGACCATTCACGCCTCCAGCCGAGCACATTACAACACTCGCATCAACAGACAGCGCCATTCAAGGGCCCATCACTTTCATACGCCCATATGCCTGATACAGCAATCACACTGGCTAATGGGAGTGTATGGACTGCTGTTCGGCTGGCACTGCTAGCCAATTGCCACTCCACGCACACCTCCAGCCAAGCACCACCCCATGTACACTGCCCGCCAAGTGCCTCTCCACGCACACCGCCAGACAAGCACCACTCCAGGCACACCGCCAGCCAAGCGCCACTTCACTCACACCGCCAGCCAGCGCCACTTCACTCACACCGCCAGCCAAGCGCCACTTCACTCACACCGCCAGCCAAGCACCACTACTGGGACACTGCCAGCCAAGCACCACCCCACGCACACCTCCAGCCAAGCACCACCCCATGCACACTGCCAGCCAAGTTCATCTCCACGCACACCGCCAGCCAAGCGCCACTCCACGCACACCGCCAGCCAATCGGCACGCCACACACACTGCCAGCCGGCACCACTCCAGGGACACTGCCAGCCAAGCGCCACTCCACGCACACTGCCAGCCAAGCACCACCCCACGCACACTGCCAGCCAAGCGCCTCTCAACGCAAACCGCCATCCAAGCACCACTCCACGCACACTGCCAGCCAAGTGCCACTCCAGGGACACTGCCAGCCAAGCGCCACTGCAGGGACACTGCCAGCCAAGCGCCACTGCAGGGACACTGCCAGCCAAGCGCCACTGCAGGTACACTGCCAGCCAAGCACCACTGCACGCACACTGCCAGCCAAACGCCACTCCTCGCACACTGCCAACCAAGCGCCACTCCACACACACTGCCAGCCTAACACCACTCCACACACACCACCATCACTTTTTTGATTTTTAACAACAAAAAAAACACTAACTAATTATAAATAAGTACAAAACTACAAACACAAAAGCTCTAACTGAATACATGACAATAATGCCAACTGCGAAACTGAACATATGAAAATATAAAACTGCAGTTTACACTCACTGTAGTTCCCAGTAATTTTCTGTGTGTGGTAACTCCTGTAACAGCCAGACACACACAGCTAGGGCTTTGAAGGACAGTCCGGGCAGTACATCCGGCTTTCCCTCCAGATACCTCTTTGATAACAGACTACATTTCTTAGTGAGCAAGTCTTTTTTGGGAGTGGGAGGAATGTGATCAGGATCTTTGAATCTAGCCACATCCTCCACCACTGTTACTCTAGGAACTCTTGCCTGTTCCACCGCAGTCAGGCTCTCTATCACTGACTCCTGAAATTTAAAAAATGTCATCCTTGACTCTGGGAACAATCCGTGAACACAATAAACACATTAAAAGTTGCCAAATAAAACAAACGAAGAGCAGTATAAGGTTCCAACTTCTGATCTACTCTATCAAAACCACCCAGGTGCCTATTGTAGTCCAAAAGGCACGCAGGTTTGCACACTTCCGCAACCTGATTCCAAACAGTCACAGGGGACGTACTCTCATCATGGATGGTAGGTAGCATTTACACATCCCTCCTGGCTGCAAATTTCAGAGCTAGCAGCTCATTATTACGTTGGCACTGCACTGTCCCCTCTCAAGTTTTTTTTACAGACAAGCTTCCTTGGATAGCCTTTCCGGTTAGAACAGATTGTGCCACAAGCAAATGTGTCCACTCTGAACAATTCCTTAAGCAAGTGCACTCCAGTGTAGAAGTTATCTACGTACAAATGGTGACCTTTGTGAAACAGTCTATCAAGTTCCCACACAATGTTCTCACTAACTCCAATAGTGGGTGGACAACCAGGGGGGGTCAATACTGGAATCCCTACCAGTGAGTACCCGGAAATTATACACATACCCTGTACTACTTTCAGACAGCATATACATCTTAATTCCATACTGTGCCTTCTTGCTAGGAATGCACTGCTTAAAAACCAAACACCCCTTGAACAGAACCAAAGACTCATCTTTAGATATTTCTTTCCCTACAACATAGACCTCTGAAAACCGATCTACAAAATGATCTAGGACAGGCCTAATCTTAAAAAGGCAGTCACAATCAGGGTGATCTTGTGGCAAGGCTAAAGCATTGTCAACAAAATGCAGCATCCGAAGAAGAAGCAAATACCGATTAAGAGTCATGGTTGCAGGAAATATAGCTGTTGCCATTAAGGGACTCGTAGACCAATAAGAAGCCAGTGACGGCTTCCTTATCAACTCCATCAAAAAAGTCAAACCTAAGAACTTTTTCATCTCTTCCAGAATTGCGGGAATCCACTGGGTAGCTCTAGACTGAGGCCTAAGTCTGGCAGCGCTGTCCCTCAAATACTGCTCTGCATACAAATTAGTCTGCTCAACAATCTCTTCCAAAAATAAATCGTCCATCAACAACTGAAAGAAATTGACAGGCGAAAAGTTTTCCGTATTGACTCTACACCCTGGGAGGACCAGTAAAGGCAGGTTACTATGGCTGCTGCATGTTTAGGGCAACCCAGAGTTCAGGTCTTCCAGTGGGAAACCTTTAAGCACCAGGCTGCTGCACTATTGCCACATAAGTGTCCTCCTCTAAAACAGGCCCTTCATCTGCACTGAGAGTGGCTTCATCGTCAGAAGATTCCTCTCAGACAGAAAACTCACTGCCAGAATCTCTCACTTCCTCCTCTGCCTCAGATGCATAGTCAGTCTCATAATCATGGTCAGAAGATGACTCAAAAAGCATACCAACAACCTGCTGAGCGGTCACTCTGTGGCTAGCTGTGATCCTTTCTAAGAAGTGTAACTTGACAAATGTGCCAACAACAACCAGCACTGTCTATAATAAGTAAGAAACAAAGTGCGGCTTTATCACAAAGACTTATGTACTCAAAAACTATACCACTCACTTGCCTGAAA
This sequence comes from Pleurodeles waltl, assembly GCF_031143425.1. NCBI lineage: Eukaryota > Metazoa > Chordata > Amphibia > Caudata > Salamandridae > Pleurodeles > Pleurodeles waltl. The sequence goes on along the minus strand of NC_090449.1, from coordinate 765,594,420 downwards.
AAGCTAGACTCACCAGCAACTACTCTGCACAGACACAGCAATCATCAATGATATCCCACTAAAAAGAAAAAAGAGAAATAAATTAGACATAAGACAAATCAAATATCATTGTGCACAAATCTAAGCATTTAATACACCACCTACAAACATGTCATTCATGCATGGCAACAATATTCCTTTGGAGTAAATTGTTTTTACTTACCTGAAACATGCAACTATGCAAACTGCAGGTCAACCACTACCAAAACCGCAAGGAGCCACAGCAAAGGAAGCAAAAGCTTTGAACTAGAACAAAAAAAAAGAAATAAACTGTTATGATCACAAATGAAAAAACTTTGCCAGTTGACAAACACCCCGCCACCAAGTATTTGGAAATTTTCCATGGTGCCTAAGTGGATTCTGCCCCCCCTCGCCACAATCACACACACGATCCCTGGTGTCTAAGTGGATTCTGCCCCCTTTGGGGGCAGATGGGCCTAAACAAATAGGCTGATCTGCTCCCATGGGGGCCAGAAATGGCCAACAGTTCTGTGCCCCTTTCGGGAGGCGACCCCTGACAAAGGGGGCGCTCCCCAACACAAAAAAGGGAAAAAAATCCCTGGCATCTTGGTGGCTTCTGCCCCCCTTGGGGACAGATGGGCCTAAAAGAAAATAGGCCAATCTGCCCCCAAGGGGGGCAGAGCTGGCCATCACTAATTTGCCTCTTTTGAGGGGCGACCCTAGCCCAAGGGGTGCCCCGAAGACACAAAAAGCACACAAACACATACACCCACACACACCACAATCCCTGGGGCCTAGTTTGTTTTGACGCCCCAAGGGCTATATTGGCCAAAAACATAGGTGATCTAGCCCCGGCGGGGGGGCCAAAACATAGAAAAATCTTGCCCACAGGGCAGCTACCCTTGCCTAAGGGGTCGTGCCCTAAAACATGATAATGAAGATAATCCCTGGTTCCTTTCGGGTTTTGACCCCCGGGGGGCAAATTGGCCAAAAAAATGGTCGATCTAACCCCAAGGGGGCCGAAACATGGATACTGTATTGTCCCCAGGTCAGCGACCCTTGCCTAAGGGGTCGCTACCCTAAAACATTATAAATAAAGATAATCCCTGGTTCCTAGTGGGTTTTGACCCCCCCAGAGGGGGAGGATTGGCTGAAAAAACAGGTGATCTAGCCCCCAAGGGGGGTCGAAACACAGATTCATTATTGCCCCCAAGAGAGCCACCCTTGCCGAAGGGGTCACCCCCAAAATAGAAAAATCCTTGGTGCCTAGTGGTGGATTGCTGCTCCACGATTGCGGACCTCGTCCATGATCGTGGAGAAGGGATCCATTGAAAACAAGCACAGGGGGAAAGGAAAAACTCTTTCTTTTACCCCGTGTCTGTTTTCCACTCCCAACCACCCCCCAGGAGAAGGACTCACCTTAAACATGTCCTTTGTCCAAACGCGCTGGAAGGAAATGGCTTCCAGCGCGTCCCCGGCACCATTTGATGACGGCGCACTGTGAGCATGCTGACGTCATAAGATTGCCAGGGACAGGGGGGTCGGGCTGGAAGGGAAAGCGATTCCCCTTCCATCTCTGATGGGGGGGTGGGAGGGAGGCCCACGGGAACTGCAGCTGAGGGTGAGACCAGCTCGTCCCAGGCACCCAGAGGGTCAAAATGATTACCTTGCTTAAAACACCATCCCAATTTTGCTTTCATGTTTCTACGTCTAATGCCTTAATGGACATAGTGAAGTTCTTTAATAGCAGGAAATAACAATATCTTTTGGTGTTAAAGATATTTAGATTTCATGCCCTTTTTATTGACTGGATCAAGTATTTTTTATAGAACTCTTCTAGCTATTGTCTATAATAACAAAACAGGTGGGTTTTGTTGCTCTGCCAGCATTAGTGAGGTGGGGAGGTATGATATCTTGAAGAAAATCATGTGCCTCCTCGGCAGTGGAAGTCAGGGCAGCGGCATAAAGACAGTCTAGTGCTTAGCAAACTCCTCAGCAATGTTCATATTACCACTGATTTTCTCATAGATATCAGATTAAATCTCACTCATCCACCTTGTTGCTTCATCTCTCTTACCCAACCATGCTAACAGTTTATCAGTTTGTTGCCCACCACATATAGTCACCTCTGCGTCGCCAAGTAATGGTTACAAGTTGCATCAAAGACTAGTTCCTGGTACTCCCTACGCTTAAGGTTCAGTTGGTGAGGTATGCCATCCTGGTGTTGCAGAGTATACTGCCACTCCAGCAACAAGAGTTACTCCTCGCTGTGTTGCATCTACTCCCACCTGCCTCTACATTTAGCCAAAGCCAGAGAAATTGCCTTTCCCCACAGTCTTGAATGCTTCCCACAAAAATACCCTGGATTAAGCTGTATGCTCATTTTCATGAAAGTAATTCTCAGTAGCATTGGGTAGTTCTCTTTATTATATGAAAGCAAATTACACAACTTTCGCAAACCTCTTAAAAGGGCTCTTTAGTCTCTAATCCTATGTCGAAGTCCATGTCTTTTACATCCTTGTTCAGTGCAACAAAAGAGCCCTAATATCTACCCCACTTTTGAATCAGACCCAGGAATTTCCAAAGTAATTATCACTGACTGGGAGGGGCCACATTCATTATAAATCACTGTGTGGTTTTATGTGCTTCTTTTGTGTTGTTTTGGAAAGCCTGTTTCATCTTGGACAAGATATCAGCCAGGTAGTAGATCATCACAGGTATTCCTTCCAGGATCGAGAAACACCTCTCTGTCATTGTGCCCGTAGATTCTAGATATAGCAAGACCAAAGGCCAGGGATGAGCAAATTCCGTAGTGTCTGATTTGAGAACTGGTTTGTAACTTCTGATGTAACATAGGTATAAATAGGTCTCATCATAAATTGCCCCTTGACAGGGGTCACAAAATGATTTGTGTTAGAAATGGGGTCTTTGGTTGACAGTCAGGTTACCCCTGTTCAAGCAAGGACCCTCACTCTAGTCAGGATAAAAGAGAATCACCCTCAGCTAACCCCTGCTTACCCCCTTGGTAGCTTGGCAGAGCAGTAGGCTTAACTCCAGAGTGCTAGGTGTAAAGTATTTGTACCAACACACACAGTAACTCAATGTAAAACACTACAAAATGACACAACACCAGTATAGAAAAATAGGAAATATTTACCTAAACAAAACAAGACCAAAACGACAAAAATCTGACATACACAAGTCAAGTTATGAATTTTTAAAGATTAAACTCAAAAATAGCGCTTAGAAACAAAAATGCTTCGATGAGATGTAAACACGGCGTCGTGACAGTCGTTCCCAACAAGCCGACACCAGCGGCGCCGGACACGGAGTCGCGTAGACCCCCAAGTACAGTATCTTTGGTGAAGAGTGAAAACAAGCCGATGCGCGAAGTCGGGGATCGTGGCGTCTGTGCGAAACGTTGAATTTGCGCACTTTGAGCGGCGTCGGTCACGACGTGGTGCGGCGACTTCCACGGAGTCGCGGACTTCAGCGGGGCTGCAGCGGCGTCGGGCCTGCGAAGATCGTCGCCTTCCAGCGAAGGTCACGGTGTCAGGTGCAGGCAGCGTCACCGGATTCAGCAGCGGCGTCGGTCCGAAGTCGTCCGAAGTCGATTTCCTTGGATTTCCACCAGCTTTCCTTTCAAGGGCCCAGGGACTGGATAGGGCACCACTTGTCAGAGCAGGAGTCTCTCGAGAGACTCCAAGTGCTGGCAGAGAGAAGTCTTTGCTGTCCCTGAGACTTCAAACAACAGGAGGCAAGCTCTAAATCAAGCCCTTGGAGATTTCTTCACAAGATGGAAGGCACACAAAGTCCAGTCTTTGCTCTCTTACTCTGGCAGAAGCAGCAACTGCAGGATAGCTCCACAAAGCACAGTCACAGGCAGCGCAGCACTTCTCCTCAGCTCTTCAGCTCTTATCCAGGCAGAGGTTCCTTCTTGTTTCCAGAAGTGTTCTAAAGTCTGTGGTTTTGGGTGCCCTTCTTATACCCAGTTTCTCCTTTGAAGTAGGCCTACTTCAAAGTAAAGTCTCTTTTGAATGTGAAATCCTGCCTTGCCCAGGCCAGGCCCCAGACACTCACCAGGGGGTTGGAGACTGCATTGTGGGAGGGCAGGCACAGCCCTTTCAGGTGCGAGTGACCACTCCTCCCCTCCCTCCTAGCACAGATAACTCATCAAGATATGTGGGCTACACCCCAGCTCCCTTTGTGTCACTGTCTAGTGTGAGGTGCAACCAGCCCAACTGTCAAACTGACCCAGACAGGGAATCCACAAACAGGCAGAGTCACAGAAATGGTATAAGCAAGAAAATGCTCACTTTCTAAAAGTGGCATTTTCAAACGCACAATCTTAAAATCAACTTTACTAAAAGATGTATTTTTAAATTGTGAGCTCAGAGACCCCAAACTCCACATGTCCATCCGCTCCCAAAGGGAATCTACACTTTAATCAGATTTAAAGGTAGCCCCCATGTTAACCTATGAGAGGGACAGGCCTTGCAACAGTGAAAATCGGATTTAGCATTATTTCACTGTCAGGACATATAAAACATATTACTATATGTCCTACCTTAACCATACACTGCACCCTGCCCTTGGGGCTACCTAGGGCCTACCTTAGGGGTGTCTGACATGTAAGAAAGGGGAAGGTTTAGGCCTGGCAAGTGGGTACACTTGCTAAGTCGAATTTACAGGTAAAACTGCACACAGACACTGGAATGGCAGGTCTGAGTCATGATTACAGAGCTCCTTATCTGGGTGGCACAACCAGTGCTGCAGGCATTTGATTTACAGGCCCTGACACCTCTAGTGCACTTTACTAGGGACTTACTGGTAAATCAAATATGCTAATCATGGATAAACCTATCACATACACATTTTGTAAAGGAGCACTTGCACGTTAGCACTGGTTAGCAGTGGTAAAGTGTCCAGAGTAATAAAAACAGCAAAATCAGAGTCCAGCACACATCAACAACCTGGGGAACAGAGGCAAAAAGTTAAGGGAGACCACGCCAAGGATGAAAAGTCTAACAATTTGCCTAACAAATATTATTCAGACAATTCCTGTGAATGGCTATGAATGCAAGGTTAGTGGCTTGCAAAAGAAAGAAGAGCACCATCCCTTTATTTGCATACACAAATGGAAAGCATTTAAAAAAAAAACAGTCTATCAAACAAACTATCGCCCAGCCCCCACTGCAGGTGCAGCGAAAGTGAAAAATAAAATGGCAATAAAATAGCAGCCTGAGTTGTGAGGGCAGGGCGGGGTACCATTGCTGAAGATTTGCAGCAGAGAGGAGTGGTGACAGCAGTTTGAAGTGCGCATGTCACTTTGGCCAGCTGTCATGCGATGGCCAGCCTGACATGAGTACTTTAAACCTCTCCAACCCGAGCTGTCTAAGACAGCTGGGTGGAGAGAAGGCACAGGACCCCAGGCCCTAAAGGAGTGTCAAGCCAGCTCGTACCGACCAATCCTGGCACATTTCTCAGGCCGCTAACATTATCAGCAGCATGAGAAAAGCATTTGGAGTGGTACGAGGGAGTTGGCTGATGCTCAGAGACTTGCGCTGGAACTGCAGAAGAGAACACTGAAGACAAGGACATGTGGGTAAGTAAACATTTTTCTTATTCTTTACTTTTTTGACTCACTGACAAGCGCTGTGAGAAACTTGCGCTGCCTTCAGCCTCAATCCCAGCTATCTCGGTCATGGGTCGTTATAAGTACTGTTTATAACAAGCCAAGATTGAGAGCCTAAAGGCATTGCTGGTGTTTCTCAGTGACAGTTTGTTCGCCTCCACCACTTACTATTGTTGCCAGCCTCCACAGAGTTCAGTACTGCTTTAAATAAATGGTTCAGACTTGGGATCACACTGGAGGCACCATGCAATGTTACTGGAAAATATATATTTCCTGTTGGCAAATGTCTGCTTTCTTTGAGGTTATTCAACATGATTCCCAAAGCAGTCCTCTGTAGAATGTTTCCCCTTTGCAAGCCACTTACCAACCCATCTTGAGAAGTGGTAACTTTTCAGTGGTTTGCTACCATAATTGAGATCACAAAACATTGATATATTCCTTTATGACTCACAAAGAGGAAGCAAATGCATCCTCTTTCATGTCCCCCTTACTGTTTGTTATTTGGGATGGTTGGCAAAACTCCTTATACAGGTTGAAAATACTGTTTCAGCTCATTAACATTAAAAGCTGTAGTACAGTGTGAATAGGTGTTTGGCTATCACAACGTCTGAGTAACAGTTTTGTGACTGCAAAAAACTGTCCCTGCACATGCGGGTCATTCTTCCTGATACCATTCTTTATTACAGAGTGCTTCCTACCAACTACCAAGTTACCGAGCCGTGGCAGGGTAAATAGCCTTTTCCCAGAGATTCCCTATTTAAGATAGGTCTGGTTGGGAACCTAACTCTTCTTGAAAGACACTGCACTATGAGATATGGTTCAGCAGTTTGAGGTTCTCAGTCCTGATTGCCTGTTCCTGCTCCAGTTAGCCCTTTCTTAAAAGAGGAACATGATTAGTCATCAAGAGTAATTATTACTGAGCTTCTCTCCTGTTCTATCTCCCATTTATTGTTTTAAAGGTATTTGGACATTTTCTTCAACTGCATGTCTTCTACTATGCAATGTCCATTAAATGTTAAGTGTGTGACTATTCCCTTACTAGGCATGGTGAACTTGGGACCCTCTACTATTAAGACATAACCAGTGAGGCTTGTAAATGATATTGTTGGAAAGTTCTCAGGAACTCTAACACTTGCCTTTCAAAATTAGTGATCAAAAATAGTATTTGTCTCACAATTGTGTCTAAACAGCAGTGTTGTGCATCAAATACCAGAATACCCATACATCTAGCTGTAAACGCTATGGAAGTGTGCAGTGGGTCCTATTCGCTGGTTTTGCCTTGCTAATGGTTCACTTTATATGGGATTGACAGGCAATATTTCTGAAGCCTATAAAATATCAAGTTTTCCAATTTCTCTCATTGTTCCCTCCTACCCCTAAGTCTATACAAGGTCACAGCTCTTCCTTTCATGGTTTTCCCAAAGATCACGATCATTGATGTTTATTCAGATAATTTTCAAGTTATTTTTACTAGTTTGCTGCAGCCATCTGTTTTATGGCCATTTTAAATTCTCGCAGGTATGATGGCGTCATCAGAATACTTCGAGAGTGGAACTTCAAAGGTGTTTATCTTTAAAAAGGTCTTTGGAGGCTTACACAGTCTTAGGATACATATCATTCAATTAGAAAAAAATAAAAGTGGGTACCAATGGCTATCCTTGTTTTACCCTTCTTGTAGTTTTAAATGTTGTTGTGTCATTCCCACATGAACAATCTGAGCTATATATGGCGTGATGACACATATTAGGTTGTTCCCCATATCTATTGTTTTAGTCAGGACTAGACCCAGTCTTTGATGCTTACAAACCCCACTAAGAGTGGCACTTTCTTTACTGTATTGGATCTGGTCACTAGTGGGAGAATTCTCAAAACATTTATGGGTACTCAAAATGGTAATAAAGGACTACTCTTTGGCATACTCTTACATGCCTTTGTGAATTGGCCCCGTAACGCCCAGCTCCCTATTAGTAAAACTGCAATAAAGACAAAGCCATTTCATTTGGAGAAACTGTAGATTATATGCCCTTACTATTGTTTTCTGTATAACATTTTACATGTTTTGGGGATAATCAGAAAGGCATGCAAGAGTACACAAAATAGTAGTACAGGAGTATTTTTTACATACTCCTAATTGCCTTTGTGAATCAATGTTAATCAGATTGACTGTAGAAGATAGTTCTGCTTTAAAGCAACCTTGATTTATGTTCATGGCATTGTTCTCTACTTTTCAAAACTGGGCTTGTTTCAAAATGATGTGATGAACATTCCAAACTCAGGGGGTCATAACGAGTCTGGTGGTCCAGACCGCCACCAATGCGGAGGTCTGAAAGCCACATTAAAACCCTGGCAGGCGGACTGCCAGGGAACCACCAGCATCTTGGATCCTGGTGATCTGGAGATGGCAGTGATCCTAATCCACCAGGGCAGCCCTGCAAGCAGCATTACAACATAGTTCTCCTCCAACCTTTTCATGACGGTAACACCGCCATGAAAAGGCTGGCAGAGAACAGGTGCAGGGGACCACAGGGGGCTCCTGCACTTGGCATGGACAGTGCAGGGCCCCCCCTGACTGGCACCATTTCAATGTTCACTGTCTGCGTTGCAGAGAGTAAACATTGCGAGGGTGTACCCTGCGGGCGATGACATTGCTGCCAGCCGGCTCGAATGCTGTAGCCTGGTTTCCGCTAGGCTGGCAGACAGAAACCGAGGTTTACGCCCACCAGCCTAGCGGGAAACTCTTAATGGGGTCGGCGGGAGATACCCTGTGTGGCGGCAACCTTCACGTCAGAAGTTCAGCGGATGGTGAAAACTGTCTGCCGAACTCGTAATGACCCCTCAATGTCAATTAGCCTGGTTGACGGATAAGAATATACATCTTTTGCAGAACCATTCTACATAATGGGATTGACTAACCATGATTTTGTGGAAGTGTGACCTGACATAAATAGAAAGCAAAAACCAGATAGCAGAAGTAGTTATCATTTCCTTTGTGTCATAAAATCTCGGCAGGTATCACATTGGGCCTTGTGACTTGACAGGGGACATTTCACCTCTAGCTTCCTCTGCACTACACCTAATTTACTAGTGCTGGATATTATCTGCCAAAAAGTGTTTGGATTCTTCTCTCCGTGCTATGCATAAGAAATGCTGAGAGTGACTCTATACAAAAATATGACCACCCAGTTGAGAGCGGTCGGTGCTCTTTCAGGCCTTCTTAGAAGTGTTGATATTGTTCTATTAAAGAGCTGCCAGTTTCACTCCCTTTCCACCACCGTGCAAGAGTATAAAGGGGAAGCTGAGATATTGAATGTTTATTCAACCATTGTCCTCCATTCTGAGAATACCTGTAAGTGCGACTGTCGAATTCTCTCTCACACCCACCCAAACACCCACCCACCCATGCACACACCCACCCACGCACACACCCACCCACCCACGCACACACCCACGCACACAAACATACACATACACATACACACACACACAGACACACACACATGCACACACACATGCACACACAAACACACACACACCCCTATATACAGAATCTCACACACACACACACCCTTCGACAGCCCTGATCAGACATGATCAAGCAGAAAAAAGTTTTGGGGAGCAAAGTAGTACAGTTTGCTTAAAGACACTTGTTTCACACCCAAGCAAGGCTATTACCTGTTATTATGTTCTGTGTGAGAAAGGCCTCCTTGCCATCCATTTTGTTGATGCTTGCTTGCAGGCTGTGATTAAACTGTCAAACAGTGAATTGCTAATGATTTCTGCTTGAACAAAACAGGTAGGTGGATAAAACTATTCCTTTCAGTTCTGAATAGAAGTTGGTGAAGCAGAAACCACTCTTTATTATTGCTTGCTAGTAATGAATGCAGAGTTCCTGAATACATTTTGGAGAAGTCAAACATAATGAGCATAAATATAAATTGTGTTCTGCTCCATCTCTCATTGCGTATTGCGGTGTCAATAGCACCGTGTTTTTTTTTAATTTTAAAGCCATTCAGTTCCAATTTAAAGTTTTTCCATAGCTTGTAATTTTTCAAGCAGTTGTCATTTCAACCTAAAAAAGATTTGGGTTTAGCAGACTGAAGATACTGATTTTATATCGGAGCAAAATTGACAATTCATATTTGTGTATTTTACTTTCCTCTAAAGTAAGAGAATCTGAGAGTGTTTTAAAGTAGACGTTGATTAATTGATAGCTTTGCCAATGTCAAAAGATTACTGGGGGCGTTTGGCGATAGAGAGTGTTGGATTTAATGCATGTTCATCCCTAACTTGCTCCAGGCTCGATATTGTAAAAATGTATTTATCCGAACACTTACCTGCATGTTGTATCCTGAATAATATGACATGTTTTGATTAGGTTATTATTTATAAGGCCAAATATACCCTGCTCTCCCTAGCTCGGGTAGCACCCCTTCATATTAGAGAAAGGACAACAGTCCTCTTCCTATAAAACTGGATGCAGTGGGTGAATGGGCTATATGACGAAATATCGATCATAAAAATATCATAGCAAAAATATATTGTGGTAGAAGCATTGACCTCAAATAACAACCTTACATATCGACTTTACAAACTCATAAATATAAAGTACAAACACAATGTAATTAAAATATTTTGGTCCAAAATGTCACCATTATAATGATAAGTATATATATTTATTTGCAAATAACATTCTTATAATGTAAAATAACTTTTTGAATAAACTTTTTTTATTGTTTAAAGCTGTTTAACATAACACATAATATAACCATTAATTTACTATATTTTAAAAAAATGAAACTTTGCATATAATATTCGAAAATGTAATATGACTTAAACTATAAACGTTAACAATAAACTGTAAATTACAATAAATCTATTATACATATAAACATAAGTCTTACATACAAATTTATAATAATTGTAATTTATATTAAAGAATAAAACACACATTTATGACTCTTCATTAAACATACATATTTTACATGTATTCAACCATTAAAAATAATATTTCAAACATATGACAAAATGAATATAACCCTTGGTTATAGAGATCTCCTACTTGGCTCGATACCTCTATGGCCATCTCCACTCCTCGTGACTCTTGAAGGCCCATTTGTTGCCCGGCAATCCCTCTCAGGTGCCTCTGCGCTGAGGTTCTGTGGGACCCCGCTTTTATGGGGAAGGTTAAACTGGCACTAGAACAATACCTTGCCAAAAATTGGTTTTCTGTTAGTATCAGGGCCCAGGTATGGGATGCAATAAAAGATGTCCTTTGGTGAGTTTGTGTCAAGACCTCCTCCTCAACACCACTTGGAGAACGACACTGATAAACATGAAAAACTATTTTTTTTTAAACGTGGAAATCTTGTTTCCTTGCCATGTACAACAACTCCCTGCATGGCGTGTGGCCAGGGCTGAGCTGCTGGAGAATTAGTGTAGACTTGAAAAGCACACATACACCGCCTATCATCAGAGGCTTCATATGGAGAGTGATAAAATGGGACTGTAACAGACCCAGTTGCTCTATCAGGATGCCCCGTTCCCCTATACTGACCCTTTATAATAATACAGGAACCCTAGTCTGTACGGTCCAGGCTATTAATGGTGTGTCTCAGTCCCACCTAAGTACTACATATGCCGAACAGCTTCCCCTACCACATTGCAGGGTTCCTAGAGAACAATCCATTACCAGGTCTCTCACCAGAGGCCAGGGAATCCGTAGATAGCCCGCTCTCCAGTGAGGAGGTACTTGCTGCGATCCACTGCCTGAAGACTTCAAAGACTCCATGACGTGATGGTTTACCCTCAGAATTTTATCACAAATACCCAGTTAATGTAGCGGATAAGACGTCTATGAAGAAGCCCTTCGCATTGACACCTTGTTGACCACCATGCACAAGGCACCCATTGTAATGGTGCCCAAGCCAGGTAGGGAACCTAGAGTCGCATCTGCCTATTGATTGATCTTGCTCCTCAATATCGATATGAAACTTCTCAGCAGTGTGCTGGTGGCGCAGCTGCTTCCACACCTGGCTGTCTAATCCATACGGACCAGTCGGGCTTCATCCCCAGGTGGAGCACCCCTCACAACCTTAGACGTCTTGTTCATGTCTTCCATGCATCACAACTTCAAGAAGGAGCCCATGCCCTAGCTCTCTTGGACATTGAGGAGGCATTTGATTCCTTAAATTGAACCTATCTATGGCAGATAATGCATGCTGTGGACATAGGTACTAAATATATTCTGTGAGTCCGTCATCTTCTCTGTCTCTGGATCCTTCCAATCATGTAGGGGCCTCAGACAGGGGTGTCCTGCCCCTCTCTCCCACTTTGTTAGCCCTTGACATGGAGCCTCTGGCAGTGGCCCTGCGGTGACAGCTGGATCCTTGGGAGATAACACTCGGAGCGACCAACCATGCTTTATGCTGATGACGTCCTGTTATATTTATGAAACCTGGTGGTCCTAATGAGAAAAAACATAAAATGGCCACTACACCTTGGGAGAAAACATCGAGTGTCAATGCTATTAGCTTTCTGTTTTGCAGAAATTAACACCCACTTTGAGAGTTTAGTTTTATAAAATAGAAATATTTGCTGTGCAGCCACACTCAACTTGGCAGCTGCTTATTAATATAGCAAGGTATTAAGAGGACCCACCATTGCAGCGGTTCCTCCAAAGGCATAGAGATCTCCAAGAGGCAGACAGGCATCTTTAAATATGTCCGCCAGTTCAGTGGAGGTTATTACCTCTGCTTCCCTGGCAGACGACAGGCCACATGCCCACCAACTGTAAAACAGGCTCTCTGTTCTACTAAATCATGCTCAGTAAGTATGATTTGCAGAATGTTTGTTATCTCTAATGTTTTTTTTTGCAACATCTATGTTCATCCGATTACTGTACTGTCCTAGGAGCTGGTACAGAATCTTCTTAATTAACTAATTTCGTTAGTAATACAAAGTTTTGTATGACATCAGCAGGTCACTTGATTCACCTCAGAGTGCTGGCAAGGAAGAATCAAAACATAGGCAAATAATAAAACTAGGTTAAAGGGGTTGAAGTCCAGCAAGATGTCACAGACCTTTACCAAAAACAGCATCCTTCATTACCTCTTCCTGATACAATTTGTTTTAGTTAAACCCTGCACTGAAATGATCTCCCTTCTAGAACTTTCTTAACTGAGAATAGCGATTTTCCGCGTAGAGATTATTGATATACTAGTATGTTCTGCCATGTTTTAGTCTCTTGAATCTGCATTGTTGGACCAGATTAAATGAAAATGACTACAGTTGTTACATAGTGTTGAGCCAGGAACATTGTCCCATTATGGTTTGTACTCACTTTAGAGCGTTTAAATTATCTGCATTCCATTAAAAACACTGAACTGTCTTAACATAGTCATGTCTTTATAGCCAAGTTCTGGTTGCCTGATTTTGCACTTTTTGAGCTTAGCAATTAGTTATTTAGGAAGGCTAGTGTAGAGTATATTGCAGTAGTCTAATCCCACCATTTCTAGGGCCTAAATTTATCAAAGCTCATTGTTAATTTAGATGAGCAGTCGGTTTTTACTCCGGACAGACCAATAAAATTGCAATCCCTTGATGAATTCAATGATTTGAGGGATGTAGTTGATTTGTCACTCTAAAACGGTATTCATGTTTTTAACATTTTGTATAAGGGTTGCTTGTAAACCATCTTTTGGGCCAACAGAAAAGGGATTTCTCCAAGCTAGCACTTCTCATGATTAAGACTTAAGTATTTTATGAATTCAAACATAGTAAATATCCTTCATCCAGTTATTGCCTTCATCTAGGCACTCTGTAATGTGCACTTGCTCCGAGTCATCTTTGCTGTTCACCGCATGGATACCAATCAGGGTATCACCAGTATACACTAGTATATGTGCCTGATGTAAAATAACATTTGTGTCAGTGTGACTATGTGGAGATTTAAGAAGAGAGAGACAATATGAGGAAGAAGAGTTGAGTTTTTTATCCTGGTTTGGTCTGTAGAAATATAAAGTGGTTCAATCAAGGACCAGTTTTTCAACACCTCCTGTTCTTTAAGAATCTGTAGCAAAATAATGTGGTTTACCATATCATAGACTGCAAAGGTATTCAGGAGAATCAATGCCTTTGCAAGGCTGAAGACAAAATCTTCTCCGATATCTGCGAAGGTAGATTCTGTGCCTCACAATAGCCTAAACCCTAATTACCGATCATGCAGATGGTATTCTGTTACTTACATCTTTTGAGTTGTCTAGCATCTTATCTTTCCAAGTTTTTTCTCAGATATGGAAGATTATATAACTCACAAAATGTATTAACTACTTTGGAAGTGATGTGGAATTCATCAGGAGGGCTTGGCAATTGTGTTTCATCCAATCAGAGTGTGTGCACTGAGAAGATATAATTATACTTGTCATTCACTCACAGAACAGTAAAGAAGCCTAAGTGATGAACAGCAGAGCTTTTTCCTTTTACGTGGAATTGTAACATGGAATCTCTGAAGCAGTAAAAAGATTTTCCTTTGCAGTGTAGTAATAAGAAATTGAGGACAGATAGGTAAGCAGATGGTATTCACTTATATACAGTAGGTGATTTCTAAACACTTGATGATAGTGATTTGCACATCAGAGTTAGTTTAATATAGTCTGTTATATGATTGGACATTAATGGGCATAAAATGGTTTTGCTTGGAATAGTGGGAAAATCCTGGCACATTGCTTTGATTGAGATACATAGCACATGATGGTATTTATTTGCCTTAAGGAATATCTGAACACAAGATAGTATTGACTGGCATTTCATGGAGTATACCCTGTCATATAGTACTGAAAAATGAGACAGACCTTGAATCACATTTTGTCCTTCAAGTATAGACAGTGAACATATTTCCTATTTTAGAAATGGTATCACATCTCCCTGTGCCAGGTAAATTCCTTTGTTCCATTTTTATGAATTTTAGATTGGATTTGGGATCTCTAGTTGAAATGTGCTATCCTGATCACTGGTCAATATTTTACCAACATTTACCAGGCGCTAATAAGAGGATGTTTAGTTAAAATGAGTCGTGAAAATGTGGTCTCTGCTATGTGTAGGTGAGTCAATGATCTGCTCAAACCCCAGTTAGTCAAGGTTACCACCTAATGCCCACCATAATGCAGCTGAGCCATCTCATGTTGTTATGCCAAGCAATGTGTTTTCTTCTTCCCTTTGAATGTGAGCTCCCCCTTTTGGGGTTGTTAGGATCACAAGACTGAGTGCAGGCACTTGCACTCTGAGGTAATACATAACTGTGAGATAATGAGTGGAATTCCCAGAAGTAACATGATAATGTTACTGCATTCTGTGGAGTTCCGCTAACGGACAGAAATCGGCAAGCTGCACTGCTCGTGCTGAGTTTTAGTACCAGGAGCTGAAAAGTCAGTATGAACGGCACCATGCAGCGCACCAGAGGGTGCTGCTGCTCAAGTTGATTTTGCTGCAGCTCGAGTAGATTTTCTACTTGAGTGGCAGCTTTCTCACCGCGAACAGTTGTGACTGCCCGCATTGGAAAAATCTCACGGGTGCCCTCATAGCTGCTAAAAATCATGCTAATCATGCCAATCCTCACACGCACATGCCAACGGAAGCTGCACATAAGGAAAACCTTGCCACACTGCAGAATTCATCCAGAACTCTGCTTTACAAGCATAAAGCAGAGTGGAGAAAATTTCACCAACTTTGCCACTGGGGCAGAATTTATCTTCCACTCCTAGTTTCTTCACACCTCTGTTTTTAATGAGTTGCTGCCAGGTGAATTATGTGGTGGAACAGAAATTTCTAAAAGGCACACACAGTTCAGTAAAAAAAATCTTTCAAGGTGAAAGAGGGAATTTGTATTGATGTATTATCAACATGCGACTGCCCGCTATAATAGCCGTGTTCCAGGTTTGTTGATCGTTTAAGATCTGCCTACTTCCAGGGATCCACTGTCTGACTCAGGCTGTAACGCCTGTGTAACTATTTAATTTCTCTCTCTTCCTTTTCCTAATGTATATCCCGCCATTTTATGTAAATGATAATCCACTGGAAGGGAAAGTGGAAGGAAAAGAAAAAGAATGAGCTTTATGCTTTTGCAAAGTCAGTCGACCGCCTGTTATTTTAATAACCTTTAAAATGTATGACGTTACAGCAAATTTTCTAAATGAAATTGTTTTGTAAAATGATTTCATTTCAAAATTTAAGAAGAAAATAAAGTATTTGTGTATTCCACAACTACATGTAAAATCGTCAGCGATTTAGCTAATTTCCTTGGAATTTTCTGCTGTGAAGGTGCAATTAGCATCCCTCCATCCTGTTGGGAGGCAAGCGAAGTATTACCACTTCTCACTCCCCAGAGTCAATATTTGCAGTTTGAGCATTTACTTGTCCCCTGTTTAAACGTTCATCAGCCACCATTGTTTGTTTGGGCAGCTTTGGAAACAGTACTCTTTGTGTCCTTTCGCTTCATGCCAAAACTTATTGCATGTCCATTGCTCTTGTAATTCCAATTCAAACAGTCATCGTGGTTGTTCTGTTCCACTTGCTGAATTAAGCTGCCCACTTATTCTTTTCACAAACTGAAATATTCAATCAATCAGTACCTAGGGAGCAATGAGCAGGCAACGTGTTTAATAAAGGAAAACCACATGTAGTGCTTCGATATGGTTTTTGGATACATGTATCCACGTCATTCTTTATTGTCACCAAGGAAGACGCTGAAACTTAGAAAGCACATTTTTACACCTTCTTCTGCCACCTGGCTCATATGCATCCCCACACAATGGAGTTTGTGTACCATCTCTGAAGAGCAAACTACTGACTGTTAGGTGCCTCGATGTGGGGGATCGAGTGACTAATATTACATAATAGCAGCTACCAGCATGCTTTATTCAGCCCTTTGCTATATTATTTACCAACACTTGGATTGTGTAGATGTCTATCCATCATTTATTAGTCACATGCAATGTTGGCTTATTGGGAGCCCTGTACCCTCTTTACCAAAGCGTGGATTTTTACTAACCTCCCTGTCCTCTGTTTTCCTAGAATGCTCAAGATAAAAGCGAAGACTATTGTCTTCAGGTAAGGGTCATCTTTGGATTTATGGGAAGGGTCAAATTTCAAGACAATGTGACTTTAGTGTAAAGTCAGTCAAAGTGAAGTTGCATGAAAATATTGAAATCGTTGATGTATTTCTCAATCTAGGGATTTAGGATTTAGTTATGACTAAGTTGTTTTGCTTTACTTAGACGTTGTAAATGAACCACATTTAAGATATAGTAAAAATGCTTTACAGTTAATAAGGTATGATACTGGATGAATAATTTACGATTCAAAAAAGAACCTTGACAAAAAACATTTTTTATTCTATACATTACCTCTTTACTCCGACCCTCCATAGGGAGATCAGTTTTGTGAACAGGAATGCATCTGGGCGAATGCATGCGAGTTCCACACCAAGAACATTCAATTAAAAGCATTTTCCCACTAACTGCCTCTTAGCCGCAAACCATAATTAAGAACACCGTATGTATGTCGCCTTTATCTATTGGGTGAAATTGGAGGAAATGGTTTAGGATACCTTTTAAGTGTTGTTCGGTCGCTCACAAAGTTAGATTTCTCGCAATGTCTTTGGGGGTCTGGTTCATGCTGTTCAACCTTGAACCAGACCCCCAAAGACATAACTAATG
Source organism: Pleurodeles waltl (assembly GCF_031143425.1). Classification (NCBI taxonomy): domain Eukaryota; kingdom Metazoa; phylum Chordata; class Amphibia; order Caudata; family Salamandridae; genus Pleurodeles; species Pleurodeles waltl. Next base: position 765,577,074 of record NC_090449.1, on the reverse strand, counting down.
ATTGGGTTGTCCAAAACAATAATTTACTCCTGCACTTCTCTTTGTTTCGTATTGCTGTAATCATGATATTATTAGTCAACTTATTGGCACTGAACCAATTGTTACCTTTTGCGACTCAATAGGATGTCCTGGAGATCACACCCAAATGTCAACATTGAGCACTCATTCACTCAATCAGAACACCAGCATTTGTGTGGTGTTGTACGCTAAAGGAGAACTTTCAGTCAAAAATCAAATAACTGACTTATTCCTTGTATGTTTTTCACAAATGTAATAAAGTTTACATCTAGATAAATCATGTACCTGGTTCCTTTCCTGTACTCTGCCATGCAGGCGATTGAATGTGGTTATTCAGTCAAGTAGGATTAGTCAAGCATAAGGGCGACAAAGCTGTATCAACCTACAAAGGTATGTAATGGACGATCCCTGCAACCAGAATGTCATCACAGAGTACCACTAAGCAGATTTAACTATTTGGTAACTTATGACTGTTGGAGCAGTGCCTGTAGGGCAATTAGAATTATTTTTAAGGTATCTGGTTTGACAGGTGGCCGAATAGCCCTCCAAGTTAAGGGAGGCCTTGGCCTCTACTCCCCTGCTGGAAAGCCACCATATTTTGCGATCCTCACCTGCCTGTACAGTGCTCACCTTAAATCATCCCTCCCACCATGCTCAATTCCTTTGCTGAAGGAATTACACAGTGACCATTACAGTGTAGTTATGGTTCAGCCACACTTTCCATCAAAATGGCGTGTTTTAATTTGCAACCAAGTCTGGTCGCCATGGATGATTATACACAAAATGTGGCATTCGCCAAGCATGTGCAGCTTCAGTCTGGGACGCCAATATTTATGTAGCTCAGTGAAGGGGAAAACATTAAGTGGTGGGGTTCAAAAAATGTGTTTCCTAGTATCAGCTCCCATGCAACACAAAAAGGCATAGCCACCCTCAATCCTAGAAACGCCCTTGCCACCAAAAACACATACCCACCCTAAAACCTAAAAACACCTTTGCCCCCAGAAACCCATACCCATCCTAAAACCACCCTTGCCACCCAAAAACCCATACCCACGCTAAGCCCAAGAAACGTCCTTGCCATCTGAAAACCCACACCCATCCTAAAATCAAAAAATGCCCTTGCCACCCAAGGACCCATACCCACCCTAAACCAGCCTTTTTCTAATATATATATGTGTATGTGTGTGTATATATATATATATATATATATAAAACAAAGCGGTCAAAAGCAGCGCGCTCTGACTGCTGGTGCCAACGGAGGATGTGACCGATATCCTTTAAATATAAATCACCAAAAGTAAACGTTGCACTCTCGTGAACTTCAATGTCTAAATAGCTTTAATTGAAGATAATCCTCAACCAACGAGTTTCAGCCGCTAAGGCCTTGCTCACGGTGTCAAGTCTGTCAATAATTTCAATTATACTGCCTTTTATCCCGCTCCGGGAATTCTGGTATTCGTAGTTATTATTATATGCAAAACCTTAAGTGAAGCATAATTTCCGACTTTGTATATTTACCAAGATGCAATCCGTGCTCAAATTAGTATTCTGTATATGAACGTCGCTCTCACTAGGTTGCATTTTTTTTCGTATTTACATTTTCTAAATTAGCAGTTCGTTATATATTGTAGACAACATTATGCTTTGAGTTCACAAACCCTTACTAGTAAAAGGGTTGCATTGGCACAAAGGGAACGAGTTAGCCAGGGTCATGTACTCCCCATTATCATGAGACTGACCCTGGTATTGTCATGTTGCAGGAAAAAACACCAGGCGTCTGCTGAAGTCCATGCCCACCGGGCTATTGCTTGTCTCCAGTGTCTAGTGCCACGCAAGAGATTAGTATCCCCTTGTTTAGTCGCTGCAGCAAGTCTGAGTTGTAACATGTCCTTCATGCCGGGCGCTGCTGCTGATTTAAACATCTGAAACAAAGCGGTCAAAAGCAGTGCACTCTGACTGCTGGTACCAACTGAGGATATGACCTATATCCTTTAAATACAAATCACCAAAAGTAAACGTTGCACTCTTGTGAACTTCAATTTCTAAATAGCTTTAATTGAAGATAATCCTCCACCAACGCGTTTCAGCCGTTACGGCCTGGCTCACTGTGTCAAGTCTGTCAATAATTTCAATTATACTGCCTTTTTTTCGGGCAACATGACAATACCAGGGTCGGTCTCATGATAATGGTGAGTACATGACCCTGGCTAACTCGTTCCCTTCATGCCAATGTGACCCTTTTACTAGTAAGGGTTTGTGAACTCAATGCATAATGTTGTCTACAATATATAACGAACTACTAATTTAGAAAATGTAAATACGAAAAGAAATGCAACCTAGTGAGAGTGACGTCCATATACAGAATACTAATTTGAGCACGGATTGCGCCTTGGTAAATATACAAAGTCGGAAATTATGCTTCACTTAAGGTTTTGCATGTAATAATAACTACAAATCCCAGAATTCCCGGAGGGGGAATAAAAGGCAGTGTAATTGAAATTATTGACAGATTGACGCCGTGAGCAAGGCCTTACCGGCTGAAACTCGTTGGTGGAGGATTATCTTCAATTAAAGCTACTTAGACATTGAAGTTCACGAGAGTGCAACGTTTACTTCTGGTGATTTTTATATATATATATATATATATATATATATATATATATATATATATATATAATCCAAAACAGATGGAACAATATCCACCAACCGTCTGCACTGATCCCTTGGCCGTCTCGTGAGGACAAAAGGAATGTTCATAAATTGAATTTCACCAATTTTATTCCATTAAATTAAATCACAGTTTCCTGCACAGGATGTCAACGCGTTTCGGCAAACGCCTTTTACAGGACAAACTTGGCCGTAAAAAAACAGAATCTTATATACATATTTAAAAAGCCATCATTTGTTTCCATGTTGTACTTGTGCAAACTACTGGTGCGGCCATCTTTTAACATGCAAATACTTTTAATCACTTTTAAATACATTTGAATACACCTGCATTAGTAGAGCAAAACACTGCCTCAACATTAGTAAACATATATTGTTGTTTGTAATCTCGACATAATGAAGCGTATGTTCATTACAAACGCCTTCATTTGTTATAATGAATGTCAGCAGTAAACAGGACCAAAGGCTATAGAGTTACAATCAGATTCAATTAAATTAGATTAAAATCCAACTCAATAACAAAAGCCCCCAGCAAAGCAACATATCTTCATTAACTTAATACCATTATATATTTGATACATTTGAAGATTCTTATAGTGTATTTTTATGTTTTTATGTTTTTAATCAATCATAACAATCGTTGTTAAATAAATAGGTTTTAAATATACATAAAAATCATTCTTAAATATAATTATTACACTGTTTTAAATACTTACAAATATTATCAAATATAAATATTGGCATTTTAAATGCTTATAAAAACATTTAATTGTTAATAAATCTTCACGTTACCTAGAAATACCATTATCATACAAATCAATAACAAAATTGGACATTCATCATCAGTTAAATCACCAATGTAAAAATATATATAAAAAATCTCTATCAATTTCTCAAAATATAATTGGTAAATACTAAAATTTCAAATATTATAGGTATTGTGTTAAATCATCTGGCCATGTGATACATTTTGCTGGGAGTCTTTGGCATAATGTGGGGCTTTCAGTCACACACTTCTATCATGTATTTATTTGAACCTTGTGTAAACATATAATATCTGTTAGATCCCAAATATAACCCTCAACATTCATAATGTCTGATTACTCTAACATATGAAAGGTAATATTGTGTAATGAGGCAAACTATGCTAATATCCCATCTTTCATTCAAAGTTAAAGTATATGCAAAAAATCAAACCACAACGGCCACTGGCTAAAGTGCAAAGTTCTACCCTTCAAATCCACTTCTACATAAATATTGTGAATGTAACATATAGGAAGCAATGATGGAAAATTAATCTCCTCACCTACTGCCTTAATATTGTGTAAAGAAGAAAAAATTCAAATTCAAAAAGTCAAAATAAAAACCAAATAGATAAACATACTGTTCTATGATTCGCATGGCAATCTAAATCCTACAAATCACCATTTGTAGGTGACAAATCTACATGTACTACTCCCCGCAAAATCTAATAAGTGCTGACTATTTCATAAATCAATAGCATTTTCCACTGTGTTACAGTTAATATGCATTTCCCATGTTACATCATAAATGAACATGTAGTTCAGCATCAAGATTGTGCCCCCATGGCGATTCAGAACCAAGCAATAAAATCATCTTAGATTCCATTTATCTAAGTTCAGATGTTGTCACCCGCCCTAGAATTGCTTTTGATGAATTTGATTCCATAAAATGATACCGTACTACAATCCCCATTGTGTTATATATTCACAACAAACCGGTCTCTTCTCGACATCTTCCCCAGACCAGCAACATGGCTGCACAGACACAAATGGCACCTCTTTCCGATATGATTTGATGCATCAGTTTTATTGCTTTTCTTTGGGTGTCACCATGCAATTTCAAAAGAATGCAAAACATCTCATTGTGCTGAGTTCTTAAAAATGCTCTCCACTTTGCAGAGGAAATCACATTTTTCTTACTTTTAAAGTTGAAATACAACAGGATAAAGTGTCCCTTGTTTACCACAGATTGCCATTTAACACACATTGCATACCTCAAAGCGCCCATTTAGTAACCATGTTTGACCTCGTGTCAGTCGGTATGGCATTCTTTTTGGCAGGCAGTGGTTCTGGCATAATTCAATTTAAACTCAAACACCAAAGTCCACTTTTAAATGCTGAATTCTTAATGGGTGCATCCATTGCAGGAAAGTGGCTTCACGTTATCAATTTTCAAACAAAGAAGAATGGAGCACTCACGGGATCTTTAAATCCAATTTATTGTGCCACAGACGTGTTTCAGCAACATTTGCCTTACTCAGTGTGGTTGCACAAAAGAAAATGTTTCTGAAACGCATCTGTGGCACAACACTATTTTTGGACTTTGGTGATTTTATATATTTTTATATATATATATATATATATATGTATATATATATATATATATATATATATATATATATATATATATATATATATGTGTGTGTGTCACCAGTAGGTAATTATAGTTAGGACCATGTTTCCGTACACAAAGCATTTTTTGTACTTGCCTATATCTTTGGCACCATTTGACGAATCTTCACGAAACTTTACAAAGTTTTGCTGAGAATCCAGTTGTACTTGGGATGTTTTGGGGTGATCTGTCAAGCGGGGGCCAAGAAAAACTGAGGACAAAAAAATGTGTGTTTCCCATTTTTGTTCCCATAGAGGTTTTAGACATGACTACAGCCCAAACTGCTGGACAGAATTACATCAAATTTGGCAGGAAGGTATCTCTTGGTCCAGGAAGAGTGCTTTTTGCTACTTGGTGTAAATTTGTTCAGTAGTTTTTGAGATATTAATAGAAAAACAACATAGATAGCTAAAGGCACAAAGGCTCTGCGAATAACAACGAGCTTGGCCAGAGATTTGCAGAGTTCTGATTGGCTGCGTACACTTCATCCAGGAAGTGTTGGCAGACAACTTGGGCCTCTGCTTCCGCCGAGTCCCAGAAAAAGAGATTAAAAACAGGTGCCAGGGTAGGCAAATCCTGACCCCGTAGCTCTGGTGCTGGGTCCAAGCGGGAACCCACAAGCCAAAACAGCACTTAAAAAATAATAATTGTGACGGTGTTGGAAATCAATGCCAACATTTAAATTAAAAAAGAATGTGGTCATGTTTTAATAAGGCTCCCGGGTGGGCCAGATCCTGGGGGCATGTCAAAAATAAAGGGGTGCACTGGGCCCCACTCCTGGGTTTATTTATGCCCCGGGGACCACCACCACCTGAGGGGGTTCATTTCAATAGTATGCGGAGGGCAATTCGGCCCTCAACCCCGGAGACCACCACCTCCCAGGGGCAAAGTGTGTAAATAACCCACAACCCCAGGAACTGCCACCAACCATGAAGTGGGCGTGCCAGTAGTTAAAAAAAAAAAAAAAAAAAAAAAAAATATATATATATATATATATATATATATATATATATTATGCTCTTTATTGGAACGCCTTCTTCCCCATGCTTGCTTTTGTCCCACCCCTGGTCCGTTCCTTCTTTACCTTTGCTTTTGATTGGATAATGTGTACCCTTCAACTGCTGACTTCACTGAACTGATTTTCTTTTCTTTTAACTTTCATTTCTCATTGAATATTTAATGGGAGTGCATGTCCTGTCCCTTGCTGGTTTGCAGAGAAAACACACTAGTACTCTTTTCCTTGCTCCCTGAATTTCCCCAACCCAATATCTCTTCTCAAGCCATGCCACTACTCCCCTGCAGCATGCTAGGTGCCAGATCGGGGGCTTGGAGATGCCCTAGAGGGTGTTGCACGGTTCTGAACTTTCCATGCTCTTTCTCTCCTGTCATGTCCATCCTCGTAATGCTTCTCTGTTACAAGCTAGGCACCAAAGGAGAGGCTTGGTCATGCCCTTAGTATTGTCCTGCAGCACTTCCCTGTTGTTCCATCTCCTCTCCCTCCCACAACTTACACTCATGTATTCTATGGTGGCCAACACGATAGGCTTTGCCAATGCCTGTCATTTTTAAAATCCAGCAGCATTGACAGAGACTATACCAATGACTGGCTCAAAGTGTAGAAAAGGCATTCTATATGTAAAAGTATAGAAACCATGTTTACAGTAATTTCAGGATGGCTGCCGTGCATGGTGCAATCTGACAACACAACCCATAGGTCATCTTGAAAGCATAGAAAACATTGTTTTCATACTTCTGTGGCCTGATATTCTCACCTCCAGTGGAGGAGGACAGGCTGTGCAAGCAAATGTTGAATGCACCGTCAGTCTGTGTCACACCAAAGTCAGGGTATGCTAGTTGCACAAGAGCAGTAGGGCTGGTCTCCATACCACTAAAGCTCAGTTTGGCAGCTCTCTAACACACAACTGCCTGGCCCACTTACGTGCGGCTGAAGCAAAAAAAAAAAGGTGTGTCAAAAAATGAGAAGACAGTTCTCGAGTATGGTGTAAACCCAGTACCGGCCATGTAAGCTAATATTTTGTACCTAGCTACTTGCTGCTAAGGCTCAACATGATGCTGCACATAGCAACTGATTGGAGACTGACTCAAGTTCTATTATCAGTAGAATAGGTGCACCAATTGGTGTGTAAATGGCAGATATCTTCATGGTGAAAGTCAGACAGGTGAACAATTTGTTTAAGCCCGAAAGCACAACACAAGTGGAATTTCAATGAGAGGACAGCGCTGCCAGCTAGTGTTCTCAGCTTTGTAAGGGTACTTCCTTCTGTATCTGAGGTATTTGTAGTTATAGCTTCAAGTAGTTATAGCACTACAACTTTGTTGTACTATATTCTTGAATTTGACAGGTTTTCACATTATTGGAGTTGTAGTGTAGTTTATTTGGAACTGGGAGAGTATTGATGGACATTGTGAGAAGATCTTATAACATGTTATTCCCCATTTCTAATATAAAGAACAAGTTGTAACAAATATGAGTACATCTTTTCTCCAGAATGTTCTCCATGTCTCCCATTGCTTTCTTTGCCATTCAATGTTTTTAAAGCACCCTCCTCCCTACTTGTATCAGTTTACAAGGACAGACTGGCCCTAATGCACATCAGACATTTCCCCAGGAGACTGGAAGGGATGGAGGTGGTTTTGTAGCATGGATTAAAAGCACTCACTGAAGAGTTCCTTGTATATCCCTCAGTTTACAGACATCAATAAAAGTGTCAAGATAAATCTGGTGAATAATGTACCTGCTGGATATAGATGAGTTTTTTCTATTGATAGTTTTGACTCATGTAAGGTACCGCAGAGGGTTAATAAGCCTGTAGCAAAGAACATGTGCCATGCAGATCACAGAACAGTATTTTATGTGCATAGCTCAGTGGGTTACTGCTTTTGTCACAGAGATTCTTTTGTTACTATGCAGTTCATGAGTTAGAGTTGTAATCTAGCACAATGAGCTATGAACTGCCATTCAAACTGCACGGTACAGATTAGAAAGTTATGTTTTTTTTCTCCAGTCTTTCGTTATCTTAATGTTGTTAAAAAGGGTTTGTTTGGATAAACATAAATTATTCATAGTAAAACTAACCATAACCACTGTGTTGGACCTAGTTTCCTTGGCACCAGGGCTTATTACGCTCCAATCACATAAAATAGACTGTTCCCCACTGGTGTCCTGGGGTCTCAGTATTATGAACCCAAAACTGGATAACCAAGTACTCCTCTCCAGGACTGGACTCTCTCAGGGTAGCGAGACAGATCAGTCCAAGGCTTACTCAAAGAGGTGAGGTGGGTTTAGACATTCATAATACAGTGCACGCCGTACTACCAGATAATAAGATCAATGTCCAGTCAGTGTTTTACTTTGTATACTTAATATTCATAAGAGAAATATACTACACATGAAACTAGAATAGACCATGAAAACTAGGTATCTCTACAACCCTCTGGGCCAGAGTTCTGACCCCAAACAGTATTATAGCACCTAAATGCCCAACACTATAAAAACACACGTAGCGTGTAAACACACAATTACCATTGCATAGTACAGACATATTGAACAGGGTTGCTCTCATTCGCTAGAGCCATGATACCAATCCTCGTATTGCAATTATGTAGTTTCAGCATATGATGTGAAATCAAATTTTCCAGATCAGCCCCAGAATCCACCCTCCAAAGAACAAAAGTGCCATCCACGCCTAAGTAAGGACACCGCTCTGGTGGCCTCAGGGATCTGATCACAGGTGCCTGATGTCTTGGCACAGTTTACCAAATGCATGATTGTGGTCATACCTGCCAAAATGCTGGTCCTTGTACAACAGAGAAAATCCCAAGAAAATGTTTGGTGTTTTAGGCATGATAATGATAATCTCTATATTAATTCTGACTATTCTGTCTCTATTATTGGCATCTCAAGCATTATTGGAGTCCATTCCTGGCATAATTATGAGACTCCCATTATAGTGGCAATTTCTGGGTTATTATGGACATACCTGATGCTATAGTGCCCACCTCTGGCATATGGTTGGTCTTCCTTGGAATATTGTGAACTTCTTTGCCTCATGAAGCCCATCCCTTGGATAATTCTGGCTGTAGTAGAATGGAGTCCATCCTTGACATATTATGGGTATTCCTGGCTTAATTGATGGCTTCCATGTTATGGGCCTGATTACGAGTTTGATGGTCTGACCACTGGAAAAGTACAATGTTATGCATGGCAACAGTGTACACGGACAGTGCAGGCATGGGGGGGAGGCACAACATGTGCCCCCAGCCACACTGCCAAATGGGCTTCAAATCGCCCTGGGGCCTTGTTTGGGGCCCCTTCCCTGCCTTTTCACCAAGCTTTTCAAACTCAACGGAAAGACAGGTTGTGATCAGCACAGCGGTGCTGGCATTGGCACCGCCGCAATTGACCACGACTTTTCCTACCGCTGCAGGATCCAAGATTCTGGTAGTTGTGGCAGTCTTGTGGTGGTCTGACCGCTATCATCGTAATCTGGCAGTTGGACCGCCGAGGATGCGGCGGTTGGACCGCAATCGTGGCTATGGCAATCCCAGGACTTCTGTACTCATAATCAGGCCCTATGTTATGCAATGTCGTGTTATGTTGTGCGCATTTCTATGGCACACACATCACCCAGAGAGGTATCCTGGTCCCTTAAGAAGGAGGGAGCTGCCCTGTCTGGGGCCTTTTGTAATAACCAGGTTTTAAAATTCTTGCAGAATTGTGTGATAGAGCTGGTGGCTCTGATGTGGAGGGGTAGGTTGCTCTACATTTTGGGAGCCAAGTATGAAAAGGTGTGACAGACAGCTGTGGCTCTTTCAATGCTGGTGATGTGGCTGAGCAGGAGGCCAGCCAAGCTCAGGTGTTTGGTTGGTGTTGTGTAAGTTGGTGCAGGTGTTCAGGTCTGCTGGCACTTGCTTAGCAGTGCTTTGTATGTTGGTGTGAGGAACCTAAAAAGTGCCTGTTTGTGTATGGAAGCCAGCAGAGGTCTCTGAGGAGTTTGGGTATGTAATTGTGGGTTTGGTGTTTGCGAGTGAGTCTGGCTGCTGCATTCTGAATTCTAAGGAGTCTTTTAGTGATACCTATGCTAACATAGAGTATGTGTTGGAAATGTCCCTTTCTGCAGGGTCATCCCCAGACATTTTACCTTCCTCCTCCTCTTTTTCTAACCCTGATTCTGTTGACTTTAGGATTCTGGGCACTTTACAACTGCTATTCAGTGCTAAAGTGCAAGTGCTCTCTGTCTAAAACATGGTAACATTGGCTTCTCCATGATTGGCATATTTGATTTACTGGTAAGTCCCTAGTAAAGTGCACTAAGTGTGCCCAGGACTGTAAATTCATGTAAATGCTACTAATGGGCCTGCAGCACTTATTGTGCCTCCCACTACAGTAGCCATTCAAACATCTCCCAAGCCTGCCAATGCTGAGCCTTTGTGTGCAGTTTAAACTGCCATTTCGACCTGGCAAGTGTACCAACTTGCTAGTCCCAAACCTTCCTTTTTGTTACATGTACGTCTTCCCTTAAAGTAGGCCCTAGTTAGCCCCCAGGGCAGGGTGCAGTATATTTAAAAGTTGGCCATGTACTTTTAAGTTTAACTTTTCCAAGTAGTGAAAAACTCTTGCATTTGTTGTTCACTATTGCAAGGACTATCTCTCCCCTAGGCTAACTTTGAGGTTACCGTGGAACATCTTCTAAGTGTAATTTCCATTTGGAAAAATTTGGTGTCTCTGGACTCACAATTTAAAAATACACCTTTTGGTAAAGTTGGTTTTTAAATCGCAGGTCTGAAATGTCACTTTTAGAAAGTTTGGTGTCTATAGACTCACAAATTAAAAATACACCTTTTGGTAAAGTTGTTTTTTAAATTGCAGGTCTGAAATGCCACTTTTAGAAAGATGGCATTTTCTTACTTTAACCATTCTGTGCCTTAGCCCGTCTCTGAAAACATGTCTGGATTTAGGTGACAGAAACATTTGTTTGTTATGTCCAGATAGTCACGAACAGAAGGGGCTGCATGTGATAGGAGAAACATTTCTGCATACTGATAATTGTCCTGGGCAGGGAGAGGCAGACATCTGAATAGGCTGTGTCCTGCCCCCACTCAAAGCGCTTATTACCCCCTACTGGTAGTCTGGAGCCAGGGCTGGGGTGAAATAGAACTTTGTGCACACTTCACAGAATTCTTTTGAAGTTACATGAACATCAAAGGTCAAATACTGGGCAGTCTACCAGGAAGAAGGACCGCCGTGTTTTCAGGAAAGACTGTCACTTTGCTGTTTGCTCTGCTGTGTTGGCATGCTGCCTGCTACATCTTGCCTGGGAGTGAGAGGACTGGATATAACTCTCTACATCCTGCAATCTAAAGTTTTTCCAAGGGCCTGAAGGATCTTGTCTGCTGTTTCTGAAGTCTCAAGGATATCAAAGATTTCACCTGCATCTTGCTAACAGCACTTGGGCTCCTCTTTTGTTAGTCATGCCCTGCCAAGTGGTGCAAAATCCAGTCCTGGGCCCTTGGAGGTTAGTGTGGTGCTGCAACACAAGAACTGATGCAAAAACACCAGAGCGTCATTTGGAACCAATGCACCCTGTTGCAGAAATGCTACTTTGCTGCTGCCTCCACTCCCCGATAGCATGATGCACTAACCCCGACTTATAACACAGTCCAGCTAGACTGATGCAGCACTGATGCTTTGAACCAGTACCCATTTCTTCTGGACCTGATAGCATCAACGACTTTGCCCAGTCAGGAAATGATGCATTGCCTGGCAGCATAACCCATCCCCTTCTCTAGATCAACACATTGACACTGAGCATTGATGCAACAAATGTACTCTCAGTGGCTCTGCATGACCCCTGTACACGACCCGTGCTCCATCGCAGTCAGAGTGCACTTTTGGTTTGCCCCTGTCCAGTGCCACCAGATAGCTCCAGATATTGTCTTCTAAGCACTGCATTTTGATTTAACCTTTAAGAATTCATAACTTGACTTGTGTATGTTGGATTGTTGTCGTTTTGGTCTTGTTTGACTCAGATAATTATTGGTGTTTTTCTTCTAATCTGGTGTGAAGTCCTTTTGTGGTGTTTTCACTGTTACTGTGTTTGTGTTGACTCTTTAGTTTAGCCTGACTGCTCTGTGCCAAGCTACCAGAGGATGAGCACAGGTAAGCCTTTAGTGTGTATCTTACTTGCCCTGACTAGGATTGTTGTCCCTACTTGAACAGAGTGAAAACCACTGCCAACTAGAGACCCAATTTCTAACAGTATGTTTCCTTTGTCCAGTTGGCTGGTGATCAGGGCTTGGGTGACTGTTCTTTAACAGTTTGGAAGAAAGTCATGTGGAAACTTTCCTGAGGTGCTTGAGGGTGTGGAAGCAGGAGAAGACAATTGTCTTAACCTGGTTGGTCATCAAGATTTGATTGTCGATCATTGTCTCTTCATTCCTGGCTTGGTTTTGCAGGTTGGGTCTTGGTTCAGGGGGCCCCAGGATGAGGACCAGAGAGAGGTGTCTTTTAAGAAGAGTACCACCTCTATCTTGTTGTAGGTGAGTTTCAAACAGTTGGTCTTCATCAAGTTTGTGCCTAAGGACATGCAGTTGATAAACTTTGTCTGGATGTAGAGTTGTCTTCAGAGATGGAGAGTATGAGCTTGGTGTTGTCAGCATGCGAGATGCTGCTGAGCCCATTGGCTTGAATGATGTTAGCATCCATGGCATAATGGTAGAATTTCTGCTAAATCTGTGAGTATTTGTTGATCTGTGTGTGTGTGTCTCTGTGTGTATTTCTGTGAAAGTTAGAGCCTGTGCATGCATATGAGTCATGTAGTCATGTGTTTCCTTGTGAGTTTTCCAGAATGCATATGAGTGGAACAGTAAGAGACAGTGTACCTGGTGTTTAAGGCTTGCATGTGCATTAAACTAGAGAAAAAGAGATTGGGGCCTTGGTACCTGTGCCCTTAACAGATGTGTGATGCCCCCATCTGCCACTATACTGACCATGGTATAATTATCAGGATTGTTGAAAATGAATGGACATTTGTGGCAAGTTAGAATCCATCCTCGTATAAGATTCCCTCTGGCATAAAGCTGGTCAACCTTGACATATAGTAGATATAATTTCCATTTTAGAGATCATCCCTAATATATTTCTAGCCGTGGTGAAAGGTGCCCATCCTTGAAATTCCGTAGCAATTATTCACATAATCGTGGCTACCCGTTCCATGAGTCCAATTTCTTCCTGACACATGATGGACATCTCTAGTATGTAATGAGGCTAGACGGCCATTAATTGCAGAATAAATCCATATATGGGATTAATCTGTGTCTGTACTTGATTAAAATAAAAAGCTGATGTTTGGGGCCAAATATGAATTTACTAGAATGGAGAATCTTGTATTTTGGGTTAAAAATAGAGTTTTGACACGAAAAAACACAAGCTTTTGTTTTTAAAATGAAAAGTGTGTGTTTGATAAGCAAGCGCATGTTTTTTTTTTCAGAAACTGTTAAGCCTGTATTTCTGAATTATATTTATAGCGATGTTTGAATGTTGATTTGTGCACTGTTCAGGAGACATTTCATTACTTGTGTGGTTGAGTTTCATCATCTATTGTTCGTAAAGCTTTTTATAGTATTAGCACTACTGCTGTCTGAGGCCTCATCCTGCCAGAGTGCTGTAGTATGCTGTTTGAGGCTGTACGGTCCCATTAACAAGCGTGTTAGCACTTCTGAATGTGTTTCGAAGATATTTCGCGTTGCTGCTCAAAAGCCTGGTGTGGTGAGAACAGTGTACCTTTTCATTTTCCCACTTTGTCTCTTCTAATTAGATTATCAGCTCTACCAGATGATTGAGACTCTACTTAGAATGACTAGAACGCAAACATAACAATAAGTGAAACAAGAAGTAAAGACAGATGCTTTAAACATTTTGAAAAATAATAGCTGAACAATCGGGATGCAAT